>NC_042619.1:50000629-50337364 GCF_901001135.1 Rhinatrema bivittatum | reverse complement strand
CGGCGGTAGCGAGCGGCGGCGGTACCGGCGGCGGTACCAGCGGCGGTAGCGGGCGGCGACGGCGGTAGCGGGCGGCGGTAGCGGCCAGTAGCGAGGGAGGGAGAAGAGAGAGAGAGGGAGGGGACGGACTGAGTGGGAGGGAGGGACGGAGAGAGAGAGTGAGAGGAGGGACTGAGTGAGAGGGAGGGACTGAGGGGGAGGGACTGAGTGAGAGGGAGGGAGTGGGACTGAGTGAGGAGGTAGAGGGGGGGACTGAGTGAGAGGGAGTGGGGACTGAGGGAGGGAGTGGGACTGGGAGAGAGAGGGAGGGAGTGGTACTGAGTGAGTGAGAGGGAGGAGAGAGGGGGGAGGGCGTGACTGAGTGAGAGGGAGGGACTGAGTGGGAGGGAGGGGATTGAGTGAGGGGGAGGGGACTGAGTGAGGGAGTGGGACTGAGGGAGAGGACGGAGTGAGTGGGACTGAGTGAGAGTGAGTGGGACTGAGTGAGTGAGAGGGAGGGAGAGAGGGGGGAGGGAGTGAGTGAGACTGAGTGGGAGGGAGGGACTGAGTGAGAGGAGAGGGAGGGTGGGGAGGAGTGGTTGAGGGAGGGAGGGAGGGAGGGAGGTAGGGGGTGGTGAAGAGTGAGGGGAGAGAGAATGAGGGGGAGGTGAGAGACAGAGGGATGTAGCCCATTTTAACGGGCTTAACGGCTTGTATTGAAATATAACACACCAATCATAATGGTAAAACTATAAAAAAATATTTCAATAAGAGCCAATGAACAGATCATCATTCAATAAATAAAACTCAAAAAAGTTTTAAAATGTTTTCAAAACCCAATAAAATGTTTCAGAACAAACACATCAAATAACATCCAACAATTAAAACTATAAGAAAAAACATTCTCCACTTCATGCCTGGGATCTTTTGATTTCCAGTCACCATGAGATTGTCATGGATTGAGGAGGGGGGGGGGGGGG
This sequence comes from Rhinatrema bivittatum, assembly GCF_901001135.1. Taxonomy (NCBI): domain Eukaryota; kingdom Metazoa; phylum Chordata; class Amphibia; order Gymnophiona; family Rhinatrematidae; genus Rhinatrema; species Rhinatrema bivittatum. The sequence continues at coordinate 50,336,405 of NC_042619.1, read as the reverse complement.
GTACACAAACTTTATTCTCGCTCTCTCACATACACACACACACACTCACAGATATACACATAAACTCTCTCTCACACACACACAAACTGCCTTCTCTCTCACACACAGCACACACACAAATTATCTCTCTCTCTCTCTCACACACACACACACACACACACATACACACACAAGAAAGCTGCTTGTCCCTCCCACACACACACATGCAAGCTACTCTTCACACACACAAGCAAGCTTCTCCTCACACACACACACACACACACACAAGCAAGCTGCTTCTCTCTCACACAAGCAAGCTGCTTCTCTCACATGAACACACACAAGCTGCTTTCTCAAACACACACAAGCACGCTGCTTCTCTCTCTCACACACACATGAAATCAAGCTGCTTCTCATACACACTCACAAGCAAGCTGCTTTTCACACACACACACAAACTGCTTCTCTCTCTCTCTCTCACACACATACAGGCAAGCTGCCACTTTCACACAGACACAAACAAGCTGCCGCTCTCTCACACATACACAAGCTGCCTCTTCCCCCCCACACAAGCTGCCTCTTCTCTCCCCCCCACACAAGCTGCCTCTCCCCCATACACACATACAAGCTGCCGCTCTCTCATACACACACACACACACACACACACACACACACTTATGCAAGCTGTCTCTCCCACACATCTACAAGCAAACTGTTTTTTCTCACACATACACACAAGAAAGCTGCCTCTATCCCCCACACACAGGCTTACTCTCCATCTCAGACTCATACACACGGCCTCACCCTTTGCCAGGCTGAAATGAGATCCCCTGCAGGGTTGTCTTCCAACTAGCAGGAACTTCATCCATTGGCATCCACAAGGTTGTCTTCTTGCTGGCGGGGAGTGGGAACCCCCAGTAGCACATCAACCCATGGCATAGGGTCCTTTGCTGGTAGGGTGTGGGAACCCCCACCAGCGCAACATCCCGAGGCACCCACAGGGTCTTTTCATTGCTGGCAGAGAATGGGGACCCTGCCAGCACCTCATCCTGCACAGCCATGATCTTCCTGCTAGCGGGGTGTGGAAATCCCGCTGGCATTAGCATCCCGAATATACATGGAGGATGAAGTGGCCATAGCAGGGGTATTTTGAGGGATACTTGTTGCTGCTCCCAAAATTTTCCCTTCCTCATTATAGAACTGCCCTTGGACTGGACTATTGATCATCTTGGGTCTAAGAGCAAGTTGTTCTCCCCTATTTGGAAGAACTCCCAAGACTGTATTATGTTTGTCAAAACCTGTGCAGTGTCCAAAAGTGTGACTTTTATTCTTAGTAAATACCCTGAAAAGGGGTTACAAACATGTAATAAGAATCCTAAACAATGCCATCCTGCAATGTGCTGTGAGTAGACAAAGAAAATGAGAAAGGACAAGCTATGCCACCATTATTAAAATTAGATGGTATTAAAATTAACTATGTTTTATTCTTTTTTACAGAAGGATTATAAAAGACTAATTAGAATGGAGGAAAATGGTTGCTACATCAACGTTGACCCAATAGTCAGCCATGGGACTAAGAGATAAAAGTAACATCTTTCAATAGTTGTGTCCCAATGTATCTTCATAATTTTAAGGTCAGGAGGACCTTAAAATCTAATTCCCTAAAACAGAAGAACGCCTGATGGATCATAATGCTCTTTGAAAGCTCCTTCGAATATGAGAGAAAACTGTGCCCAAACAGCGATTGTCCCTTTTATTGAGGCCAATTTCAACCATGACCCATATATCCAGGGATGCACATTTTCTCTCATGCTGACACAAAGACACAATAAGGCACAACAACAAAAATAATGGGTGTACTTTTAAACTTGCACAAACCAACCTGGTCTTCAAACACAAACAACCTACATGCTAGTTGTGGTATGCAGATAACATTGTGAAAAGCTTTAATATGTGTGTGTGTGTAGTTTACTCCCTCACCCAAGCCATGCCTGTTCAGAACACCTCCTTTTACTGCAGCTAAAATTAGGCATATTCTACCCATGCACCCCTGATTTTATCTCAATGGGTCCCAATTAAGGCTTTGAAAATGTACCCTATAATTTATTTTACTTGCCCACATCTTAAGTAAAGGTTGCAGTTCTCCTCTTTCTTCTCTGCCACCGTGGAATGTCTTATTTATTTATTTAGATTTTTTTTTTTTATATTCCGCTTTTTGCCACTTCAAAGTGTACATCAAAGTGGATTATATTCAGGTACTGTAGGTATTTCTCTATCCCCACAGGGCTTACAATCTAATTTTTGTACCTGGCTATGCTGCTGAATATACGCATATAATTGAGTGCTTACTTATGTGGCTAAGTCTGAATATTGGTAGTTAGCCGCATAAGTAGAATGGCTAACTCGCTCCACCCTGATCTGCCCACTGCCTACCCACAACTTATGCAGCTAACTTTTTAGCCATATAAGGGACTTATACAGCTAAGCAGCAGCCACAGAACGTGGGCACATATTCAGCGGCCGCTACTTTGCTGCATAAGATCCACTTATCTGGCTGAATATGCTTTGAATATCGGGGCCTAGATTATTATAAGGTTTATGTTTGATATATTATTCAAATTATAATGTATCTTAGGCTACAATCCCTAAAGTGAAAACAGTCAAATACATCATGACTCTCTGTTGCCACCTAGTGTTCAATATAAAAAATACATCCACTGCTCTAAAAACTATAGGCAAAAAAATGTCATTTTGATCAGGGAACAGTTTTAGAACAGGCAATCGATAGACACATATGTAATCTTCAAGTCCAGTATGAAAATGTTTGCTTTTAAAATTATGCAATGTCTATCAGGTACAATTATGTGCATTAACAACCTGATAATTTCTATTCATCTTCAAACAGCTCCATGTTTTTTTTGTGTTCAGTATGGTCCTATTTCCTGCTGCCTGGACTTGTTATTTGTTTACCAGAGCTACACAACAGCTGCTGATCATACCAGGCGATAAGTAATGGGACAGCATCCTCAAATGCTAGACCTATGAATGCAAATTTTCCAGGAGACAAATGGAGCTGATAGCTAATTGGATAAATAGCACAAAACAATTTTAATCAAGAGCCAGGAGGTGTAGAAATGTAAAAAAGACATAGGCAGGTCTAATAGCAAAGTTCAATAATCTGCCATTTACTGTATGTTTCTGCAGAAAAGGAAATGGTTAGTGCATCCAAATGCAATTTTCCACGAATCCTTACAAAAGCACTTTTGTTTCCGTACTCTACTGCTGGAAATTCAGTAAAAGAAGCTTTTCACATTGGTTTCTAGCAGACAGCAAATGAAACACAAAAGTTTCATTCTGCGATTTGTCCTAAAAGCTAGCTATGTGGGGATGCACCAAGGCACTGTCCACCGCCCCTCAGAAGAGGGGTCCTAGCTGTCACCCTGCAGCCAAACCCATTGCTAATACAGAACGGATTCATACTGGTCTCCAAAGAGGCTCTCTGTCTGTGTCTCTAAGTCAACTACCAAGGCTATGAAAGCTAGGCCCCGGGGGTGGCAATAAAAACAGGAAAACTTAGAGTTGTGGGGGAGGGCTGCCAGGACACTGAACAGCAGGAAACTGCAGGGCAGTACATAAACCGGAGGGGCTGGGGGGAAGAGGAAGACGAGGAGAGGGAAAAATATTAATGTTATTTGAGGGCAGAGTCTTAAAGCAGCAGCGTTACCTAGGCAGATGGAAATATCAGTTTACCTGTTTTTGTTTTTCCTTGTATTGCTTTCTCGGACACCTTCATTTCCACTAAACATTACAGGGATGAACAGACCAAAGTGAGGTCTGCACTGGTCTGAGGGCTTCAGTAAATTCTTGGAGGCTATCAGGGAAGCAGGAGATGGTATCAGCCAGGAAAGAGAGGACTTGATGCTTAACTTCACAACATGGTCTAGCACTCAAAGAGAAAAAAGAAAAATCCAGTGAAAGCAAGAACAGTATGTGACAGAAAGCTGAAGACACCGGCAAGGCAATGCTCAGAATTAATGCAGCCGCAGAAGAAAAACCAGAAAGGGCCCAGGGGCTAAACAAAAGGAACATTCATAACCTCGTCCTTCCCGACAGGGATTTTCCTCCAGGCAAAACCCGAGGATATTCCCCTAGTAAAAGGGAAAGGTTAGGTTTTAAAGTTTCTTCTGTATATCTCTGAACTCTTCTTTTCAGTATTGGTCTCCTCCTTTCAGCTTTGTGAGCTGTTTGCGTTGCGTTTTACATTTAGATGAAGATTCTCTCAGCTAGAAATTTCAGCAGTGAAGTTTATGATGTGTATTCAATATGAAATCCATTTTGGGTTTAGTCAAAAAATACTATGGAGCCGAAAGTCCTTATGACTCATTGCTTAATGCATTTTATTTGTTATTGATTGTGCATTTTTATCACTATATAAATTACTTTTTAATAAGCAAAATAAAATACAGAATGTCTTTAAGTATGATGGCATTCTGCTCATGATGAATTCGTAGAGGTTTGAAAAAGTAGTGTTCTCCACTAAATTAGCTCTGAGGCACTTGAGAGTCCCTTTTCAATGAGCTGCAGGGCAGATAAGATCATTCAATAATTTTATTCCTTTATCTTTGGGCCAGGTAGGTTTTCAGCAGAAAATGTACTTAAATCTAGTCAGACTGCTAGCCAGTTTGTGCTCTCCAGCAGTGAGATGGGGGCCTTCTAGTCTTTTACACTGAGTGCCACTTGCATGATTATCTGCCAGTTGGTAAGAAGTTGTATGTGTGCACTCAGTGGGAAAAGCTCCTGACTGGAGGCTAGAGTGACAGATTTGAAGGAGCTGGGGAGGATAAGGAGGGGTATATAGAGGAGACCTTCAGGGACATTGTAGCCAAGTCCCGACTCTAGTCTGGCAGCCCCTGTGCTGCTTTGGAGGAAGAAGGTCACCTGGTCAGAGAACATTACCCAGGTAGCAAGAAATGATCCTGTAGCAAGAACCTGCTCTCCAAATGATGCATTATCCTCTTGTACCAAGGATGAGTCTCCAAGGCCTGGTGCCCAGGAAGGAAGGGTTAGTTCGGCCGCCATAGTTAGTAATTTGATTATTAGGAATGTAGATAGCTGAGTGACTGGTGGACATGAGGATCACTTGGTAACTTGTCTGCCTGGTGTGAAGGTGGTGGAGCTCATGTATCACCTAGATAAGACTTTAGACAGTGCTGGGGAGGAGCCGGCTGACATGGTCCATGTGGGCACCAACAACATAGGAAGGTGTGAGAGGGAATTTCTGGAAGCCAAATATGGGAACTTAGGTAGAAAGTTGAAATCCAGACCTTCCAGGGTAGCATTCTCTGAAATGCTCCCTGTTCCATGTATAGGACCCCAGAAACAGCAGAGCTCTAAAGTCTCAATACATGGATGAGACAATGGTGAAGGGATGAGAGCTTTAGTTTTATTAGGAACTGGGCAACATTATGGGAAAGGGGGTGCCTTTTCCAAAGGGTTGGACTCCACCTTATCCACGGTGGAACCAGTCTTGTGCTAACCTTCACAAAGGAGATAGAGCAGCTTTTAAACTAGAACAAGGGGGAAAGCTGACAATGCATGATTCAGAGGGAGGATACTTCAAAGGATACTAAAATAGTAGAGGGCATCCCAATAGAGAGGTTCCAAAAAAACCAATAGAAGCCCATGTGTCTATAAGAAAAAAAAACACCTGAGTTAAAAGAATCCAAAATATTCCCGTCAAGTGATAAGCAGGTTGTTAACACCAACAAAAAACATACTTGGAAATGTCTGTATGCTAATTCCAGAAGTCTAAAAAGCAAAATAGGAGAGTTAGAAATGCATTGAATGAAGAGGTAGAGACAATTAGCATCTCAGAGACCTGGAGGAAGGAGTAAAATCAATGGGCACTGCTATTAAGGGTACAAATGATTTCACAATGATAGGGTGGATCAACCTGGTGTGGCGGGTGGGGCACCTTATGTTAGGGATGGCAGAGAATCCAACAGGATAAAAATCCTGAAGGAGAACAAATGCACAGTAGAATCCTTATGGATGGAAATTCCATGTGTGATGGGGAAGAGTGCAGCGGTGGGGCCAAAAATGAACGGATGGATGATGAAATACTAACAGAGATTAGGGAAGCTAATAAATTTGGCAGCACAGTAAAAATAAGAGGATTTCAAATACCCAGTTATTGACTGGGTAAATGCAACATCAGGATATGCTAGGGAGGCAAAGTTTCTAGATGAAATAAATGACTGCTACATGGAGCAGTTGGTCTGGGAACTAATGAGAGGGAGAACCATTTTAGACCTAATTCTTAGCGGATCACGGGATTTGGTGCAAGAAGTAACAGTGGTGGGGCTACTCGGCAACTGTGATCATAGTGAGGTCAAATTTGACTTAATGACTGGGAGGACATTAAGTAACTCTACAACTCTAGCATTAAACTTTCAAAGGAGACTTTGATAAAATGAGGAAAATAGAAAAAACTGAAAGGTGCAGCTTCAAAGGTTAAGAGTTTAGATCAGTGTGCTCATTGTTTAAAAATATGATCTTAGAAGCCCAGTCCAGATGTATTCCACCCATTAAAAAAGTAAAAGGAAGGCCAAACAACTGCTGGCATGGTTAAAAGGTGAGGTGAAAGAGGCTATTTTAGCTAAATGAGCTTCTTTCAAAAATTGGAAAAAGGATCCATCTGAGGAAAGTAGGAAAAAGAATAAGCATTGGAAAGTTAGATATAAAACATTGATAAGGCAGGCTAAAAGAGTATTTGAAAAGAAGCTGACTGTAGAGAGGAAAACCTCATAATACAATCTTTTAAAAAATATATCCAAAGCAGAAAGCCTGTGAGGGAGTCGGTTGCACCGTTAGATGGTCAATTGGTTAAAGAGCATTTAGGGAAGATAAGGCCATCACAGAAAGACTGAATGGATTCTTTGCTCCACTGTTTGTTGAAGAGGATTTTGGAGAGATACCTGTGCCAGAAATGGTATTTAATGATGATCATTTGGAAGAACTGAAACAAATCATGTTGAACATGGATGATAATAATAAGGCAGCTTGGCAAACTAAAGAGTAGCAAATTGCCTGGACCAGATGGTTTATACCCCAGAGTCTGAAAGAATTCAAAAATGAAATTTCATATCTATTACTAGTAATTCAAACCTTCCTGCTTCAGATATATTGAAAAAAAAGATTTTATTATGATTTTTTGCCTCTACAGCAAGCTTCTTTTCAAATTCTATTTACATGCCTTATCAGTATTTTACATCTAATATGCCAATGCTTATGCTTTTTCCTATTTTCTTCAGTTGAAACCCCTATAAATTAAATGAATGAAGGTAAATTTCATTTAGATATTATTATTTCACCTTTTATATGTTACTTTGATCAGCCTGCCCTTACAATAATGATAGCAAGTATAAAGAGGTACAGAGGTACATGATAGGTAGAAAAACAATTTGGCAATTGCTTTCCATCACTAGCATCCTTATCAAGGCCTTCTTTGATAAAAGTATCACACCCCGTGCCTAAAGATGGCATACAGCTGTTGTACATGATAACAGCTGCTCAAACCCATGGCTGTTTCCTCCTGCTCCTTTGGGCTTCCACATCAATTGTAATTGGCCACTACTGGGGCTGCAGTTCCATTTAGAACCAATCAGGGGTTACCCTTCACTCCTATTGTTAACTCTTGATCCTCCCCTTCTATTTAGGCCAGCCATTTTTGGCCAATGGGCCCGGGTAGACATGTACCCTGAGTTTACACTGTCTCCTCAAGATGATCTGCCAGGACAACCTAAGGAAAAGAAGCTGAGCTCAGGAATCACACCCTCATTCATTTCTTGGCCATATGCAGCTCTTACATTCAGTCATTCCGAAAGTCCATTTTACGTATTATATCTGTAACTACCTAAAAGAATGCTGATGGGCAATCTGGAAATTTGCACAATATTTTAAAATATGAGGTCAAGAGCATGGCAGTCAATCCACTGGTCTGACTGGCTGATCACCCCCTAACGATACTAACAGAGATTAGGAAACTATTACATTAACTTAGTCTGTTCTTGATGGGTACTGAAGGACTGGCTAAAAAGTACATTTTAAATGCATCACTGTCTACTCATTCATTTAAATGACCAAGTATGTATTAACAAAGTTAGACTATGGAAATGTACAGTAGGACTGTAAAAAGCAAAATATGTATGAGACACCAATCAAGTTCATCCCTTGGCAATCTTTCAAGCTTTGGTGCCTTGGATACCCATGATAGCTTTAGTTTAAACCCTATTTCCTCCAGACATTTCCAGAGTTGTTGTACCATAAATACTGCAAGTAAAAACATTTTGGGTTGCTCTACTTTGATATTAGAGGATCAGCTTCTTGACAAATTCAGCAAATACAAGGACAAATTAAAGCAAAAAATAAAACGGTGCTAATACCAAACTGATTGCAAAATGTCTTCAGAGCAAATTATTTATTCAAAGGTTCTGTGAGATGTTAGTGGATAAAGTATATGGCAAAGCTCCTTTCTGCTTAGGAAAGATACAGTGCGATGAAGCTGCTCAATAAACTCATTCCTCTAAGTGAATGGAGGTCTCAGGTCAATAGCATGGAAGATAATATCACTTACAGCTTGCTGGGAAAGAAACAGCTTTGTGCTCCTTGAGTTTCCACTTCTTCAGAGAATTACAAACATTTACCAAAAAAATGACATCCAGAGAGCATGGGATTGCAATAGCTAAGTATTTCCTTCAAAGGTTCAGTGCGTCTCTGTCTACCTCTTTCCTCCATTTCTCACTCTGCTATGTTTACCCCAGGTTTACTTGTCTCTTTTACTTCGCAAAAGCAGCCAGAAGTGAGGTGTGCTAGGCAGGCAATCAAAATCCTGCAAGACCGGGGCTTCTCATGATTTTAAATAAAACCCAAACATCTTTTCATCCAGCGGTTTCAGGTGTATGGGATGGAAAAAAGAATCCAGGCGGGACAAATTTTGGGGAGTTTGTACACATTGAAATGCCCCTCTAATGGTTCCCACATGCTTGGGTCAACCTCACTGATATTTTAGAGCAGTGTTTTAATTATTTTTTTTTTATCAAGTTTCCTTTTGCTACTTTGGATTTCCAGCTTAGTCAAAATTGGCCTCTATGTCACCTTTTTCCCTTAAATTTCCCTGTAAATGTTTAATTACCTATCAGAAGAATAGGTTTTGTTTTATCTGACCCATTACATCTAAAAATCTTTACTAATGATAAGGAAGTGGTGGTGCATTTTGCACAAATTGTGGGAGATATTTTCCATTTATAGGTTAATTGGGTAGTAGGTGTAATTAGAGTTAGCTTGCCTTGCACCTATTTTTTTTTTTCCTTTTAGTTGTTCCTTATTCCTCTCCCCCTATTCCTTGAACATGAGGGCCAGCCATGATATTTTCATTTTGGGTTTGAGTGTTTATAATCTTGTTTGAGATTATTTTTCTTGCATTATCATGATTCTTGGGTGTTTATTTATTTGATGTAAATGATTTAAATACCAATACAAATTAAAAAAAAAATAACTGGGACCTATGAACTTTGGTTTGCAAGTACCAAGGGTTTTTCCTCCTATTTCATAACTTCCCACCCAACCCAGCTATTGAGGTAATGCTCCTTAACTGAAGGCCACAGGGCACAGTTCCCTTTGGAACCTGATGTGTGAGATCCCTGAGTCCAGCCACTAGGTGTCACAGTTAAGTAATGGCTGGAATTATCTCTCACTTTCATGGCTGTGAACGCAGCCTCTGAGACATCATCAGCTCCAGCTGGCCTGAGAAATTGAATTGAACTCGGGTCCTCTGCACGCCAGCGCTAATCACTGCCACTGAGCCACCAGGCTGGAACCGTTGGAGCAGCTTTCAGTAGCGGAAGCCTCTTCAAAGCTTTAAAAGCAAACATTTCCACGCCACCTCAATGATGCAACATGAAATGTACTTGTATATTTCAGCAACATCATCTGTAGCTCATTCTGCATTGACCTGATGCAAATCTGTGGGGTGTGTGGATTGCCAAGTAACTTTCTTAGGCTAGAGGCCCAGAAAAATCAGACTCCAGCCTTTCTTCATGCAGCTTTCAACTTTATTACATACGTCTCAGCATATACAATGTAGAATGCCTCTTAGCAGGGTACTCACAGCATAACTTCTACCAGAGGTGGTTCAGGATCTGGCCTCTTGTGGAGCTGCGGTGGCCTCCTGTTTCCAGCTGGGCTGTGCCTCTCACCCTGCCCAGCAGAGTCCCACCAACAGAGCCCTCTCCATCTAGCCTGGTCCTGCACAAGTTAAGGAGGGGTTGTAGGGCCTTTCCTTTACTGGTGTACTTTAGGACCATTGACAGTACTACCAAACAACAGATCTGGAAACAAGACCTGAGTAGGGTTGCCAATTGGCTCCAGATTTTCAGGACAGGTTGATCCAGTGCTGAGATCTGGTGCCAGGAGCCTTCATTCACAATTTGCTAAGGATTTTTCCCCTATTTTATATTCCCTCCAACCCAACTCCCAATGTATCTAATCTGGTCATTGCAGTGATAGTCCTGGGTTATGGACGATACACCAGAGCTCCTTCCAGAACCTTGAAATCATGGGCCCTGAATCTGATCACCCTTAGCAATGACTATGACTACCTCCCTCCTATTCCTTTTCCAGGGGCTATAAACAGTGCCTCTGCAGCATCTCCAGCCCCAGCCAACCCAGGGAACAGAAAACCCAACTCAAGATTGAACTGGGAACCTTCTATATGGTAATGCACAGCACTCACTACCTGAGTCACCAAGTCAGTCCAGAAAGGACTTCCCTGTTAGATGATATTGGGACAAAACTACAGGACAAAGACAAAATAATTGCTGAACTGAAAAGGGACTTCAAAGATGCAAATAGAAGTCAGACAAACAATCTGAGAATTTTGGAGATTCTAGAAGTAATTGTAAATGATGGTCCAGAATATATTTTATGATATACAGAAGATACAATATTTCAACTTTTTAATCAAAATAAAAAATGCAAAATACAAAATATATAATCCAAATATACACTCCCACATACAATCACAAATAAACAATCAACATACTATAAACATGTTTAAAAAAACATAAAAAGATAAAACAGAAATATTCAAACACATTTACTCCCTCTCTAAAGCATCCCCAAATAGCATCCCAACCTACAGTATATAGCATCCCCTATCATAATTTAATCATCATAAATCATCCCAACATGTTTTGCTAATCAAAGCTTCTTCGGGACAAAATAAATGTTAACATTCATCAAACAGAAAGAATGCAGTCACATATTGCATAGATTGTAAGTCCTTCAACAGAAGAAGACAACAATCATAAACCAAAGGAATGCAGTTCCAAAATCTTATGTGTTGTGATGTTGCCATCAAGCCCTCAAACAAATCAAAGGCCACCGAACTAGCTCCATTTGTCTCTTCATCTATAGGAGCATCATCAAGATGTAATACACATCCAGCCATACACAAGCGAAGAGCAGTGAACATTATGTTGCAATCTTTTCTCAACCCCTCAAAATCAGCGCATGAATAAATTAAACACACAGCAAATGCTATTTTCAAAATGTATTCACATGCTGAATTTGAAATGTGATTGTATGTGTGTGTGTGTGTGTGTGTGTGTGTATGTGGGGGGGATATGTGGATTTTATATTGTGCTATATTGTGTTTGTTTTATATTGTGTTATTTTGCATTTTGTATTTTTGATTAAAATGTTGAAGTAGTGTAGCTAAAGCTGGAAGAATGCTGGGCTACATAGATAAAGGAATATCTAATAAGAAAAAGGAAGTGATAATCCCCTTGTACAGGTCCTTGGTGAGGCCTCACCTAGAATACTATGTTCTGTTCTGGAGACAGTATCTCAAAAGGGATAGAGACAGGTTGGAGGTGGTCAGGAAAAGGGTGATCAAAATGGTGGGAAGTCTCCTTTAAATGACCTATGAGGAGAGGTTGAAGGACCTATATATGTATACCCTGGAGTAGAGGAGGAGAGGAGGAGCAGAGGAGATATGATACAGACCTTCAGATACTTGAAAGGTTTTAATGACGCACGATCAACATCAACGACTCAGAATCAATGTCAGGAAATATTTCTTCACAGAGAGGGTGGTGGACGCCTGGAATGCCCATCCAGAGGAGGTGGTGAAGACAAAAACGGTGAAAGATTTCAAAAGGGCATGAGATAAACACTGTGGATCCCTAAAGGCAAGAGGAGGGAAATGAAGTAAGAGGCATGGGAGTAGCTAGCTGGTTGGGCGGCTAATACCCTAAACCAATAAACCTTCATACTGATGATGCAACTCCATCTTTGCTCTCTGCTTCAATGGCAGGGGGTAAAGAGGAAAAGAGAAATTAGATTCAGACAACAACCAACAAGGACATTGAACTGTACAGTCGGTGAAAACAAATAAGCATGGAGGTAACTTGCTCGATGTGGCAGTTACTACCCTTAACCTGTAAGCCTGATACTACACTTCTGATGCAACTCCAACATTGCTCTCTGCTTCAACAACAGGGGATGGAGGGAAAATTGGACTCAAACTTTAACCAACCAGAGCCCTGACCTTGGCAATCTAGGATACTGATAAGTATGGGAGACTGATAAGTATGAGAGCTTGCTGGGCAGTCTGGATGGGCTGTTCGGTCCTTTTCTGCCATCATTTCTAGGTTTCTGTGTTTCTATGTTTCAATATCATTGATAGTATATTGATTGCATATTCTATTTTTGCGTGCTATATCTGGGGGTCTTTTTGATTATATAAGTGCCACATGATGATGCAGTGAAATTTATGGAGACATGTCTGGCAAAAGTACAGGAAAAATGAAGGACTTTAAGAATGAAAGCATGCATAGGGCGACTTTCTCATAAAATCAGTAACAAAAAATATCAGCGCCTAAAGGTGATTTTGACTCCCTCAATTAGTGTTAATACCAGAAAAAAAAAGTCAGGGTGCCAGGTCTCTATACTTAGAGAAGGAAAGAAAATTCCGATTCTCATGGATCTAAATAAAGAAATAGCAAAGGAGAGAAAGAAGTTTATAACAATGTGAGAGAAACTAAGAAATACGAAAGCAAAGTTGAGATTGTTCTGCCTAGCAAGGATGGAAGTCACTGGGAGTGTCAGGCTGAACTTCCAAAGCCATTTATACCCATTAAACCCAGGTATGTGCATGCAAATGAATGTTATACAATAGACCTGCTGCTCTTTGCATGTAAAATTAAGCACATAGGTTGGTTTCACGCATATTTTTTCCCGAACAGCTGGGAGGCATGCCAGGGGGCTGAGTTGGGGGTGGAGTCAGCACCTACGGGCGTCCTTTTTGATCTTGTAAAATATGCGTGTAAGTTATGCCCTCCAAAGAGACATTGTAACTTTACATGAGTGAATCTGTGCATGAACTCATACACTTAACATGCACATTTTCAAAGCAAACACATGGGCAGAATTCCCGGTAAAATCAGCACTTACAGGCAGACTTCATTCCTGTGCTAGGCTCTTCGAAAATTTCCCCCATTAAGACCAAAACATTTGAGCATCCTGAAACATGACAAGGTTATATGAATTCTTTTTAGGAAAGCAAAATGCAGATTCTGTGATTTGTATGTGCAGAAGGACACAGAGTGCACCAGAGGGAGGCAATGAGTGCTGCTGGGTGCCATTTTCAGCTTCTGTGAGCCTACAAGTCAGTTTTAAAAGAAAAGCTTCCTATGGAATTAAAATGTAATTATGGAAGATATTTGTGTCTTTAGTAAGAATAAAACGGATAAATCTTTTACTTTCTCATCCTTAATAACTGGAAGAATAGATTCTTCCCAGGTATGCCATAGTCTGAAGAATACTTAATATTTAACATGCCAATATTAAGCTGCTGAAACCAAAAAATGTAGTCAGCTTAGAAAATTTCAGGAAATCAGGAAACCTGTAGCTCAATTATGTATCCCGGGTGCCATGATTGCAATCTTTTTGTTGTATATTTATATATAAATGTGTTATCCAACATGGTATTTATAGCCTCCCAGATGAATCCATGCCATTGTTCACTAAGTGGAACTTGTATAGCACAAATTATTGTGAATTTAGTCAAAAGATATAAAAACATAAATCAAAATCTAGTTTGGATTAAAAAAACAAAACAGAAAGCAGGCGTATTCAAAGTGATCTCTAATTAGCATAGTAAATATAAGTAACACATTTACACATCTGAACTGGATTGGAAAATCGCTCATCCATAACCTGAGATAGTACTGTATACATTTTAACAGTGAAAGGTAAGTACAGATGCTTTAGGAGTCCTTCACATAGCTGTATTATTATTCAGCTAGTTATTCAGGGTCAACTGCTGCCTGCTATTGGTGGGCAATAATTGCTAAGATCGGTCTCATTGCAAATGTGACCGACTCTGCTGGCCATGCCTCCATCGCTATCCGAAGAACAGCAGCATGCTTTCCAATACTGTACCTTGGTATGGGTGGCACCCCTATCGGGTCTGGCCACTAGATGCCACTATCCCTGTATCCCTGTCCTTACAACACACTTAGAAAGGGAGCCATCCATATCCTTTAGACCCTCCCCCCACCTGGAGATCCTGATTGGATGACTCAGTGCTATTTAGCCCGGCCATTTTAACACTCAGGGGGTTCAGTTAGAGAGAGCAGCTGCAGAGACACCGTGTCATTTTTCCACTCTAGCAGGGCCTCCCAGGCTTGCCCAGAGGAGTTTCTTTTAGAAGAGACACCTCATCGTGCATTCCCTGCCAGAGGGTCCTTCTTGTAATTTACAGTGAGATAGATTTTTAAGCCCGATACCCCTTTGGGGCAAGCGGCTCTCTTCAGGGGACCAAAGATCTGAGGCCTACTCTACTGCCTAGGTAGCAAGCACCAGTGACGGATCCTGCTGCAGAAAAGCTCTCCAGATTAGGAGTTAAAGTATTTTTTGGACTAAAAAGAGTAGGGGGGGGGGTTTGGATCCCCTTCCCCACTGGGAGTGCAGTGCTGTGAATAGCCTGGTCCCCAGATTTTTCCACCAGATAAATCCTGTAAAGTAACAGAAGGAGAACAAACAACTTAAATCCAAGGAAGAATGCGAGAAGGAGAGCCCATCTGGATTTCCTCCCAAGGAATCAGGGCAGGCTGGGTGTCCACGGGAGAGAAGATCTCTAAAGTTAGGATTTTTGCAAAGCAAAGGGGACCCCTCCACTTGGATTCCCACAGCACAGCCGCTGGGAGAATAAGTGCATTTCTACCCAGAGGTCTGTAATAAGGACACCTACCTACACAGAAAGAAACCCTGTAACTATAGTCAGATGCACACTCATCATTTTGGACAATGGATGTTAACATTTATTGATTCTTAAAGTCAAAATAACACCCAGACCTGGTCCTGTCTAATTCTTACAGCCTCTCACCTCATGGGAAGCACTTAAAGCACAGCAGACACACTGGTGACCTTCTTTTTGTTATGCTTGCCTCCCGTGGGAGGCCCGCAGCACGGCCCTCTCTCCTTCCCAAACGGACCTCAGTTGCCTGCCAGCTCTGACCTCGGGCCCCTGCTAGTGTCCCTGGTCCTACCGTGCTGCCCGGGACCTCCAGCCAGGATTCCGCCTCTGGACAGGCCTCTCCGCTTGCTCCGCGGAGAGACGATGCCGATCGCGCCACGCCCCCTCCTAGGCACACGCGCATCCTTGATCCTTTTAAAGGGCCCGCAGCGGGAACCTGGCCATGGACCTGGATGCTGACGTCACCACTCTCAGCGTACTTAAACTCAGGCAGCGCTCCTAAGCATTGCCTTTGCAACAGGTCTCCTCGGTTCCCTGTTAATCGAGTGCTCGTTGCCTTTAGAGATTCATCTCAGCCTTGTGTTCCTGATTCCTTGTTGTTCCTGGTTCCTGTCTCTTCGTTCCTACCCTGCTCCTTGCCTCGGATTGACTTCACAAACTCTAACCTTGCTTTGCCTGACACTGCCTTGTGACTATCTCCAAGCCCGACCTCCAGTACGTCTGGCCTCGCCTGCCTTCTCCAAGCCTGACCACTGCTACATCTGACCACGCCTGCCTTCTCCTTGCCTTGACCATTGCTATGTCTGACCTTGCCTGCCTTCTCCAAGCCTGACCATTGCTATGTCTGACCTTGCCTGCCTTCTCCAAGCCTGACCTCCGGTACATCTGACCTCGCCTGCCTTCTCCAAGGCTGACTATTGCTACGCCTGACCACGTCTGCCTTCTCTGTGCCTTGCCCATTGCTATGCCTGACCATGCCTGCCTTCTCCGTGCCTTGACCTTTGCTACGCCTGACCACATCTGCCTTCTCCGTGCCTTGACCATTGCTACGCCTGACCATGCCTGCCTACTCCGTGCCTTGACCATTGCTACGCCTGACCATGCCTGCCTTCTCTGTGCCCTGATCATTGCTATGGATAACCTTGCTATAGACTCTCTCTTGTCCAGAGTTCCATGTTGCTTGCTACAGTCTCCTCTGGCCGCCAGCTTCTATCCGAGTCTATCAGTGACTTTTCTGCCTCTGTCCTCTGGACGTGGATTTACAAGGCTTCGGCTTTCCTTTGCCCAAGCACCCTCACTCTTTCCTTGGTGCTTGGGTTCCAGTTCCGTAATCTGTCTTGGATAGACTTACGCCATCTGCTGGCTGCTGTCTCTGGGCTGAACCATCTACCTTCATTATCTATCTCGAGACCCGCCTAAGTCCTGCCGGCCCTGGCACCCAAAGGCTCAACCCAAGGAAAACGAGGGCTGGTATAGGTGAAGCTCCAGTGGCCTCTAGCTTCAGCCCACTCCACCTGCTGATGGTGGGGGCCCGTAGGTCCTTGCCTACGGGTTGCGTCAACCCCACCTATGGGTTGCGTCAACCCTACCTCAACCCAAGAATCCACCTCCTGTGCAACACTTTTATTGTCTGGGCCATAAGCGAGAGCTTCCCCCCATAAAAAGAATTCCCCCCCCCCCCCCCCCGAGATTAAGAGACAGTGTAGTTGGCCGGAGCTGTCTTTGGGACTTAACACATCCCGCTAAGGGTTACATATGTAACCAGAAATTACTTGTCACTGAGGCAAGATCTACTATCTTTGATGGATGGGGAGAGGTGCAGGGGTGGTTGTCTTTTCATTACTTTTAAAATGATAATCCAAGATGTTAAAATGATATTTGATGCTCCTGTCTCAATTGAAATTACACTCATGGAATTTTTCCTAAGCTTTTCACTTGTAACATGAGTTTTTATTGCATTTCCTATGCATTGACATATTCTCGGTAAAATGCTATGACAGATAAACTACATTAAAGTAACAGGCCACTTCTGGCCTGTGGACGGTAGTTTGGCCACCCCTGCACTATACAGAGCCAGGTGCTAGGGCTAACACATGGATAGAATGGTTTGGCCCAATATGGCATGAACAACCTGTCACATTTTAAAAGGAAGGTAATAGAAGAGAAATTTGCAGCTGCAGTGGGACAGAAGTATTACTTTAGATAAATCATTTTTTGTGCAACTCCCAGGCTCAAAATGTATTAACTGTTTTATGAAGGCTACTCACTTTTATATCTCAGAATTAGAAGAGCTTCGTTTATCCCTTATGGACTATACTTCAATCAGATAAGAGAACAACCCAGATAACCGTAGAAAATGCATTATGCATTCCTGTAGACATGATATTTGTGTCTAGTTTACTTAGCTTAACAGGGGGGCAGAATGAGATGAGAAAGCAGACATATCCCAGCAACCGAATAAGATGCAGTTCATGTTGTATAAGCAGAAATTTTGCTTTGTGCTATTAAGGATGCGCATTGATAGCAAAACTGTTTTCATATTGTTTTTTCCTTTTGTCCCAAAATGGTAATCCGGGAATCCGTCTTATGTGTGAACAATCATAATTGTTTTGACAGAGATCTCATTAAATATATCACTGTTGTCTTTTTTTTAGTAAAAACACTAGATTTGCCTCTTTTCCTGTACATCTCTGCTGATATTTTGAGTATTAGAGTAGGTTTGTAAATTCTACTACTCGTGATCCATACGTGAACTATTAGTGATTCTAAGCAAAGGCTAAGACAACATAGGAGATCCCAGTCTAGGCAACGGAGAGGCTGCTGGCACCTTATAGTCTCAGCCAATGTATTGGGCTCTGAGCTTTCAAGGACAGGAGTCCATTTCATCAGATACATGAAGTGTGCTTGAGAGGCTGGGGTATGCATCCACGAGGATGGAGCAGGTACTTCTCTCTGGGCTTCATATTGCCTTCTCTGTGCTTTCTATCTCTCCATCCCGTCATCTGCTTCATCTTCCTGTATGCACATAGCCACCTCCTCAGCCATACTTCATGCATTGCACGGAGCGGGCTCTTGTTCTCAAAAGCTCAGGCCTCCAGAAATCCTTCTAGTCTGTAAGGTGCCACCAACCTCTTATGTTTCTGCTGCCACTGACGAACTCGACTTCTCTGCTGGAGGTAGGGAATTTCAAGCACCTAGCGTTTTCTGTTTGCAAGAGGAGAAGAAATACCAATATTACAAAAGCAATCAAGTTTACTTCTCTTAACCCTATAACTCTAAATAATGCTTTGACATTTCTAGCTTCCTATTGTAAAGCTTTGTGCTTTTCCAGTTAAATAGCGAGAGTTTTGTCTGGCTCTGCAGAATTACATTTTCTCTTGCTCAGCATTTTCCTTTCACTCTTCGACTGGTAACAGTTTTAGTAGGCATTTTGTCATTTACCACAATAATTACTGCAAGGTTCTTAGAAGGTTTATTTTGTTAAAGCTGAGTGCTTTGAATAAAATAATAGATGGTAATCAGGTGGCCCAGTTTTCATTTTAAAAGATCACAGGCATTTCAAGTTATTTATTTTATTTTGGGGGAAATGCAAGGAGTTGGACCTCATATACAATGACGTACGTGGCACCTTGAACCATATAAATCCACTTTGCAGGTGGCAAGATGGAAAGAGGTGGAGTACATCGCCAAATAATCTTTTTTATGGTAACTTGAAATATTCTGGTGAATATTATTATGTTCATTGGCAGCCTCGCTCAGGATGTTTTTCTGGAAAAAAAAATGCTTTTTCTCTTAAATAACCATAGATGGCAGCAGTGAGAAAATCACAGTTCATATGGTGATTTGTAAAAAGGAGATTTCAGATAATTAGTTACAAATAACTTTAAGCACTTCCACACATCAACATGGGGCAGCTCAGCGAGGGGCACCATAGAAGGACCCCATCACTGCATCATCTGTCCTGCATCCCCAGCAATTGGGATAAAATAAAGGGAACAGGGGAAATCAACTTTCATGCACCCCATCCCTGCCAGCTCCCTACCACCTTCTACATCCCCCATCATCACACATACTGGGGCGGTGTCATCTAGGATGTTAGGTACACCTCCTGCTGCTGTTGCTGCTTTGCATAAGCATGCATGCCTGTGCAAATGTCTGTAACCATATCACGTTCGCACAGATTGACATATCTGGGGAAGAGAGGCTGTTGTTACCACTACTAGCCATTATTTTTAAATCACTATCAGACATATGAAGCGCTGTGCAGATACATATAAAAGAGAGTCCCTGCTCAATGGAGCTTACAGTCTAAGTCAAGACAAACATACACGACAAACAAGAGTCTGTGGGAAGTGTATTTATTGTATAGACGTGTTCGGGATTCTAAAAGAGCTTCAAAAAGGTGTGCTTTAGGACTGAACTTGAGTATGGCCAGCGAGGAAGCATGACACACTGGGTCAGGAAGTCTGTTGCAAGTATATGGCACAGCCAGGTGGAACACAGATTATCAAATCACAGACAATGCCCAACCTCCCGGATTCCAGCAGACAATATCAAGACAATCCAAGGTGGAAAGCATGGTCAGGAATTGGCAGTGAAGGAGAAGGGCACAGACAGAAGTAACTTGCCTGATTAACGGAGTTCATGAGGAAGAGTGTAGAGAAGAGCCAATGTAGTGACTTGAGAAGAGAAGCTACATGGTCATAACAATTTTGAAGGAAGATAAGTTGTGTGGCTGAATTTTGAACAGATTGCAGAAAAATGGAGGAGGCCCTCCAAGAGCAAGTTGCAGTAGTCTAAGCAGGAGGCGATAAGATTCTTTCTGATTAGAATTGGTAAGCTGCTACTGATCTCTGATTGCATGATGCCATCCTAATAAGTTGGACCCCTAGCTTGGGCGAATTTTTCTTATTTACACAGGCAGGTAATAAATCCAAATAATGTAATCATTGATTGATTAATTAATTAAATAATCGATAAGGTATAGTGAATGAGCATTTTGGTAGCATGCTCAGAAAGGAAAGGATGGATTTTAGCAATGTTGTTGAGGAAGAAATGATATCCTTTAGCAGTGGTTTGGATGTGCATAGAAAAGGAAAGAGGCAGTGAAGATGATCCCAAGGTTACTGAGGGAACCGGGAGGATGAGAGCCCCATCCAGAGAGACAGAAGAAGAGGGAAGAAGAGAAGCAGGATTGGGGGTGGGAACAAGAAATTCTGTCTTGGCCATGTTAAGTGTGGGCCATCTAGGCAGTGATGTCAAACAAGTAAGCTGAGATTCGTCACTTACTCTTCCCCTGTCTCTAAATGCTACTGTGTACAGTCACAAAAACGCATAGCAAGGCAAGGCAGCACAAACAGACATGATTCCTTTAAATACTGGTAATGTACTGCCCTCGAGGTGGCACTGGAGACAGTATGAACAAGCAGGCTTCACATGCTCATGCTCCCTTTCTGACGGAGAGAAAACATGGCTAGCACCTTGGCTGGCAGTTTAGTCACCACCAGCTTCCTGTTAGCCTTCCTTCAGCTGGACCCTCAGTTCTGATACTGGCAGGTTCTGACAGGTCCTCCTCCCAGGTCCGGTAAGTATGGCATGCATTGTCTACTACCTTCCTTGTCCCCACATATTATTGATCCATTCAGAGGAGCCAGGACCTGGGTACATAGCAAGGTCTACAGCATGACATGGCTGTGGCACTCAACATCCCTGCTCCAGCCTGAAATGATCAGTGCCTCATGGCCTGCACTGTCTGGCTCCAACATCTCCTGTTGATGACTCTTCTTTCCTTGGCACCTCCCCCCCCCCCCCCCCCCCACACACACTCTTATACTCTCATAGGAGGCACCAAGAGGAGAAGAGGGTCTAGAATTCCCTACTATTAATTGGAACAATTGGCAGCAGGTTAGTGGGGGTAGACTGACAATCCGAGTCACACCAGCTGCCCCCTGCCATCTTCTGCTTCCCAGGCCAAGCTCTTCACTCTGCTGATATCCACAAGAAGTGGCCTCGATTGTCTGATCACGCTCCTCTTCCTTATCTGTTTCCCCCAGACATGGTCACTGCCTTCCACATAGGCTTTTCAAACAAATGGTTTCTTTTCGACCCTTATTTCTATGCATTCAAATGGGCTTGATATGGCAACCACAATACTTCAAACAATAAACAAAAAGGAGAAACAGAAGGTGGAGGCCCTTGTAGCAGGACTGTGCCTCTGGCCACTGATGTTAGCAATTCAATACGATTCACTTCTCCCCCAGCTGAACTTTTTGAACTTTATTATGATAGGAAGCTACTTTCTCCTGCCTTCTCTCTGCCTGGCTTCTTTGTGACTCGCCAGTCTCCCACCTACTCCACTCTGCAAAGGGCAGACATTCAATCCTCTGGCAGCTGGTGGTGGTAACTATTAAAAAAAAAAAAAAAAAGAAATCCATGTAGTCCTATTGCCTGCGCTGTTGAAGCCCGCAGGACCATTTTTTCCTATGGTTCCTAATGCTTGCTGTGTGTAGGGTTAATTCTAGGCCTGGCCACTGATTTTCTTAGTAGCATCATTTCCCAGATCTTTCTGTGATATTTTCCAATGATATTTTCTCAATGACCCGATGAGAAATCAGGCCAAGCAACAGAGTAAAGTGTGGATATAGAACCCCAGACCAGACCACTGTCCATGAGCAAGAAAAAAAGCACCTGCAGAAAAAGTGAAGATCAACATCTATGCGGAGTGAGGGCAGAGTCCCATGGTCAAGAAGGAAGCATGTAAGGCAGGGCTTCTCAAACCTGTCCTGGGGACCCCACAGCCAGACGGGTTTTCAGAATATACACAATGAATATGCATGAGATAAATTTGCATATACTGAGTCTCCACGGTATGCAAATATATCTCATGCACTATTTAACTATTAATCAAATAATGGTCCATGGTCGGTTTCTATCACCGAGGCCCAAGCCTAGGCCTAGGTCAAATGCTGGGGCCTGTCCTGAGGCCAGTTACCATCACTGAGGCCCAAGCCTGGGCACAGTCTCAATGCAAGAACCCATTCCATCTTGGAAGCCTGGGCCCAACACCAGAACCCAGCTCAAAGTTGGGTGCTGATGCATAACCCCGGGCCTAAGCTCAGGCCTTTGCCTGGGCCCAGTTCAAGGCCGGATCCAGTCTCCAAAGCCCTAGCAAAGATTGGGTCCAAGATTGGGTTCAAGGCTGGGTCCAGTTACTGAGGCCTAGGCCTGGGCCAGGCCTGACACCAGGGCCCAGTCCAAGGCTAGGTCCCATCACCAAGGCCTAGGCTTGACACCAGGGTCTGTCCCAAGGCTGGGTCCTGTTGACAAGGCCTAGGTTTGATGCTGGGACCAAGCCTTGGCTTGGACCCAATCTTAGGTATCTCCCCACACTTGCTTTACAACTGTAAAACATAAGGGCATAAAACAAAAAGGACCAGCTGGTGCCATTTTATTGCACAGCCTTATGTTTGTACTGCCGCACAACAAAATGGCACCAACTTGAGGCCTTGCCAGCACCATTGTGCATTGGGAGATGGCAGTGGTAGGTGGTAGGATCACCCCATAGACCCCATAGAAGGGTTAAGTGGGGGCCAGGAAGGGAGAGGGGTGGGAAGGTTTGGGGAAGTCCCCTTTTTTTGTTAATGAACAATGAATGGATATTTTTGAGTAAGTCAATTTTTGGATTGTTCCATTTGTAAGGAACCAAAAATTGACTGTTTTGTTATGAAAAGTTAATTCCTTTTCAACAAATGCACATTCTAGTAGATAATAAGTTGGTGACAACGCTTGCTTACACAACAGTGTGCTAGCATAACCTAGGGAGATTGTAGATCTGATACTCCAGGCAGTTTGCTTGTGAAGGATAGGTGCCAGGAAACAATAGCTGTTTTGGACCTAAGGGGAGGATGTGCTAGAAATGTCTGCAGATTACCTATCCCAAGAAAGGCATAATTTGAACTGGTTTTGTTTGAAGAAGTACTTTTTTTTTAGTTGGGACTAAGTTGAGAATGTGTTTATTTACTTATATCTGTTCCCCTTTTTTGACAACACCCAAAGTGGATAACAAATTCAAAAACACAAAAGCATAGATAGAAAACAATAAATACAAAGGCATAAAAACAAGGTATATAGTCATTCTGTAACAACAAAAAACAAACCAAGCAAAACAAAAGTAAGACACAGATAAATCAAAAACCTAAAATCCCAGTTTTCATTCTCAAAATATTAAAACATCAGATAATGTATAAGGACAGATCAACACACCCGCAAACAACAATCCTTGGGTATAAAACCTAAAAAATATAAGCAAAAATTATAATAACTGATGGTGTGATAAAGTTAAAAACTGATATCATTAAAGAAATCTTTACTATGAAACAAAGATGCAAGCACTTACTCAAAGCAAGTTTGCAAAGCCAAGTTTTCACCTGACATGTGAAGACTAGATAGTTGGTCTCCAGATGGATTTCTTTAGGCACACATCCTAGAATACCAGCACTGCACACAAAAAGGGCCAAGGAGAACAAAATGGATAAACAATAAGACATAGGGTGAATGTTTTCAAAACAGGATATTCAGTGTAAAGAGAGGCACACCCAGAGTGCCAGTCAACAGGGACACAAAGGAGGATCAGCAAAGTAAGCAAAGGAGATCAATCACTTCTCCAGTGTTTCGTTAGATGATCATTAAGCAGGCAGTTTTCAAAGGGATCCTCTATGGATAAATGAGCTTTTACTTGTGGAGAAGGCCTCTTTGAAAGCCGCCACCCCCCTCTGTGGGAAAAAGGAGTGGCACTTGGGGTGAGGGGGGGGGGGGGAGGCTTGACAATGTACACATAAGGAGTTTATTTCTAACTCTCTTCACATGCTTCCCGGCGGGGAGTTTGCAGCCTGCAAGCCCTGCCAGTACATTTGTACCTATGGACCCTACTGGACCACCTATTTTCAAAGGGAAACTCTGCAGAGAGACTGAAAATTGCCCTCCCCATATAAGCAGTGTGTACAGAAAGAGTCGAAGGCTGATTTGCAGCGCATCAGTCCTATGAGATTTCTTTTTTTAAGGCATTCAAATTGCATTGCTTAGGCTCTGTTCCAGCCCTGAAAGCCATGTTATATTTAAGCAAACTCCCAAACATGTTTTAGAAAGCAGTTGGAATCCAGGTGGCAGTACAGACTGGGGGATGGGGGTGGTAGGCATGGGCAGCAGCTGCTAGTGATTAGGCGGGGACAAACGAGGCATCACTGACTTTGATGTTGTTGAGGGGAGTGGGGTAGGATCCTCCCCCAGGCTTAGCCTAAGGACAAATCTCAGTGAGTGGCCTTGATCAATGACCCAAGTACCATCTTGGCTTTCAGTGGCGCCACTGATGGCATTTATGGGTGGCCAATGAAGACCAAGTTATTGAGGGTGAGTGTACATGACTTAGTGGTGCCGGATTCTTTCAGAAGCCTACTGCCAAGGAATCAACCAAGTCACGGTGGCAAACCTACTGTAGCTGCATTCGTACAGCAGGCTCTCAAGATGAAGTAGCAGTAGTATTTCCAGATGGACCGCAGGTACAGTATCTTTAAAATGACATTATTTGCGCTGTGCGAGGGATGCGTTTGCCCAGCCACCTTCCATCTATTCTAATCAAGCTCTCTGTTCTGCCGTGCTTTGCTTTGCTATTTTGTGTCGTGCAGCTGTATCAAGGTATGAACAAAGAAAGCTGCAGCTTATTGCTTCCACCAGGTACTGTCTCCTGAGGCCTGGGATCGTGGGGAGGCGGGGGAAGGATGAGAATGGTCAGAGCATGCATGTGGCTTCTCTCCATGTTACTGGTCATCTAATTTCCTCTTTGGTTTAAATAGCTCAACTAAGGCAGTGGTTTTCTGGAGAAATTAGTGTGAGCAAGTGTTGGGCTGCAGATTCACAAGGCAGTTCTCGCGGAAGCAGGACTGCACTTACAATATGGCCAAACATCAGAATACAAGGTTAGACTGTTTCACGGATCAACTGCTGCTCTAATGAGCCGACGAAGCTGCAACAATTCCTTTTCTTCCGTTCTTTCTTTCTGCTCAGTGTCACAAAGATTGCTAATGCTTTCTCTCTTACTGCTTTGTTTTAATCCACTACTGAGGAGGATCTATGGGTATCTGTGACCCGGACTGGCCTTGGTTGGAGACCCAGCGCTTGGCTCGATGGACCTTGGTCTGTCCCAGCACATGGCACTTCTCATGTTCTTATTGTAACAATTTAATGTAGTGAAACCACTGACACTGGAACTGTAGGCTCGTGCTCCTAAACAGGGTCCTAATTTGAGACAGTTTCAGCTTCACCTCCACGTTTATTACAACCCGCCTAGGGTTGACATCTTATTCCTACTCCAAGTTGACTCTATTGCTTGCTTCAGGTGACAATCCATGATTTCCGTTTTTCCATTAATATTGCACCAGGAGTTCCTTTTCCTGCATCTACCTGCCATGATCTTTTAAGTCAAAGAATACATGGTATCTTTGACTTGAAAATATGGAAGACAATTTTCAGAAAGATCCAGGTGCCTAATCAGGGAGTTGGGCACTTAGATCCCTGGGTGTGAATGTTACCTTGGGCATTGCAGCCAAATTCACGTGGTTTCATTACGGGGGAGTGTTTAGGTCAAAGGAGAAAAGTGCGAACAAAGAATTACATTTTTTAATTCTGCGTGCATCATTTCTCCCTTAGAACCCCACCAATTGCACAGCTTGCAGATGCATAATATGTGGGTAATTTTATTTACACATATCTTTAGGAAAGTTTCAAAGTGAAACTCCCTAAAACTGACTAAAGGTTTACAGGTACTGAAGATCATCTGCAGTTTGCCACTTTGCCACTGGGTGGCTTAAGACCGAATTTTAAACGGCCTATGCACCTGAAAACTGGGAAATGTGTGTGTGGCCGGGCTGCGTGCGCGCCACTGGGATTTTCAAAGTCCCGCAGCTACGAGCATATATCCTGGTATGTGCCGAAGAACCAGAATCGAAAAAAGGGGCAGCCCGGGGGAGGGCCGGAGCGGGATCTGGGGCGGGGCATGAGTAGGCCCGGGCAGTGTATTAAGGCACTGTCCCATTGCCGCACATGCCGGGAATGCCGAATCTGCGCAACTTGCTCCTGCTCTGGAAGAATTGAAACAAAAAAAAACCAGATAGTGGGGTTTCAGGGGTCGAGGCAGATAGGGGAAAAGGGAGGTAGGTTAGCTAGGGGGTTTAGGAATTTCCCTCCCAGTCCGTTCCTTCCCAGTCCACTCCTTGGAGCGGACTGGGAAGGAACTGGGGAAAGGGCCTATCGTGTCACCGCTTGCATCTACCAAAATCCTCCCCCCCCTTACGCGGACGAGTCGGCATTTCTTCACAGCCAATATAAAATCGGGCACATATGTGCACACGGGTAGCAGATTTTGTACTTTGCGTGTTACCACGCACATGCTATAAAACCAGTGGGTCCATGTGCGCATGCTGGGAACCACGCAAACATGGACGCCCGCACGCAGATTAAAAAATCTACCCTTTAGTGAATATTGCT
Source organism: Rhinatrema bivittatum (assembly GCF_901001135.1). NCBI lineage: Eukaryota > Metazoa > Chordata > Amphibia > Gymnophiona > Rhinatrematidae > Rhinatrema > Rhinatrema bivittatum. The sequence continues at coordinate 50,309,566 of NC_042619.1, read as the reverse complement.
GTCATGATTCAAAACCTATAGCTTTTTATGTCAAGTTGCTCCCAACTCTTAAAAACTAATTTGAAAAAAGTCTTTCAAAAAACGTTTATTCATGGTGCACTCAGTGCTGGAAATGGAAACTAGTCACAACAGGAATATGTTTCTTGTGACTTACCAATACTCTGGTCCCTCTTTGCCCCATCATTCAGTCTTACATAGACACCAAACATTGCACACAGCAAGATTCACTCCTGTCCATGTATGCAGAAATTTAACCTACGTGGCGACATTACCCTGGAGGGTAATTGTATAACCTAAAGTCTGTGGGTATACATGTGCATAAATTTGCATACGTTTGCTTTGAAAATGCTCAGGTAATCATGTGATAAGGGTATAAGTTGAATAGCGGCCAACCTAGAGGCTAGGGGGGTGGTCCAACCGCACTAGCCCATCAGGGATGCAATGGTAAGACTGGGAGGGAGGTCCAATGGGGTGGGCTAGGATGGGGGGTTTTGTGGCCTGGGGGCGTTTAAAGGCGGGTGCATATTATTTTACACAGGGGCAAGGTTGAAAATGGGAGGGGAAGGGCCAGTGCAGTACAATTTTAAACATTTTTGAAAATGTGTATCTATTGTGGCAGCCTCTAGAGGCTGTGGGATGGAGGGGGTCTCACAAGACTCCTGTTTTTTGGGTTTTTTTTTTACAGTTTGGAGGGGGCTTTGTTCAGACTCTTTAACTAAATGGTGGCTTTGGGTGGAAGTGCTGCCATCACAGGACAATTGTAGGCCACCTAACCCATGGTATCTTACCACTAGGAAAAATGCAGTGCAGTATCCTAAGCTACAGTATTGAAACCCGCCGCTTAGTAAACCCCATGTTATCTTCCTCCTCTAGGGGAAAGTACCACAGCCTAGCAAATGACCCCCTAAGTTTGTGCCTGACGCAATGGAAGATAAAGTGACTTCCCAAGGTCCCAAGGAGCAAGCACTAGGATTTTAATCCTGGCTCCCCTGGGTCAGAGCCTGTTGCTATAACCACTAGGCTACTCCTCCACCTGTGGGGAATCCCAGTTTGTGTTCATTCAATTTAAACCCATGATTGCTATGGAGGGAGAGCGAGGGAACCTGAGTTTTATCTCTGTCCAACATCCTCATTTTTCTCCTGCATGGTTGCATTGCTTCTGCCTCCTCATTTCCCAGAACAGTCTGAGGCTGTTTTCATAGCTATCGGAACCCCAGTCTAGCTCATTTTAAACATTTGGTATCCTATTTTTAATTCAGCGTAACAAAACATATGAAACAGTATCTATCATTACCTCAGTACAAAATACAGACAATGAAGACAATTTTCCAAGTGATTTGCATGGGTAAAATGCATTTTATTCCTGTTAATTGGTTAAAAAGCCATGTATTGAACTGGAGGGGAGGGTGTGTGTGTGTAGAGGTAGGCAAGGGGAGGAAAAGTGTGTATACAAAGATGACATTTTTATATTTTTACACATTGAGAATTGTTATAAAACCCACAGGTAAAAAGCATATGTGATTTTGCCTCAGTGAGGACAGTTTGAGAATGATAAGAGTACATACATGGCCATACACTACACTACTTAAAGGATTCTGCTTGCAACTTAATTGCTAACAGTGGGAAGGTAGCACAGAGGCATGTTTTATATAAATGCTTCTTCTACATAAATGCTTTAGCAAGCATTTATGTAGAAGAGTAAATGCTTGCTAAAAGCAGGGGAACCTCCAGAACTCTGTTGTCTTTTTCAAGGGCTTTCAAATGAAACAATAAACAGCTTGGAGAAGAGACAGTTTAGAGGGGATTATGACAGAGGCCTACAAAATCATGAAAAGGACTTGAACAGGTTAATGTAAATCAGTTATTTCCTCTCTCAGATAATAGAAGGACCAGGGGGCACTCCATGAAGTTAGCAAGTAGCTCATTTAAAATAAATTGAAGAAAATTTGTTTTCACTCAGCGCATAGTTAAGCTCTGGAATTCATTGCCAGAGTATGTGGTTACGACAGTTAATGTAACGGGTTAAAAACGGTTTCAATAAGTTCCTAGAGGAAAAGTCTATAAATTGCTATTAATCAAGTATTGCTGGCAGTAGTAGAATGGGATCTACTTAGTGTTTGGGTATTTGCCAGGAACTTGCAACCTGGATTGGCCACTGTTGGAAACAGGATGCTGGGCTTGATGGACCCTTGGTCTGACCCAGTATGGCAACTTCTTATGTTCACATTTATCCATTCTACACCTCTTCTGATTTTATACACCTCTATCATATCCCCCCTCAGCTGTCTCTTCTCCAAGCTGAACAGCCCTAACCTCTTCAGCCTTTCCTCATAGGGGAGCTGTTCCATCCCCTTTATCATTTTGGTTGCCTTCTCTGTATCTTCTCTAGTGCAATTATATTTTTTCTGAGATCCGACAACCAGAATTATGCACTGTATTCAAGGTATGGTTTCCCCATAGAGCGAAACATTTGCATTATATCATTTTCCATTTTATTCACCATTCCCTTCCTAATAATTCCTAACATTCTGTTTGCTTTTTTGACTGCTGCAGCACATTGAGTCGACGACTTCAGTGTATTAGCCACTATGATGCCTAGATCTTTTTCCTGGGTGCTAACTCCTAATATGGAACCTAACATTATGTAACTACAGCAAGGGTTATTTTTCCCTATATGCATCACCTTGCACTTGTCCACATTAAATTTCATCTGCCATTTGGATGCCCAATCTTCCAGTCTCAAAAAATCCTCCTACAATTTATCACAATCCACTTGTGATTTAACTACTCTGGATAATTTTGTATCATCTGCAAATTTGATTACCTCATTTGTCGTATTAATCCGATTTTCAGATGATACAAAATTATTCATTTTGTCTGAACATTTCATATTTGTGGTCACTTGTTCTGTATTTGGTGAATTTCTATACATGTTGTGCACGTGTGACCGAGGTGAGGGATTCGCCTAACATGTGGTTTCTGTGTAGGGATCTGTCACAGTCTGGCATGATACTTTTTCTAAGTAGGAGGTTGTGAGGGAATGTATAGGAAACTCCCTCAGGCTACCTTAAAGGACTGGGCACAGCTATCCTGCCCAGTCCTCCTTAAGATACGGAGCCACAGGGAATCCTGGGTAAAGGAAGGAGCCCTTCCTCAGAGGAGAAGACCTCAGGCCCTAGAAGGGTTAGACAGGTCTTGGGTTGCTGATGGAGTCCTAGTGTATATTAAGACTTCCCTGTGTAATGACGGAGGTACCTGAGGCTAACAGGGGAACTCTTGAAGTGTTTTGCTGTCATTTGCTGCCTGTTTTGAAGTGGTGAACTGCTGAAGCGTTTCGTTTTCCTTTGCTGCCATTTTGTTTGAGTTTACTACCACTGTAAGTAAAGAGCACTGAAGCACAGTCAGAGTGTAACTGTGATTTCCTCTGACTGTTCCTAACCCACTGAATACTCAAGCTACCACAGAGGTGTATTAGTGTTCTAGGCCCAGTGTCATTTTGCTGTTCTTCCTTTTCCTAGGGAGGGTTTTGTTGTTTTGATATGGCAGGTTTGTTATGTATGTGCTTGGGTGTTTTTGTGAACATGATTTTGCATTTCAGAGTACCTGGAAGTGAAGGGAGTTTGATTATTGGGAACTATTTTATCTGACAGAAAATGTTAATAATTCATCAGTGTAAAATATTGTGGAACTTAGTTCAAAATCTCAGGACCAGGACATTGAATTTACATGTTGGGAACAGCAGAATTTCGTCTGATTTGACTCTTCTAGTGCATAATTCATTCTTTTTTTTTAATGCAGGACGTATCTGCCATCCTCAGATTTTTGCATTGGATCTGAAATATTTTGTGTTAAAACTTTGACTGTGATGCCTATTTTCAAAGGGGCGGATTTTAAAACGAGCGCGAATAGCCTACTTTTGTTTGCGCTCCAGGCGCAAACAAAAGTACGCTGGATTTTAGTAGATACGCGTGGAGCCGCGCGTATCCGCTAAAATCCTGGATCGGCGCGCGCAAGGCTATCGATTTCGTATAGCCGGCGAGCGCCGAGCCGCGCTGCCTACCCCCGTTCCCTCCAAGGCCGCTCCGAAATCGGAGCGGCCTCGGAGGGAACTTTCCTTTGCCCTACCCTCACCTTCCCCTCCCTTCCCCTACCTAACCCACCCGCCCGGCCCTGTCTAAACCCCCCCCTTACCTTTGTCGGGGGATTTACGCCTCCCTCTGGGAGGCGTAAATCCCCGCGCGCGAGCGGGCCTCCTGCGCGCCGGGCCGCGACCTGGGGGCGGGTACGGAGGATGCGGCCACGCCCCCGGACCGCCCCGGGCCGTAGCCACGCCCCGTACCCGTCCCCAAAACGCTGCCGACACGCCCCCGAAACGCCGCGACGACCAGGCCCGCCCCGACACGCCCCCGACACGCCCCCTCGGAGAACCCCGGGACTTACGCGAGTCCCGGGGCTCTGCGCGCGCCGGGAGGCCTATGTAAAATAGGCTTCCCGGCGCGCAGGGCCCTGCTCGCGTAAATCCGCCCGGTTTTGGGCGGATTTACGCGAGCAGGGCTCTGAAAATCCGCCCCAAAGTGTTTAGGCTCTTAACTTTTGGAGTTAGGCTCCTAAATTGGTCCTTATGAAAATTAACTAGGGCTGCTTTCTATCTTTAAGGTCCTAGTTTCATTAGGATCCTAAATTTAGGAGCTTAAAATGTGGGTGGCTACAGGGGCGGGGTTCAGGTAGGCAAAATGAGTTAGGGGCTTAGCTCTGATTTTTCAGCACCTAAATGACCCCTAGATTCATTAAGCAGCGATGTTTATTGCAGAAGGGGGTCCCACTGTCATGGGTGGGGGTCACCGTGAGAAAGGGGCCCCCTTCCCCCAAAAAACATCGCGACTGATTGGGGTGTGTTCGTCTTGTCTCATGGCCAAACCCCGCGGAGCAAAAGAACGCACCTAGCAGCCCTTTAATGCGATGGTAGCCCCATCCTGAAGGGATCACCATGGCCTTAAAAGGCTATTGGCCCCCCCAAAAAAATGTGTTCCCAAGTGGGGGGTCAGGGCTGACCCCCTTCTCAACCACCACTCAAGACGGCCCTGATTCACACAAAGTATTAAAAAAAAAAAAAGCCCGCATGCGACAGTGCCAGCCCTCCATCCCTCAGTCCATCAAATAAAAAGGTTGTCCTGCTCCTGGCCCCCCACCCCCCCTAGAGTTAAAACCATAAAAATGAGGATCCTGGCTCTCTTCCCGTACTCATCCGCCACCCCTGAGAGGAAAAAAAAAAAAAGTAAAGTAGGGTCCCAGCCCCATATCCATACCCACCCCCAGCCCCAATTCTAAATTACAGTCCAGGCCCCTGGCATCCCCCCCTCCCTCCCCACTCCATCAAATAAACATCTAGACCAGGCCCCAGCCCCCTTTACCATACCCACCCCCCTCTCCAAAAGGTTAATTAAAAAACAGGGTCCCGGGCCTTGCCCCCCCTTCAGCCACCCTCCCTCTGAACCTTAAAAAGGATCCTCTGACAGGGCTGGTGCCATTTTCCAAAATATCTCCGACTGGACCTTTTCCCCAGCATTATGACCGGGGTAAGGTCCGGGGTGGGCAACAACTGATCTCTTCACCTCTCCTCTGGGTTTTAAGAACTGTGCTGGTAAGCAGAGAGCATAAGAAATTGCCAATCTGGGTCAGACCAAGGGTCCATCAAGCCCAGCATCCTGTTCCAACAGAGGCCAAACCAGGCCACAAGAACCTGGCAATTACCCAAACACTAAGAAGATCCCATGCCACTGATGCAATTAATAGCAGTGGCTATTTTCTAAGTCAACTTAATTAATACCAGGTAATGGACTTCTCCAAGAACTTATCCAAACCTTTTTTAAACCCAGCTACACTAACTGCACTAACCACCTCCTCTGGCAACAAATGATCATTTGCACAGGGCAGCAAAACAGATAGCACCAGCCCTGCCCCACCTGACCTACACCTGCCTATGGGAATGTGTTTTTTTAACCCAGCCAAAAGTGCACATAATACAGAGGTCCCATGCATACTTTCAGCAGGAAAGAGAAGGGTAATTTTCACACATCCAGTTTACCCTTGTAAATACCCATTTACCTGCTTAAATGGCTTTACAGGTTGTCCTCCCGCATGTTTAAATAAGATAAGATGCATAATGAATATAAAATTTTAAAAAAACCCCTTCTAGTTGTAGCAAGAAATCAAATTAAATTGTTTAAGAATCAATGTATAATTCCACTTACAAAATGCAGTTGAAACTTTCCAAGAATGCTACTTACTCATGATACAGTCATATCACATCTTTAAGTGGTTTATTACTGAACTGTGACTTTACAAGTTTCAAATACATGATACCTAACCATGTGCCATGTACCATTAAATCTGTACAATTTATTTGACAGTAGAGTCATTAGAGAGCTACAGATACCCAGCATCAAACTTGGTTTTGGATTTCAGAAAGCTTAGTTTGTGGGCATCACAAGGCATTGCATTTTAGTGCTCCACTTCGTCCACTCTTTCAACATCCCGATGTTGGCCTGATAGTCACAAGTATTACCAGGAATGCTTGCTGGTTTATGAATACTTAAATTACTTTGCTTCTGTCCTTTGCAGTGAACTAAAAGTGGCTGCCAATAATTAAAACTGAAATACAATGAAAAGAGAAAATTTTTAACCCTTTTAAGAGCATATCAGACAGAGTTTGCGTTTCTCAGTCACATTTATACAGTAAAACAATGTTGTAAAATATGCCTATGCACCTTACGTGATGGTCAGACTCTACACAACAGTGCAGAAATCACAGATATATATGCTGGAGAAAAAATAATAATGATAATTTGAATTTGTACAGTATGTCAACTTTCATCAATGCACTTTATTTTAGAGACATTAAGGTAGCCATTTCTGGAATTAATGGCCTGGTAGCACATTTTTTGAGGTCTGGACTGCATGTAAGCCTCCAAGGGAGACATGTGAAAAGGAAACCCTGTTGATATTGTTATTATTATTATTACTACTACACAATTACAGTTTGTAGACTGAGGTACATGAGGATTAGGGCCTGTAGACATGGAGGGGGTAATTTTGTAACACTGAGCATTCAAAGTCAGCAAATATGTGCATAAGCTACACCAGTTTTCAAAGCAAAACTGCCTAAGTCTGCTCTTAAAATTATGCCACCAAATCTTCCCACACAAGTTACAGCTGCTGAAATATCTGCACGCATATTTTCCTGAAAATGTGCGTGCATGCTTGTTGAAATCCACAAGTATGCAATTAAATCCAAACCACTTCCCAACTTTGTCCCCCAGAAAAGCCTCTTCCCAGCGGAGGTAAAATTGTGCACTAACAGGACATGGGCTGGACGATTTTCTGAAAGGTCATTTTCTGCCTTTAAAGAGCTGTTTTACCCACAGAAGACCGTTTGAAAATTACCCTCAAAGTGGGGAAACCCCTTTAGTAGATCGGGCCCTATGCGAGTTGGGTTAGGATGTCAGTGACAGAGAGGGACCGTTTTAGGTGACCAAATAGCCTTTTTGTCAAGTCGATCGCATGCTTAAAGAGGGCTTTTTTTTCTTGTGTGTCCACGTTGTTAGACCGAGCTAGTTATTCCTCGACCTCAAATCATATTCAGAATAGTTAATTGCTGCATACATTTGTTACCCAGACTGAAAGATCGTTAGGAAAGATTGTTCTAAACTTTGACAAAAGAACATTTCCAGCCGTGTAAACCTAAGGAAAGGCCACCCTCTGCCAACTGTGAGGTGCAGGATCCCTTCCCCCCTTGCCCGGTCTTACCTGAGTTTCTCAGCTTCTTATTTCGGAGGACGGAGACGATGACCAGCAGGCTGCCTACAATGTCCACCACGGTGATGAAGATCAGCACGCTGGACAGCGCCGTGACCGTCCCGACAGCCCGCGGAGCCTCGGGCCGGCCGTCCGGCTGGCAGCAGTTCCGCGGGTAGGACGCGTTCTCCAGCATCGCGGAGGCTTCCGCTCCTCTTTTCCTCTCCTAATCCCCCCCTCCCCCCTCCCCCTAGAGCATTTAATTCAAATCTACCGCCAGCAACTTTGGAGCCCGAGCTCTTGCCATGCTGCCGCCGCCGCCGCTGCTCTCCCTCAGCCCTTCCCTCCGGCTCTCCCAGGCAGAGCTGCGGAGCCCCGGCGGCAGGCGGACCGGCAGCCAGGGCTCACTGCAAGGCGCTGATGGTTTTATTGCCTTGCCTGATCCCCGTCAGTTTAGAATTCACTTTCATGTTTTCCAGGGAGGGGGATCCGGAGGAGCGGGTCGGATAGAGAGAGAGAGAATGATAGTGCAAAAGAGCAAGAGCAGCAGAGAAGAAACTGGAAGAGAAACAGATGATAGCGGGGGGGGAGACAGTGAGGGGGGGGGGGCTAAATCAGAGAAACAAATTGAGTGAGAGCTCGAGAGCTCCGGCCATCTGCTCTTCCTCTCTGACGACTGGCGATGAGCCAGAATCCAGGAAACAAAGACGCCTGACCTGTCCTTCTCCTAAAGATCCAGCGATCAGCAAGGGGGGACGCTCCAGCCCAGGAGCCTGAAGGGAGACAGAAGTAAGCGCCGCCCGACAGACTCATACACCCAGGTTCTGGCTGCCCCTGACCAGCGGATCACCTGAGCCTTATATGAAATAAAAAAAACAAACTGCTAAAGAATTCTGGGGCTGGGGGAAACGTCAAGACTGCCCTAGTGAAAGCTGAGTTCGCAGTACTCTCCTCGCTGTCAGGAACCGTGGCCGGGCTGCTGTTAGGCGTGAGTTGAATGCACTTCTTAGGAACTGTTTCAACCAAATGGAAACTGCAGTGAAGAAGTGAAAACGTGGATCAAAGAGTTCTCCCTCAGATTACTCTTCAATTAATGAGTAACTACCAAGGGTGGCTAAAATGTTTGCAAGACTTGGTAATGGAATCTAGATAACAGTATTAAGGAGATCTAGAAGTAATCAATCACTGGTAATGTCATGTTGGGAGCTGGCAATTGGTATAGGAATGTACTATTTTATTATTTTGAATGTTACATTGTATTTTGTGTTATAATTGTACACCGATGAATAAATAAATACATGTTTAGTGAAATTACCTAATATCATAGTCTTGTTTAACTTTAATAGAAAAAAAAAAAAAGTCCTCTGGACCACCAATCAAAACATATTCATATACCAACAACCAAATCAAACGTGAAAAAAATGAACGAGAAAAAAGTTATGTTCATACCAATCTGTCGCAACCCTAAGGTGAGGATTTTCAAAGGGGCGTACCCCCCCGTGCGTACCCCCCGAAAACCTACCCCAAACCCCCCCTGCACATGCCGAGCCTATCTTGCATAGGCTGCCGGCGCGAGTAAAGCCCCGGGACACGCGTAAGTCCCGGGGCTTTCCTGGGGGCGTGTCGGGGGGGGGGGGGGGGGCATGTCACGGCTTCCGCGTCATCGGGGGAGTGTCGGGGGTGTGGTCATGGCCTCCGGACCAGCCCCTGGACTGGACCATGGTGCGCCGGTGGCCGGCCCGGCGCACGCAAGTTAGGCAGGCGTAACTTGTGCAACAAAGGTGTGTGTGTGTGTGGGGGGGGGGGTGTTAGGTAGGGGAAGGAAGGGGAAGGTGCGGGGGGGGGGGGGGGTGGAAGGAAAGTTCCCTCCAAGGCCGCTCTGATTTCGGAGCGGCATCGGAGAGAATGGAGGCCAGCTGCGCGGCTCGGCACGCACCGGCTGCCGATTTTGGGCAGCCTTGCATGTGCAGACCCCGGATTTTAACAGATACGAGCGGCTACACGTGTTATCTATTGAAATCCAGCGTACTTTTGTTTGCGCCTGTGCGCGTACTTTTATAACATCTACCCCTAAGCTTTTTACAGGAAAAGTGAATTTTTTTAATGGTTTAACGGTTTTTATTATTTTCCAACAAAAACAACCAAATAAGCCGGAGGTAGGTGTGTCCTTGAGCCCACCCCCAGCATCCAAGTACAAGCAGAACAACAACAAACGGAACCCCCAACCCCCCCCCCCCAGATTCTTCCAAAAAACAGCATCATCAAGAACTCGAAACAGCATTCAGTCTGTAGGGTCCACATTACTTGCAATGCACCAAACAGCGAAGGTGCCACTCGCTCAAGCATTTAGAATCAAACTTCAAGTGCAATGTGGAAGCGACTGGATGTATGGTTGCCACACCGAGAGGAATCGCCGTCTCGCGGTAGGAGATTGCCTCGCCATCATGTTCTCCATGTTCATCATCGAGTGGAAACTGTTCCTCCAGGCCCAATAAGATGGATCATCTGCTGCCCTCCACTTGGAAAGAATGATTCGCTTACCAACAACACAAGCCTTCGCCAGGAGCAAGCGTGAGCCAAGATCTCGGATTCGTATCGGCGATATACAGCCAAATAATAGCCACAATGGGGTGACAGGGATGACCACATTCAATAAATCCGCCAAATAGTCCGCAATAAGTCCCCAGAAACGTTTAATCGGTGGACAGGTCCAAAAGACATGCGAGAGGGTGCCCAAGGCATGACCACACCGAGGGCACCCTGCCGCAGACGCCAATTTAAAATGGTAGGCTATCTGAGGTGACACATACGCCCGACTCAAAAATTTATACTGCATTTCTCTATAATATTGGTTAACCGAGACCTTGGCTACACGACAGAAACAAACCTTGACAATAGTCGGCGTAAGGACAAAGTCGCCATCAGTTGTCCAACGGGAGGCCAAAAGTGCAAACAGATCTCCTCCCGCTTCCCGCCGCAGTCAGACATAATAAGCAGACAAAGAGGGGGTCACACGGCCCTCCATTTGAAACAGACGTTTCATGGACTCGAAGGTGGCCGAGCTCTTAAGGTCTTCAAGGAGGGACCTTAAGTAATGCGTCAATTGTAGATAGGAAAATGTATGCTTGGCCCCCAACCCATAGGTCTCCTTGGCCTCCCGGAACGAGAAAATCCTCCCATCCGCAGCAAACAGGTGCCCCAAGTGTGTGATACCCTTCGCCTGCCAGGTCTGAAAGTCTGCGGATTGCATTCCCGGGGTAAACTCCGCATTCCCCCGAACCGGAAGGAAGTAGGCACATTGAGGCAAGATATTCAACTTCCCTGCCACCCGCCGCCAAGACATGCGTAGGGGGCGGACCAACGGGGCACCCACCAAAAACGAGGGGAGCTTCACCGAGGGCACTTGTAACTTATTGGATGGGGTGTATGGCGCCTGTAATGCATGTTCAGCATCAATGGAAGTAAAGGTTCCCGTATCCAACACCCAGTCCCTAATAACCCGCAAATTACACGCTAGATTGTATGCTCCCAGGTCCGGGACCCCCAGCCCTCCCCGTCCCCACTTCAATTTTAACCAGGATAGGGGAACACGCGACTTCCCCCCTCGCCAAAGAAATTTCCGTATCATTCTATCTAGAAGACATAAATCGACCCGTTTTAATAGGACTGGGACATTTTGAAGAAAGTAGAGCCACCGAGGCAATATGCACATTTTAAAAAGGTTTATCCGACCGCTCAAGGAAAGTGGTAGGGTCGTCCATCGGGTCAGACTGTCGGATGTGCTCCGCAAAAGCCCTGGGATATTGGCCTGATAGACTTTATCCGGGTCGACAGGAATATGCACCCCCAAGTACCGCAGTGGGCCAGGATTCCAACGTAACGGAAATTCCCCATGCCAAGTGTCCGAGAGGGTCTCCGGGTAAGCCAGCACGGAGGATTTATGGTCATTCATCTTCAAACCGGAAAAAACCCCAAAAGACCCAATCAAGGACAATAAGCGAGGGACGGAGTCGTGGGGATTTGTGACAAGGACCAGCAGATCGTCGGCGAAGGCCACTCCCTTGAATATCTTAGGGCCGAAACAAACACCACGTATCCCCCGCTCCTGGTGCAGCGCTACCAAAAGAGGCTCCAATTGGAGTATAAACAACAGCGGGGACAGTGGACACCCCTGTCGTGTACCCCTCGTCACCTGGAACGCCTCGGAACGAGCGCCGTTCAATAAAATCACCGCCCGTGGATCAGCGTACAATAAGCGGACGGCCTGAAGAAAAAAACCCCCGAACCCCAACCGTTCCAGCAGGTGGAAGAGATAACGCCATTCCACCCGATCGAACATCTTTTCCGCGTCAAAACTGATGACTAAATGCGGTTCCCCCAACCGGCGGCATATGGTCATCGCCGTCAGCACCCGACGAATATTCGCGAGGGCGTACCGCTGGCGGACAAAGCCCACCTGGTGATCGCCTATAAGCGTAGGCAGAACAGCAGCCAATCGATCGGCCAGGATCTTCGCTAAAAGCTTATGGTCCAAATTTAAGAGAGATATTGGGTGGTAAGATTCAGCCAAAAGTGGGTCCTTCCCGGGTTTTGGAATCAGAGTAATGAATGCCATATTTTCCTGAGACGGGAAAGCACCCCGAGAAACCATATCCGAGAAAGCCTCGGCCAGGGGACCCGCCACCTGATCCCTCAGAACTTTAAAAAATTCTGCCGTGTACCCGTCTGGCCCCGGCGCTTTAAAAGCTTGCAACTGCTGTATGGCCAAAAGGACATCCTGGGAGCCGATAGGCTGATTAAGGGCTTCCCGTTGCAGCGCCGTGAGCTGAGGTAGAGGCAACCCTGAGCAAAACCGCGGGCCCTCCTCCCCCCCACTATCCATAGCCGAGTACAAATCGGCATAAAAGGTACGAAATCCCTGGAGAATGGACTTAGTATCCCGAGCAACGTCAACTGGAGAGACCCGCAACGCTGGGACATAGCGGCTCGGACGTGTCGACCGGATCAAATTAGCCATCAATTTTCCGGCCTTGTCACTGTAGCGATATAACTGATATTGGTAGTATACATAGCTCTTTTTAGCCCTTTGGTGAAGTAGGGAATTGAGCGCCATCTGGAGCGTACGAAATTCAAATCGGGTTTCCTCGGCTTCCCTCCTCGCCATCGTCTGCCTGACCTTTCGTAATTGGTTATTAATGGCCACGATCTGCTTGTCCAGCATCTTCCTATGATGGGCAACATAGGAAATAATGTCCCCGCGAATAACCGCTTTAGCAGTATACCAAAACAGGGAGGGCTGCTGTACATGGTCACGATTGTGGGCCAGATAATCTGCCCATTTGCTGCGCAGATATTCATGAAACTTTTTATCGTGAGCTAAAAAGTAAGGGTATCGCCAACTGGGACAGCCCCTCCCCGAGGCAGACAAACAAACGTCAATCCAAACCGGGGTGTGATCAGAAATGACTATGTTGTCAATACCTGCATCCTGCACCCTAGAGAAGGCATGATCACTGATCAAAAAATAATCCAGCCTCGCAAAAGAGGCATGCGCCCGAGATACATGGGTAAAATCTTTCTCCATGGGGTGCAACACCCGCCAGGCGTCCATTACATGTAACATGTGCTCTAAAAGTTGGGGCCCCTTACCCATAGATCTCTCCGGCCGGCGGGTAGTGGAGGCATCTAACTCCGCATCCCGGATGGTATTAAAGTCGCCCCCCAAAATTAAGAGCGCGTGAAGGTAAGGAAGAAGATGGGCGTATAATGCCTTGTAAAAAGCACCATTATAGACATTCGGGGCATAGACATTGCAAAGCACGACAGTCTGACCATGGAACTCAGTAATCAAAATAAGGTACCGGCCCTGGGGATCCGCTATTTCCTTAACAATATGGAGAGGGAGACTTTTATGAATTAAGATTGCTACTCCGGCGGAGCTTGTAGAGCCCGCAGCACCGCGCACCTCCCCCACCCAGTCTCGTCACAGTTTCGCGTGTTCTAGTGAAGTCAGGTGGGTCTCTTGTAAATATGCCACTAATGTCGACTTCCGTTTAAGCCACGTAAGGATTTTAGTGCGTTTAATGGGCGAGTGTATCCCACACACATTCCATGACACAAATCTAGTTGGTTGAGTCATCCCAGCCCTCCTGAAAGAGAATAAACGGATGAAAAACCAGTTATCCCGTGGAGGGGTCTTCCCAGCTGAGACCGCCCCACACTACAGGTTGCAAGAATGGGAACCACAATACACAAAAAGAAGTCATACATATAATGCTGTACAAGGTCCTGAATAGAAACAACCTCCCCTATCTGAACCACCCCCCCTAAATCCCGCCCCCCACCCAATCCCCCCGTCCTCCCCAATATGGCCCCCCCCCAACGTCCATGACCGTCTAACGGTCTTGCACCCATGCTAACCCGAAGAGATAGGAGTACACGTTCTGATGTGCTCCCACCCTAACCCCTAATGAGCACCCCCATAACCAGCTCGTCCATACCGCCTTATGAACACCCAACCAACAAGGAGTTAACCACAACCGCCCCCGTTACCCTAACAACCAACCAGAGAGTTCCTGGGAACAATCTCAAACAAAGCCCGGCTGGTTGCTAATCGCAAAAGAATAGTAAGAAGGATACATTAAAAAAACAAACAAACAAAACAACAAAAAAAACCCCGTGGCCGGGAAGGAGCTCCGGCCATCCCAGTCCTGACTAGAACCAGCCCCTCAGGAGCCGCCATGCAGGCACTGTCATCGCAGGGTGGTGGTAGTGCAGGGAAGGCACCGCACCACCCCGAACCAAGCACTGAACAAGAAATTGGGAGGCTCCACTCCCTCCCCCTAATCAGGTCCATTACGGCAAACCCCAGGTCCCCTTATGCCAGGGAGCCTAACCTTCCCAGTCAAAAAAAAGAAGGGGACAGGTAAAAAGTACGGTTAGAGAAAGAACTATAATAGGAAAGAAACAATAAAAAATAAAGAAGAAAAAAAATGGCCATTAACAAAGCAGCGCCGGCTAAAACTTCGCCAGCCGCCTCGCGGTAAGGAAACAGTTCACGCTCGGGAGCTGGGGCAGTCAATTAGAGAGAGAAAAAAAACAAAAACAAAAAGAGAAAGAAAAAAAAACTGGTCCCAGAGACGAGAACTGGTACAAATGAGGTGCCTCAAAAAAAAAAACCCCTCCCAAGAAATACCGCAGCAGGGCACCGTGTCAGTAAGGAAGAACAAACCACACACACAAAAAAAAACCCCAACGTCTTTGGAGGGTGCTGCAACCAATCGCGCTCATAATACCCTGAGTCCATAAAATCAAAAGTTTGAACAAAAACAAAAAAAAAAAAACCACACCGGGAGGTTCCGCTGTAGGTCCTTGGGGTAATTCCAGGGCCCACGGGTCAAGCCCGGCCACGTGCAGGCAGAGCAACAGTCGTCGCCACTCAGGTGACCATGTGGTCCATGAATTCCTTGGCTAAGGTCACCGAATCGAAGTTATGTACCTTGTCCGCCGCCCAAATCCGCAAGCGTGCGGGAAAAAGTAAGGCGAACTTTACTCCTCAGTTGTGCAAAGTGGTGCAAATCGGGGCGAAACCACGCCGCGCTTCCGAGACCGCTGCTGAAAAGTCCTGGAAGATCCGTATGCGATGCGATTGATATTGCAGATCAGGCGCAGCACGAGAAGCACGCCAAATCTCTGCCTTATGGGCAAAATTGTGAATCTTCGCAATAACGATGCGAGGCCTCCCAGACGCCGCGGTTTTGACCCCCAACCGGTGGGCCCTCTCCACCACGAGCTTACCCTGTAAGTGCGGTAAGTGAAGCGCATCCGGGAGCCAGGTCTCCAGCAATGAGCACAGGGCATTCTCCTCGAGCTGCTCCGGGAACCCAAGAAATCGCAAATTATCGCGGCGGGCCCTATTCTCGAGGTCGTCCACTTTGGCCTGTAGGGCCAGGATGGACTTCTCCTGCGCGGCCATTTTGGTGGTGTGAGTGAGCGCTGCATCCTCGATATCCGATACCCGGGCCTCAACCGAGTCTAGCCGGGGGGGCAGCGCCGCTATCGTCTCCCGGACCGCCGTCAGCTGCGTCGTGAGTAGAGTCCATTTTTCGTTCAAGGCTTCCTTGATCGCGCTTTTAATGTCCGCCAAGGTAAGGGGTAATTCAAGCTGCACGCCCTCACCCTCGGGAGGAGCCGCCATTTTTGGATCCGGTTTGCGTGGTCTCTCCTTCTCTCTCCAGCCCAGTTTAGTCGGGCTCGCGCCGTGGACATAGAGAACCCCTGGGAGAAGCCAGCACCCGAAAAAGATTAATTTTTCGCCGGTAAAATTAGCGCGGTTTGCGGGGTAGAGCAGGAGCTAGGAAGCGACACGACTTCCCAGCTATCACATCACGTGACTCTCTCGTGAATTTTTATATAATCATTACATGCCTATCCCCACCACTCCACTCTCAATGTTCTCTTCCACAAAATGAATTTGTAAACTGCAATATTTCATAATCAAAAACCCACTTAACAAATCTTATAAATAAAGGAAAGTACTTAAATCAAAAATAGGCTGCTGAGGATAAAAGATCCACTTTTCCTGTTAAAAACCTTATGGTCGAGACAGATTTCTATGTACATACTGTACCATATAAAAAGTGAGGAGAATTATCTTTATATATCCAGTCAATAAACATATATACAGATGCTTATTACTGTCAGTCCTTTGCCCACCCAAAAAAGCCTTCAGCAATCCAAACTTTCAAAACTGACATATCCCCTAAATCTATCTTATCCCATCCACAGATCAAAATGCCTAAATTGTGCAGACGTGATCCACAGGTGCGCCTGCCCCACCTACCAGTACGTAGAAATGGTGCCAGCTGGGCCCTGTATCGGTTCCATTTTGTTGTACAGAAAAACATGCAGTTCTGTGGTGCCACCTAGAAAACCCTGCAGAAAAAGACACATGGAACCCATATGGTATTAGGCCTATTTTATTGCATTTTAGGCGTGGTTTTGACCCTCAGAAAGCCATGAGTAAACTTCATGACAATAACGATATAGTAAACTTCCCATATCAAAATAAGACGAATTGCCAGCACTCAAACAGGAACAATCTATCTATGAAAAGTCAACTCTGTAAATATTACACCAGGCCTTAAAACACCTCCCATTAAGAAAACAGAACAAACCAGGCTGCTACAAATCCCTGCTTAGAAACTACACACTAGCCAAATGCCCCACCTCAGTAACACATGCAAAACACAGACAGAGCCTGGCCAAATACAGAACCATAAAATATAAATTGAATTGTGTAGACATTGTAATGTTTTGGCCAGCCTTGGGATGACCCACAACTGGCCATACTTACCCCCGAATGCCGCCAATGCGATCGAGATGCTGCTATGCCCCCAGGTCTCCCTAGGCACTTATGTGTGCGGCACATCAACTCTTAAAGGCCCAACGGTGGGAAACGGAACCACCAGCACTCAGTGACGATGTCATGTGGCTGGGTATTTAAACCCCAGCTGTACTCCAAAATCTTGCTTCAGCAACAGGTCCTCCCGTCTTGCAGTGCATTTTGCTTTCTGTGCATCACCTTACCTTGTCTTGCCTCATTGTTACTTTGCCTTGCCCTGTTGGTGTCTTGGTTCCCAGTGCCTTGTCTTGTCTGTCTGTCTCTCTCTACCTGACTCCTGGTTCTGATCCTTGCTAAGGACTTGGTTACTCTTCTGGACTGCTGCCTGCTCAGTAGAGAGCAGGTTAGCTGGTAGCAGTCTGTAATCCTTGGCGAGGGAGACCCGTCCCACAATGGTGGTGTAAGGCCCCGATGCAGATGTCCAATAAGGCACTTTAGGAGAGACAGACTGGCAGATGTTAAACACACTCCCGTAGCTGAGTAGAGAGAATCCCAATGAGCAGTAGAGAGGTGTTAGCAGTCCGTGGTCCTCGGCAGAGGAGACCCGTTCCACAATGGTGGTGTAGGGCCTGATGCAGAGAGGTAGCGAGGAACTGATGAGAGACAGACTGGTAGAAGTTGTACTCACTCTCTGTAGCTGATAGATGGATTTCCAGCAGGTTGAAGAATGGAGCAGGCACCAGGATAGACACACAGGCCCTCGAGGAGCAAGTACCTGTAAGAGGATAGGCACCTGTAAATAAGCAGAGGGCCCCCGAGGAGCGGGTACCCAGGTTAGAGAACCCTGAAGGGTGAAGATAGCTTCCAGTGGATAGAAGCGGCAGAATAGCTTCAGACAGGGGCATACCGATCCTTGCTAACTTGGCGAGAGCCAGCAAATGGGCAACCTTAAATATGCGGAAGCAGTGATGTCACTCGAGGAGGAAGCCCCCGAGGTTCGCGCCAACACTGCTACAAAGGTAGGGACGCCATGCCAGAGCTGCTCCAGGGAAGCCGGAGGGTGCGGCAGGGAGACGCCACGGACGCCATACTCCCGAGGCTGGTGGAGAAAGCTGAGAGAAAGCTGAGGCATGTCGGGCGAAGTCGTCTGAGCCTGACGGACGCAACAGTGGGTTCCATTACCATTTGTTTGAAGAGATCTCCTTGCAGTACATCCACTATCTCTCTACTTCTGGTAGATTCCACAGAAGGAATTCTCCAATCTATGTCTGGCATATTAAAGTCTCCAACAATCAGCACTTCTCCTTTCTTTCCCACCTTTTGGATGTCTTTGACCAGATCTCTGTCCAGTTCTTCCATTTGAGTTGGAGGCCTGTAAACCACACCAGTAAAAATGGATGAACCATCATCTTTATTTAGGATGGCCCATAATGCTTCTTCTCTATCCCACTTTCCTTGCAATTCAGTTGCTTGGATATTGTTCTTGACATAAAGATCTACTCCTCCCCCTTTTCTGTCCTCTCTGTCCTTCCTTAACAAGTTATAGCCCAGTATGGCCATATCCCAGTCAAGAGAATCCGTGAACCATGTCTCTGTGACAGCAACAATATCCAAGTCCGCCTCAACCATTAGGGCACACACACAGAACCCAGGAATGCTCCCATTCGCACACACACACACACACACACATACACACACACACACACTCCTCAGGCAGGCTCCCATTCACAAAGACACCCCCCCCCCCCCCCCCAGACAGGCTCCCATACACACACACACACACATACTGAATCCAGTTAGGCTCCCATTCTTTCACACACACACATAACCCAGGCAGATTCCCATTCACACACACACACACACCCAACCAGGCAGGCTCCCAATCACATACACACACATACACAGCTTATCTGGTTGCACACCAACGCACACGAGCCAAAGCGTGTCCACACACCAGTTTGAAAGTTACTGTCCCAAGGAATAATTTTCAAAGTTATTTATGCACATACAGTAAAACATGGGTTTATGCATGCAAATGACTTTTTATAAAACTGCCTGGGGACTGTGTACAAAAATGGTATGCCCCATAATCCTATTTCATGCATGCTTTTATGTGTACAAAATAATAGGTGTTCCAAAAAACAGAGTTAGGATTTTCATACATATGTTTGATTTTTAAAAGTTTGTGGTAAATTAAAAAGCACAAAGAGCAGGTGTAGTTTTGTGCAGGTTCATTTGTGCACGTTCTTAAGGATAATTTTCAATGCAAATGTCTGTGCAAGCGGCGGTAACTTTCAAAGTGGTGTGCGGGCACACATGTGTGCACATTTGTCAGCCTACACCGAGGGATGCAGCCATTTTATAACGTATGCGCATATATGCGCGCATGTTATAAAATAGCCTGGCCGCGCGCATATGTATGCTCAAGTTTAAGCGGGCTCGCTCCTGTGTGTGCAAATGTCACTTCTACTATGAAAGTGTGGGAATTTTAAAAGGCACATGCGCCAACGCCATAGCCTGTTTTACCAGTTTATTCCCAGTTCACCCAGTTAAGGGATAGGACTTCCAAACCCCCCTAGTTTTTAATAGCTTTCCTTCCTCCTGTTAGCCCTGACCTTTAAAATCCTGTGGCTTTGCTTAGATTTTTTTTGTTTTATAACTTACACATCATCCGTAGCAGAAGTAAAACTTACACAGCAGAGGACCCCAGTGTGCGCCAGCGCACGTATTTATGCGCAAATTTTAGGTTAAAATCCCAGAATGCCCATACCTTGCCCAGAACACACCCACCCCTGCCCCATTTGAAAACTTTCCATTTGGTGCACAGCTGCATTTCGGTGCATATCCAGGCGGCTTTTAAAATCCGCTCGGCATGTGCCGGCCCAACATATTTGCATATCCTCTAAGTTATTTATTTATTTATCTGATGCACACGTCAGATTTTTAAAATTCACCTTTAAGTGGGCAACACATAACTTATGTAGGCTGCTATAAAATTATGTTTTCTAATTGCCCACATTGGTGCAAAGTCCATGAGTACTTTGTGGTTGCAAATTTGCAAAGGGGAACAATGTGCATTGTCTTCTTTTGAAAATTGAAAGGTGTATGGACTAAAAATGCCCGTATACGCTGATCATACATTTGCCACTTCCAGCTAATGCTGATCAGAGGGAATCTGCTCAATGAAATGAGGGGTCTGATTCATCTAGATTCTTGACTTAAAAAAAAAAAATGTTTCCAGGAAGGATGACATTGATCTCAGCCAATAAACATTTTCCAATTTAATGTAAAAATAAATACTCAGTTCTTGTGTATCTCAGGAATACTGAATGAGCTACCTGATTGTGTCTTATTGACTGGTCCCATTCCAAACTGCAAAGTCTATGATTAGATGTCTTGCAATATGCATGAAACTTGACTATCCCTCTCGGACAGGCCCTGGATCTTCTGACGTCACCAAGGTTTTGAATCCGACAAAGAAAGCATAATGGGTAGGCTCTAAAGTAGGCAAGAAGTCTGAATCTTTCGCTCGCACTTCAGTCGCCACAGCGCTGCCGTTATGTGCACTTTCTACTTCTGAGAGGGTAATTTCGCCCACAAAAATTGGGAGTTTGAAAACAAGGCACACACTTTTGCCCACAGCTTAATAAGGAGTAAGGGGTAGGTCAGGGGAGAGAGAGTGCATGCAGGGATTTAATTTGAAAGCCTTGTGCATTCTTTTTCACAAGTACTTTTCAAAAAGGGATGAGCTGGGATTTTTGATTCATTTCATTTTGATTTAATGCGCCTTAATTTATTTTAGTGCATAGTAAACAACTTAGTGCACACTAAATGGCATTTAGTGTGCACTAAAACAAATCAAAAGTGAAAAAAAATGGTTTGAATAAAAAAAACAAAACAAACTGAAATGAAAAAAAACCCCAAACTGTTTTGGGCTGCACACCCCTATTTCACAAGTGCTTGAAAGCAGGGGCATGGGTAGAAAGTACTTGCTTTCTGGTGACTGGCAGAATTTTCCAAGGGAAACTCTGTGGGGAGTTTACCTTTGAAAATTAGCTTGCAGGCTTGACGATTCAATTTACCTCTTGGACTGCAAGCTCTCCAGGCTGTTTCATTATTGAGAACTGGCAGGGGCAGAGCAGGGGAAGACTGGAGGTAGGAGAACAGGGGAAGAATGGGGACTGGGGGGGTGAGAGAGAACTATGCCTGAACCCTCCTCACCAGTCACTGCTCTCCCTGCAGCCGTCCGATTGATCCAGCATCCTGCATGCAGCACCTGCAGATATCCACCTGCACTCCCGATCAGCTTCTGGCTCTGCTAGGCCCGTGTTGGCTGTAGTGATGTCATCTCTATGCACCATGGGACCTGGAGGAAGACAAGGCCTCTTCGGTTGGCCCCCGCTGAAGGGCCTGCCCCCTTTTTTCCCCCTTAATGGGCCATTGGAGACTGGACATTGGGCGTGGGACTCTGTACACTGATTTTTTATGTTTTTGGGGCTGTTTGAGTGTGTAGACAATAAGAGTGGTTATTTGGTTGCACAGATGCTAGAAGTTTTCATGATGCCACGCTGTATTCCCAGAATTATAAATCAAGGGAGGTATGCTGGGTTATCAAAACACCGAAGAGAATATTGGTTAATATCCCAATGGATCGAGGAGAATATCTAAATGTATATAGGAATAAGGATGGAGATAAGTTAAAAGTAGGTTATGTGAATGCTCGGTCAATTAGGGAAAAAGAAAGTTATATTTTGAATGTAGTCTTGATGTATTATTAATAATGGAGTTCTGGCCCAAAGCTCATGGATTTATTTTTATTAAATCAATTATGTCCACGGGGTGTTTGCTATGTACAATGTGCTCACCCAGTAAAGTGAGGAGGGGGGATGATGATTATATATAAATGACAATTGTCAGCAAAAAGATTGGAGTATGAGTTTCCTTCTCCCACCGAATCAATGATTATTAGAGTACAGAGCTGGACTCTGTCATGTGAATTTTCAAAGAGTTGTGCACAAAAAAATCAGTGCATGTAAGCTGCATATGCGTGCATGTAGGCTGTTTTATAAACCTCAAAATACATATGCATTTAAGGTAAATTTGTGCCTGTAGAAAAAGGGGCAGGGCCAGGGCCATTCTAGGGCAGGGGTCTACATTTATGTGGGTGAGTTGCTATTTTATAAGCAATTTACGCATGTAAATTTGGCAGCTTGCTCTTGTATATTTATACGCCTGATTTGCATAAATTGGAACTGAGCCAGATAAATCAGAATTTATTGGGATAAGTGTAATATGTATTTAAACATTACTTTTACATGTGTGTGCATGCTGCAGGGTGCATTTTATAACCTTCATATATTATATATGCGAAGGTAATAAAATACAAGAATAGATTTTCACTCGTCCATATATGTTCGTATATGAACGCGCGCATGTTTCCAAGTTATCCTCTCTTTGTACCATATTGTGGCCCTGGGTACGCAGATGGTCAGATAAATTCTTTAACTGACTTATTCATTTCTGTTCATTTTAAGTTCTCTAAAGTTTTGCTTATTGGAGACTTCAAATGTGCATGCTGAGGATAAAGCTTCCCCTCATGCTAGTGAGTTGCTGACTTTGATGGCTGCAACAAATTAATATGGAGTTGATAAATCCCCAACACATATGGGAGGTCATATAATTGATCTAACATTCAGCTTGGAAGATTAGATTAGTTTAGTAAGTGAACTTGACTTTAAAAAAAAAGTATTATGGTCAGGTCATGGTTTAATTTTTAGTTTGACTATTGCGCCAAGATATGTCATATGCAATATGATATATTGTCATATGCAATATGAAAAGAAACTTGTGGATCCTCCAGTGTAGACCAAAGAATTTTTATGTCAAATAAAAAAAAGAGCAGGATAGTCAGGCATGATGCAGTTTGCAGGTAGGTGACCTAGTTCACAGATTGTATGACAGTTTGTCATCCACATATGCTAAAGTGTCTATACCATGAGAAGTTATGGTGTGGAAGAACAGCAAAAAATCTAGTTGGTTTAGCCTCAAGACGCTTAGGAAAATAGAGAGAATGTGGCAGAAATATCCTGGGGAACATAACAAGGCATCTTATGAGATTCAATTGCAAGAATATAAAATAAGCTGTAGAAAAGCTAGAGGGGAATATTATGCTTTTAAAATAAAAAAATCAATAATTTGCCCATTAAAACTCTATGCCACTGTAAAGAAAGTAATTGCTTACCAACATGTAATAGTTGTGAACATCCAACATGTGACAAACCAGCATATTATTTTGAAGAAACATTAAGATTAGTTTACAAGTTACTCTGTATATTGACCCTGTATCTGCTGAGGTGGCAGGGGAAGAAAGCTCAATAAAATGGTCTACATTAAGGTTGGTTACTATTTATGAGTTGCCCTCTATGATAAGCCAATTGAAATCTGTTTTCTCTCTATTAGAACCTTGCCTATTTCCATAATACATAAAAGGAAGTCTGAATCATATGAAATCTTGAAGCAAGTTGTTAACGCCTCCATGAAGCTTGCCTGGTTTGAAGAGCACTACAGTAAGACCAGTAGTGAAAGAAGAAAGGTTACCTATGGGAGATCTGACAAATTACAGACCCATATCTAATGCCCCAACTCTTCCTAAGGTGATCGAAAAATTTGTCTTGATGTAGTTGGAAGAGTTTTTAGATGAGCATCAGATTTTGGATGAAAACCAATTTGATTTTTGAAGAAACCATAGAACAGCGCTATTACTGCTATTACTGACAGATAAATTGTACTGGGGAAGTCCAGGATACTTATGCAATTAGATATAGTGTCTGCTTATGACATTATAAAACATGAGACCTTGATTTCCCGATTAAGTAAGATTGTGATGGGGGGGTTCATATAGGAACTGCCCATGCTACTTGGCGAACACTGTCAGTAGGTGTGCCTCAAGGACCAGCACTATCGTCTGTGTTGTTTAACATATATTTGTCACCTTTGGGGTCTCTGCCTCAGTCTTATATATTATACCTTAGCAGATGACATTCAGTTATATATTCCTTGTGCTAATGATGGCACATTGCCATTGATGTTAGTGCAGGAGTTCCTTAATAAGAACAGGGGTTGAATGATAAAAAGTGGGCTTTTGTTGAATGTATAAAAAACAAAAATGTTGGAGGAGAGTAAACAATCACCAAAGGATAATGTAATGAGTATTTCATATTAGAGGATTTCAATTTCCTTGTTAACTGAAGTTCAGAATTTGGATTTGTACCTTGACTCTCCTTTAATGTTAGATCCCATGCTCAATATTTATTTATTTTATTTTTAGATTTTTATATACCGGTGTTCCTGTATTAAAATACAGATCACATCGGTTTACATTGAAACATAAAAATTACGCCAAGAGGCGGTACATATAACAAGGTTATAGAACTTGGAAAACATGGAAAACAGGTTCGAAAAATAACATTGAGAAAATTGTATAGTCTCTTTGAGAAACCAAATCATAAAATAAGGCGTAATTGTCTAAGATAAATGTGATCTGCAGAAGGGATTGCGATGGTGAGAAAATCTTGATAGCTGGAGGTAAAAAATAATCAAAGTTCTGGAAAAGCTTGGCTAAATATGTTGAGATTGTTGAAACCACTCAGATATATTCTGGTCCCTGATTTATTTAGGCCTGTATTACAATCTCTAGTGCTAGGCCATTTAGATTATTGCAGCAATTTACTAGTTGGTCTTCCAACAAATTTATAACATGCATGCAACTAGTGCAACACGCTGCTGCTAAGTTGATAAGTGGAGTTAGATATCATGAACATATTAACCAGTTTTGCACTGTGTCTATACTGGTTACCAGTGATATGAGGTCTCAATTTAGATTGCTGGTTATCATTCACATGTTGCTGTATGCTGATACAAATTGTAATTTAGCCCATACTTTATGTTGGTACAATCCAGTGCATACTTTAAGATCCTCTGGTGTTAGATTATTAGAAATGCCAGCTGCCAGTACATGTAGGTTTCAGAGCACACATGCTAGATCATTCTGTTACACAGGTCCGCAGTTATGGGAATTAAAGGTTGAGTGAGATATTAAAAGGTTTAGAAAGTTTAGGCCAATGTTCTACCTCTAAAAGATATTCCTATCCTGCCAGTGACTCTCGAAGGTAGTCCCCCCATCTTAACACAGCTGGTGCTCTTCAAGACTAGGACCCTGATCTCTGTGTGACCCATCACTACCTTTAAACTTGTAATAAATCACACTCTCTGTTCTCTGGCCATCAGGTGACCACCTACTTCACACTTTTTATTAGTAGCATAAGATAGGCACAAAACAACAGAATAAATATTAACACATCAAACAGGTAGGCCAGAGTTCAAGATAAATGCAGTGGGATACATCCATATGCAGATAAAAATAAGTATATAAAAATGCATCAGTAGGTAAGTCACTGATCCACAACTTATATCTTCCAAATCTTTATGCTGTCACACACCCCATATGTCATTAAATAGCTGATGGATATACACCCAGTTGTAGAAAAAGTGCCAGGGAGTGCGTGCCTGCAGCTGAAGAAGTTCTGCACCAAGAGAGTGGCATTAGGAGCCTTTGCAGTATTGAACCAGAAGAGTGATTTCCCAGGATAAATAACTGGAGTGGGAAGGATCTCATTTTGATGTAGATGATCTGCCTCGTGCTCTCAGACACTTTCAGAGAAGGAGTTTCATTAACCAGTACACAGGCACCACCCCAAAATGGGATTTTCACGAGATGAGCAAGTTCCCTGGGAGTACCTTGAAAGGGGGCTTGTTGTCAGAAGATGTCGCTGATTGCTAATGGACTTCATTTATGACTGTTGACATTTTTGTTCTGCTGTGGGTGTTATCAGAAAAAGCTATTCGTGTTTGTCAAATAATTACCGTTCCACAAGTGCCTCAGAAAACTTTTGTTTGTGGAACAACCCAAACCATTGTTGTTTTTATTACTGGAGGTAAGGAGAATGACCCAGGTCCTAAGGGTCCTCACACAACTTCTTCTCACATCTTTTGGAACAACCCAGGGAGCTACATGGGTTGTAGTTTAGTCCAACAGCTCTCGGATGTGCCCCCTTATTATCATCATTGTTTATTTGTTGCATGCTTTTCCAGCCTGGGAGATCAAAGCGTGTTACAGTCTGATAGATGATTACTCTGTGGAGTCTTACGGAAAAGAGGGCACAATATGCAATGAACATAGGTGTTATAGTAAAAAAGGAAAACATGCAATAACATATATTTACACTCTAAGAGCCGGTTACATCAAAGAGGGCTTAACATGCAATAAACACAAGTCTTACAGAAAAAGAGAGGATGATCTGCAGTAAACACAAGTTAGCATCAGGGATTCTGCAAGAGGGACAGGAGCTAGACCAGGTAGTAATAGTATTAATAGCAACCAATAATTAACAGCCAAGATAATCATTTCAAAAAACTGCTTCAAATAGCCTGGTCTTCCCTACTTTTCTGAAGAAGGAGAGATCCCGGGCTAGTGGTGGAGTGTTCCAAAGAGTAGAGGCAGATCTTGTTCTTTTCCTGGTGTTGGTGAGGCGCATTTCCCTTGGGGAAGATACTGTGAGGTGGTCCTGAATAGTAGAATGAAGGATGCAGGTGAGTACATATGGAGTTAGAGATTTATTTAGGTAGGTGGGTGCCAGGCCATAAAAGGTTTTGTAGGCTAGGGTCAGGAGTTTGAATTTAGTGCTGTATTGTACTGGAAGCCAGTGTAGCAATTTTAGAATGGGTATTATATGTTCAGATTTGTCCATTTCCGTGAGCATGCAGACTGCTGCATTTTGCACCGGTTGTAGGCGGTGGTTCAGGGTGTTAGGTATTCCGCCATACAGTGCATAACAATAGTCCAGGCAGGAGATCACAGTGGCTTGGATGGCTGTTGCAAAAGCTGCCTTGTCCATGTGGGAATGGAGATGTCGAGGAAGGCGGAGTTGGATAAAGGCAGTTCTGGTGACTGATTGCACCTGGGGTTTGATGGTAAGTTGGGAGTCTATTATAACCCCTAGACTCCAAACATGGGTGCTGGGGGCATGCCCTGCGGGAGGAGGTGACTGAGTTATTTCTTTCTTTCCGATCCACAGCATTTCTGTTTTCTTTGGATATAAGCTCAGTTTGGATTGCTAAAGCCAGCCAGCAATTTACAATTTATCTAACCTGGAGGTGGAAAAGGAGGGGGGAGGGGGTTTATACAAATACTGGGTTGATACCAAGTTTTCCCTAAGGGGAGTCACTGTTAATATCTGTAGACTAATGAGGGGCCCATGAGATTCAGCAACCAAGCTACAGGCCCCTGTAAGAGTCACTCTATCATGCTTCAGCAATACTTAGTTCTAAATTCAGCGTCTAAAATCTCCTTCAGAAATGGTTTCAGATAGCTCGCCGCCCGCAATTTATATTTATTTTCCCCATGCACTGAATAAAAATCTCAGAACCTCTGTGACCTAGAGAGAAGAACTGCAGGAGCATAGTGGGATTCTGTTTTCTCTGCAAGGCTATATTTACTTGGTGAAGAAAGCACCGAGGAATTGTCTGTATGATGGAACAACTGTATCAAATATTCTACCCATCAGTCTGAAGGCTTGAGTACTTCACTGTGTCCATTACATCCTGGGGATGAATAAATATATCCCAAGGGATGCAGTTGTGCCACTACATGTTTTCTATTTTTGTTGTCATACAGAGAAATATCTGCAACAAGTAGTCAAAAAGTATAAACTGCCCTGAAAATAAATAGACCTTTCAGAGGACCAGGTTTTGCTGCTCAATCTGCCAATAAAATAGAAGACATTTTCCCTTAGCTAACGTATTACCCTAACCCCTTTCCCTACCAGGTGAATAATAATTAGAGATGGAACGCATTGAGTGGCAGAATATGAAGCCATTTTACTCTTTTCTGCTTTGATAGTTTGGCACTAACTTGTTGATGGTATTTTTCATGACTGGGCTCTAAGACAAGAACTTCAAGGAATGCTTTCATTTGCTATTACATTTTTTACTAAGACAGGTCTAAGGTGACCAGGGACCTGCCGAGACAAGAACAGCAGGAAAAATAGAAAGACGTTCTCTTTTTAAAACTGTGCAGGAAATCTCGCTGTGCTCCTGACTAGAGATTGTTCTTGCATTCCAACGTTGTTGCATTGCATGTGGCTGTTAGCAATCAGTAAAGATATCTGGCATTTAGTAAAAGTAAAAAAAAAAATGACATCTTCTACAATGCAAATAATGGTTTTCATGCTGAGTGTCTTTATGAGTCATGAATACACAGTGTAAGGTAAGACCGATCTATTTGAATGCCAGAAAAATTCATAAGAAAGCAACTCAACCTCACAAGTACATACTACAACTAAATACAACTAATGTAGCAGTAATGAATAGGCATCAGACAGCAGCATTCATGGCAGGCAGGAGGAGGGAAGGCAAAAAAAAGTTTGTCCTCCCGAGCCTCTTCCTTTTATTGTACATTCATACAAAGGCAGATGATGTGTCATTACATGATTGGCTACTTTCCCATAGCAACAGAAGAGTCATTACACCATTGGCTTTGGCTCAGGGGGTGTGCACGGATCATATCATTGGCTGCTGAAATCTATACCTCCTGACTTTGTCCTGCCTCTGACTAGGGAACACCCAGCCCTACTTTCAGGCTATCAGGATTAATTATAAGCCAGAAAATACATGAAGTCAGGTATCCTTTCCTAGGGAGAGACTTAAGCACAAGTGATGCTTTTATTCAGGCAAATGTCAGGGAGAAGGGAAGTTAATGTTTAAACCCTGAAATGGCTTGCTGGCAAGCGCATATTTCCCACATCTCACCCTTTCTGTTTTTGTTTAGGGCAGCTCAGTAAAGCTTTAGACCCTTACTGAAATCTGTTATGTCTTGGTATGGGCTGGAAATAGGGGATGAGGGATTATGGAGAGAAGAAAGCTGATTCGGCGTGGTGTGCCAGCTGCCGATGAGCTTCTGAATCTCCATATCACCCAGAGCAGGTGCAGGTGGTGTGCCAACTCTGCAGGGCTCATGATTCCCCATTAGGCATCTTACAAGACATCTTTATATCCGGGCTGAGAGCAAGGTTTCAATATGGATATGAGGGTTGGGTATGCACTGAATACAGCATCACAGGCAAACAATTAAGATAATTACGCTCATTATAATAGAAATCACCCCTTTTGAGACCAGAAATATCAGGGAGTCAGGACCATAGCCAGTCCCATGGAGAAGTAGGTATTCTGCCTGAAAATGGTGCATCAGCAACCATGGTTTCTATCTGCTCTATGGTATGTGTGAGGTTTGCTTTATAGTCTGATATGTACACACAGCAATGAGATCCAATTAATGCACAAACACCACCCTTTAAGGCTAAGATGGTTTCTAAGATATAGCTGTTCTGTAATGCTACTTCTCTAATCTGAGAGACTTTTGTTGTAAGTAGTTTTAATGCATGGACTGTCTGATTAAATATGGCAGTCGTCCAGTTAGCTAGGATGTTTAAGTCTCTGTAATTCATATCTGTCCCCATTGGGGGAAACTGGCTTCTAGCTATCTGAGTTTCTGTATACTTTTCTATGGGATTATTTATCGCCTCCCTTTTGTTACGGAGCCTTGCTTTGGGTAAATTTTTGACTGCATAGTATGAGGGGAGGATGTAGCCTAAAGTGCATCTGTCTTTCCATCTTGGGGAAATGTACATATATGCTCTACGCCCACATAACATCCATATGTTTCCTAACAGATTAGTGGACATGTCATTGGTTATCATTTGGGCTATATAACTACAAAAGGTAAATCCTTCATCCCCTCTATACTTTCTGTACCTGCTTGGGTCTCCCACTGCACATCCTGAAATCTGCCAATTGCATACATATATGTGGTATAACTATGCAAGTGTTCAGTGATTAATACAAATTTTCGGTTACAATATGGATATTTCCCACCTGAATTCCCTTTCCCATCCCCTGTATCATAGTCCCAACAAAGAGCGGCAGTCTCTTGAATACAGCTACCAATGTGTAGTATGGTATTACCACTGGAGAAGTAATGAAAACCTCTCTGTAAAGGATAATTAGTCCATACTGTAAGGTTAAATGGTACAGCATGCATCAGTAGTTCTCCGCAGGCTTGGGTTGGCATGTGTGTGCAGATCCAACAGTCTGTTCGATTCAACAGGTGTGAAAAGTTCTGATTCGAGGATGTACATGTTGTCCTGTCAGAGTCCTTGTTCTGAAATCGCCATAGCTGGAGAAATAAGGCAAAGGAGGAGGATGCAGAACACAATTGTTAATGAGTTGGCATTCAGGCAAGAAAAAGCGGCTAATAAGTTCTCTGGAGTTTTCTCAAGGCCTTGCTGTTCTAAGAGTTGTGCAGATTGGTTGGATAGGGCCTTGATCTGTCTCCAGGTCATGTGGCGCAGCTTTTTGCAAGGAGTCCAGTCTCTGTCCTTCTGAGGGCTGTGGAGGCTCAGGGAGAAGTTGGGGATCGGGTCCTGTAGACCTGGACACCTTTCCATCTTTCCACGGCTTGATACCTGTGGAAGCAAGCAGAGAAACATATCCTCGTTCCCCATTTTAAGGGAACGGGACCATACCAGACATTAAATATTCTATACAAAACTGATGGCTGTGGGTGACTAACCCTAGTCCCATAATGATTACTCATGGCTGTGGTTTTAAATTTGATATGTTTGGATGATTTAAAGTGATTTAAAACAATACTTTGTTCTTGTTCAGCCAGTCCTTCTTAGGGGGAAGTCCAGGGGCAATTATCCCTCCTTTTTGTTTTTGTTTTCAAGAGCTCTTAAGGGTATGATTGGCTCTCTCCACAATGGCTTGCCCTGTGGTGTTGTAGGGGATGCCAAATAAGTATTTAATGTTCAATTATTGACAAAATTCATGCAAAGGAATGGCTGCAGTAAGCAGAGCCATTTTTCAGAACAGAGGGAACCCCATTATCAAGAAAGTTGTTATGCAGTGATCAATTTTCATTCAATAAATTAGCATAAATGTAAATTAATCGTTTAAAGGAAAAGTCATTTGCAGTAAGCTGAATCAAGACAAGTATATTAGACATTACATTAAACATATGTTACACAAGACTGACATATATTCATTCATCTTGCAAATATTAATTTACACAAAACTGACACATTCATCCATCCTGCAAATATTCCTTGCATCAAGACAGACAACAGATAACACATAATATGAGCTAAAAATCTTATCAAAAAGTTATCAAAAACAAAATTAGATCAAGGATCAAAAGTCAAAAGGTGTTTAGAAAAATGTTAAAATAAACTGCAAAGTGTCCATCTTCACATCTCCTCATGGCAGTGTCAATCTGGAAAATATTAAAAACTGGCATACAGCAAAAAATTACTAAGGTAAGGATTAAAGTGAAATTCTTACTTTTTTAACCTTGAAGAAATCAATTCTATTATTCAATTTAATAAAATCAATTTGGATTTGCAAGAAAAGGTTTGGGAGGGATTGCTTTATATGTAGCAACCTCTATCAGTAAAAATTTTAAGGTTCAGAATTCTGTATAAATTTTTGTGAAAAAGAAAATAAAACTGAAGTGTCCTTAAGACATGAGGACCGCAGATCTGAAAAATAAAAACTATTATACAACAGAATTATTAAAACAATAATATAATATAACTTGTAGAATAACATAGCGCCTCCTAGTGGAGACCCCATCATTACTTTATAGATTGCAACTATTGTGCCAGGTTGCAATCCATAATACTCTGAGCTTAAATTCAATGTGGAGTATCAGAATAGAATTTCTTCATATAATTATTAGAATAGGAAATTAAACACGCTGTTTGCTCAGCTCTGTCTGCAGCATGCTAAAGTTTGAAAGTATTAAAAGATTAAAGACATATAGAAAGTAGAGAGAGAAATTGCAGGACTAAGTCCAGGTTTTTTTCTTTCTTTTCAAAAGTTCTCCCTCCCTCCCCCATGAGTGGTTAGCAAGAGTTACAGAAAAGGGGGGGGAGGAGCAGTGTTTCTCAAAAGAAAAGAACTGCACCCAAGGAATTAATCCTTCAGTCAATAGGAACTTAAAGATAGCATTGTTTAACAAATGACCACAGACAATGGCTGGCCCAGGATTTGCTGATTCTTTGCAGACAGATACTATTTTTTAATTTACTTTAGGGAGAATCACAGTAAGTTCTGTACGCTAGCAATTCAAACTATAAACTTAAATCTCAGAGAAATGGAGTCATTTTAAATGTGAGCCAAATAAACTTTGCAAAAGGGAAACTTTCACATGAAATTTATACAGTATATTATTCAAATTTCAGTACAGTTTTTAACATAAGCTGTGCATACACTTTGTGTGGGAAAATACTCTCAAAGTATGCAGATTTTTTTGTAACTGAATTCAAATACTAATAGAAACCATTTTTTCCAATTCTGTACTGTTAGTTAATAGAAACCATTTTTTTTTCCAAATCTGTACTGTTTGTAAAGAGAAACCATTTTTTTTTCTTTTCATAGTGATATTTTCTTTGCTTGTAACGCATGAGTCTAATTAAATCCTTTTTTTCATATTGATATTTTTTTTGCTTGTAACACAGGAGTGCAGCTGCCTGGCCCAAGGTCTTATACGCTGATTTCTTTGAAGACCTGTGGGCATAGTCACTGCACATGGCACTTACTGCCACACCTAGTTCTTTGTTTCTTTCTGTAATGGGAAAGGCTTGAATCCCTTTCAATAATTCCTCCCTTGTGAGATTTCCATGTTCTAGGTGGAATCCCATGCTGACCGCTGCACATAAATTGTTACCGGGAGCAGTGGTTTGAGATAGTAATTTACCTGCACAAATTGGTGATGCAGAATTAATGACTGTCTCAGGCAATGGCAAATGAATGTTCAGGGAGTGGTTAGTGGGGGAAGGGGTTTGCAGGCAAGATGGAGGAAGGCTAGTTTTTCTGACCTCAGTGTTTTCTATTTCCTGGGGTCTTTTCTCTGAGGTGGATGCAGAGGAAGCCTCAGGAGCCATGTGATTGTGTGTCCCCAGATGTTCTATTTCATTTTCTGTCCCCCTTTGTTCATGGTTCTTTTCTGAGATGGGGAATGCTTGAAGTCCTTCTAATAATTCTGTTTCTGTAAGGTTTTCTTTCTGCAGTTTCTGCTGAAATTCAATGCTAATCGCCCCACCCAGGCCAGGTGGTGGCTCTATTGTTCTCAAGGGTTGCTTTTCTGAAGAGATGGGGAAGGTGTGAATTGCTTGTGCTTTGGGTGTAGGTATGGGGAGCTGAGGATACAAAGAATTTGCTGTCTTTGAGGAAGACTGAGAAGATGGGGGAAGGGTATGTCTGCCTGCTTCTAAAAGCACATGGTTTGAAACTGCTGTTTTTAAACCTTTTTTTTTTTCTGTGCGTTCGATGGCTTCTGTACATTTTTGCCAAATTAATCTTTGCTTTATGGGAGCTCTGGGAGCCGTATGAAGATAATTGCCGATTGAGATCCATTCCTGGGTATTTAGAGTTCCAGACTCCATCGAATACCAAGGGCAACGGCAAGCTATTTCACTTATTAATTTTTCTAAGTCCCCCAGGCTGACTTGCGCTATTTTTCTTCTGGTGATGAAATAATGATTATTGATGATTTGCTGCAGCTTTCTGGCATGTAGCCGCTGCTGTACAGTCAAATCATTACCCATTCTTACGAGTGTGGGGAACAAACTTGCTGAGAAATACTTAAATATACTAAAAAGTACTTTAATATACTTACGATTGCAAATCTGTTGAACGATACGTATCTAGGCTATGACCAGCCAAAATAAGCATGGAGTTTATCATCACTGTCGCGGGTCACCAGATGTAGCAGTAATGAATAGGCATCAGACAGCAGCATTCATGGCAGGCAGGAGGAGGGAAGGCAAAAAAAAGTTTGTCCTCCCGAGCCTCTTCCTTTTATTGTACATTCATACAAAGGCAGATGATGTGTCATTACATGATTGGCTACTTTCCCATAGCAACAGAAGAGTCATTACACCATTGGCTTTGGCTCAGGGGGTGTGCACGGATCATATCATTGGCTGCTGAAATCTATACCTCCTGACTTTGTCCTGCCTCTGACTAGGGAACACCCAGCCCTACTTTCAGGCTATCAGGATTAATTATAAGCCAGAAAATACATGAAGTCAGGTATCCTTTCCTAGGGAGAGACTTAAGCACAAGTGATGCTTTTATTCAGGCAAATGTCAGGGAGAAGGGAAGTTAATGTTTAAACCCTGAAATAGCTTGCTGGCAAGCGCATATTTCCCACAAACTAAAGCACAGAAGAAAAAAGAAAATTGTTTTTACCTCACAACTTTCAGAGAATTTATGTTCCAAAAGACGATTCACTGTGGCATGCATTAGGATAGGCAACTGTTCACAGGCTAGAGACTGTAGAAATGAAAGTTAAGTAGAATAATACAGGAAGGATAAGTGGTCTGTTCACACTTGCAGGAAATATTTGATAGCAAGCTTTGTACTGAAGGGCTGTCCTGCATTTGCTAAAGGTGATTTTCTCCCTGAATAGTAATTCAAGGCATCAATTTGCAGTGAATTTTTTAGGTAAGTCCACGTCAAAAATATGACTTCTTGGTTAGGTTTCAAACCGTGAGCTAGCCTCCTTGGGGGAGACCAGGGCATATATAGGAGGAAGCGAGAACTGCTTGTCTTTTAGCTATCATTTATTTTAAGAAAATCTTACCATGGGTAACACAAGCAGTGATCTAAATCATCATATATATTATGGCTGTTACACCTGTCGGTCGCAGATGGCTGCGACCTCTCATGCTCACCTCCTTTTTCCGTGTACCGTCAATCCTAGGAAAAATGGCAGCCTCCGACAACAAACGCCAACCTCCCCAGCATCCCCGAGATGGTGTGGGCGCTGCCAACCACCGTCTTGACTCCGGAATCACCTAAGGCACGCGTGCGTGCGCAAGGGCCTCCTTTGTACATGTCATGGTGGGAACCTTGGGGCGTCCCCTTCCGATGACGTCAACTCGCTGCTGTACTTAAGCTGACCGGCCCTCTGCTACTATGAGTTAGCAAGGAGTTCCCTCATTGCTGAATCCCTCCATTCTTGGACTTCCAGTTCCAGACTCTTCTCCTGGCGTGAGGACGCTCTGGGTACCCGCTCCTCAGGGGCCTTTCCGCGTTCCTGGCTATCCGCTCCTCGGAGGGCCTTCCAGCTTTGGACTACTACCTGACCCGCTTCTTGGATCGCACTCCTGGAACTACCACTTGTGAGTACCTTACTTCAGACTTCAACGATACTAGCTTTGCTGAAGCTTTTCTGCAGTGTACCCCGTGCCTCAGGTCACTACCGTTCCTCTTCAGTACAAGCTGTTCCAGTATGCCCTGTGCTGCTGGGTATTGCTGTACCAACTACAAGATCCATTTCTGAGTTCCTGAATCTCAGACTATATCATCAGCATCATCTTCAGTACAGTCATCCTCAGCGTAACTCGCTCTGTGGGCCACTACCGGATCTGCACATCTGAGGTAATCTCTACTCGTCTGAAGGAACTACCTGGCGTACTCCGCTCTGCAGGCCACTACCGGATCTTCATATCACTGGTATCCCCCTGGGTATACCCCATTGCTCAGAACTGTACTTATTTGCTTTTCCCACTCCACGGGTTCTGCCTTTCCTTCCTTCATAATAAAATCTCTATCATACAGTTGTGTCCTACGCCTCTGAGACCGCGCCTACCAACGGTGAGGCCCACAGGATTCCTCCCTGAGGACATCTCTCATCTCAGCCCAGGGTTCACATCCTTACAAAAACAACAATGGCATTTTGTAGCAGACCCCAAAGACTTCCTCTATGGAGTCTACATGCAAGGTTTAAGAACCCCTGCCTCACTGAAGTATGTTAAGTCATAATTAATGCACCTCCTAATCTACTACTCTGGTCACCTCATCGAAGAATTCAATCAAGATTGTTTGGCAAAGATCTTCCCCTTGTGAAATGGTTCTGTCTCCACAGCATTTGTATTTTTCTTTAGTAGGCTGCCACCCTGTGTCTTCTTGTGAGATTGTTTGGCTTAGCTTTTCTATAGGATGCAAGCTATTTCTATCTTGACTTGATATTGTTTGAATGTTTCTGAACTTCTTATTGGATCTGTTACTTCTTGTTCTCTCTCTCCCTCTCTGTGACCCTCTTCTCTTCCTATTGGACTTCTGGGACAGTTTACTTCCTGGAGGGTCTTTCAGTTGGAAGAAGGCTCTTGGCAAGCTAACAACTTGTTTTATCCTCTTACAAGCTCTGAGAAACATAATCTTTTCAACATTCATTAACCCACAGCTACTGTCCTCTTTCAGAGAAAATGTATTTACAGCTGTATCAGTCTCCTCAATCTGGGTTGCTACCTTGGGTACATTCTTGAAAACAGTGAGTGTTGAATTGTCCTTCATTCAAATAAATGTTTTTTGGTAACCAAGAAATGAGTTTATCTGATACCTGGGGCAAGGTTAACTGACTGTCTAGGGGGCTCAAGCTAGAGATTATTACTTATTAAACTTTATATACTACCTATACAATCTAAGGTTGTACCTGAGGGTAAAGTGACTTGCCCAAGATCACAGGGACTTGATCCCTGGTCTCCAGGTTCACAGTCCACTGCTCTAACCACTAGGCTACTCCTCCATACCACAGAGGCAACATTCTTTCTCATGTCCATTCTAGGTACACAGTGAGCAAAAGGAGAAAATTTCCAAATTCTTGATACTTAGAAGGGCAGGTACCTCATAGACTCCTTTTATCCTCTGATTCCACAGTCATCCCTGCTTGGAAGGTTCTCCCTTGTAAGTGTTTGCCTCTGGTGCTGACTGGATTACCAGATTGACATTCATGGCCTCACTTCCTTGGTATCGATAATCTCTAACCAAAAGACCTTTCCTTCCACAGTTGAAACAAATTGAGAAGCCTGGTGGCTGTGACCTGGGTATGGAAGCAAGTTGTCCTGATCCTGGGACCATTGTTGGGGTCCTATAGTCTCACTGCCATGACAGGGAGCCTGTGTAGGTTGTCTTTACAGGCTTTGCACCAAATTCTGGCATCAATTGAGCCTGATGAAAGGCATCCGCCACTACTATCACTTTCTCCATGGTAAGCCCTGGGTGCCAGCACACCCAATTCCACATGGACTGGTCTAACCCATGAAGGAATTGCTCAAGGAGGACCTGATTGATCACCTTGAAGCTTGTCTTCACCTCTGAATATAGCCACTTCCACCCAGCATCTTTTAGCAGGTGAAAAAGGCTGCATGAAGTTTCCCTAGGTTATATGGTACTTTTTTGGAACTGTTGCCAGTAGGTTTCTGTCATGTAACCTGCTCTGTTCACAATGGCAGTTTTGACATCAGAATAGTTGACTCTCCCATCAGTATTGGCAGCTTAAAAGACCGTTTGGCTTTTGCTGGTGAGTAAATTTGCCAGATATGTGGTCCAGATGGCTTCTGGTCACCCAGTCATGTGGGTAGTTCTTTCAAACTATTTTAAGAATACATTCAGCTGTTCATTGGCCTTCATCTTAAACAACATTGAAGGCATGGGGTTGTCTGCGTTGTGGTAGTTTGCATTGATTGGAAATTTTCCCTGCTGCTGATTTAACACTCCCAGCTGCTGGCCATACTATTCATATAGGGTTTGAATCAATATCTGGAGTTACTGCTGCCCTTCTGTGAGGGCCGGTAGTAATTTTCCATGTTAGTTAACTAGCTCTGATAGCACAAAAGATTTCTTGACGGGTTCTGTCCTCTTTAGAAGTACATACATCACAAAGCATTCCCTTAAGGAAGAACAAGAAGACCAAAAAAGCCCTGCCTGTTCAGCTCTGACTGACTATATAAGTCCGTTTCTCCAGGCAGAGCTACCCTCCTTAGCCTGCTGTAAAAATAATCTCCAGCCACAGCAGAAGCCAGGCCCCAGGAAAAAAAAAATCCCTTCTTTTCCTTCTCTTTTTTTCTCTTTTTGGTGTGGTTCTCTGCCTGCTCAACGTTTAGTGCAAAAATCCCCAAAACAACCATGAGCAGTCTGTGGGTGACTAGAGAATAGCCCCAGGCTAGACTCTGGCTTATCTTTCATAAATTTGTATTAAAAAAACATCAGAAAAACAGCTCTGCTTACCTTAGCAGTTCTTAAACAAGAAAAACAGCAATGTTGTTTACATATCAGTAATATTGGCCTTTCCTAGGCTTCCTTCTCAACCCTGGGACCTCCTCTCGCTCCTAGGCCTGACTAGTTATACCATCTCCCTAGGGAACCACAGCTGGACCAGGATCCCCTGTTGCTATAGGGCTTAAGGTGGACTTTTAGGGAAAAGACCCCAACAGAGAGCAAACACTTGCTCAAAGAGTATGGAATCTGTCACAGCTGCTGCTCTGCAACAAGCCACCTGTCTAAAGACTGTAAGGCAGTCATTAAGTTTGCAGTGTGTAACAGTAACAGACATGTCACAGCCCTCAATCCAGAAGCTGCAAGCCTAAACCCCCAGAATACCGCTGCCCCCATATTGAAAGACAGCAGGGAAAACAGTTTATCTGAGACATTGGTGCCTGAAATCATACCCGAATGCATTGATCTCTGTAGAGAATGCCATGATAGAAGGTCCTGTTCCAAGATATGCCTAGCTATAGTATACTCCAAGGGATTGCTGGAGAGGTCAGTAAGAATGCATATTGTCAAAGCCACAGATCCATGGCAAGGTCAGTTATTTGACCCGTTTAACATGAAAGAAGACTATTTTCCCCATACGTGCTCAAAATATGTGCAGGAATGGTAGAGAGCAGAGGGATTTGTAACAGAAGCCATGGATGGCAGCATCAGATCACCACTTCCCATGCTCTTAGCAGGTAATTTTCAAATAAGTTGCATGAGTAAAGGTAATATACTATCATAGCAATTTTCAAAAGCCATTTATGCAGGTAAAGTGCACTTACATGTGTAAAACCTATGGACAAATTCAATTGCATATATTATAGCAATTTTCAAAAGCCTATTTACATGGGTAAAGTGCATTTACATGCGTAAAACCCAGTTTTACGCATGTAAATCCTTTTGAAAATTACCCTCTTTGAATGCATCCAATTACTGAATAACAGGAGAGAAATACCTTCACCAGAAGTAGCATGGTATTATCCCCATCTGAGGCCTATAGCTAAAAATCTCCAGCCTTTGA
Source organism: Rhinatrema bivittatum (assembly GCF_901001135.1). Lineage (NCBI taxonomy): Eukaryota > Metazoa > Chordata > Amphibia > Gymnophiona > Rhinatrematidae > Rhinatrema > Rhinatrema bivittatum. Next base: position 50,270,189 of record NC_042619.1, on the reverse strand, counting down.
ATCCTGATGCTAAAATCCTACTCCTCCTTGTCGGAGATGGCTTGGGGCTACACAATGTTTGTTGGTTGCACAATGGTCCATGCAACACTCCCTATGCTCATCATCTCAACCTAGGATGGGTGATAGTAGGTGACATGTGTATTATCAAACTGCATAAATCTGAAAGCATTAAGACCTTCACCACTAATGTACTGGAGAGTGGAGGCACTTCCTTATTCAAGCTATGCCTAAGCCATTTCTTCATCAGAGAGATACCTGACTATAAAGGGTAACCAAACCACCATCTTCAGACCTATGTAAAATCTCTCACACCGGAAAATTGGGATGATCATCTGGGAAATGCAGTATTCCATACTATGAAGACAATGACAAACCTGCCCTCCCTATGGAGGACAAGGAGTTCCTGAAGGTAATGGTCAAAGATTTCATTAAGATGAGTCAAACATCTGGGTGGCTACCCTACAACCAGACATCAACTTCCCAACAGCAAAAAGCAAGCCCTTTCATGGCTTATCTCACTACATCAGACCCTGGAAAGGAAGCCAGAGACAAGAGCCCACTTTGTATTTACCATCCTCACAAACCAGGTTACATCAGAGGTGTATTTGATTCAAGAGTTCAGTTTCAAGAAGTCTTTCTGAACAATGTGCTCCTCACTGGGCCCAGCTTAATCAACAGTCTTAATTTGTTTCAGGAAAAACCTTATTGCCATCATGGCTGATATCCAACATTTCATTGTTCATGAATACTACAGAAACTATCTAAGGTTCCTGTGGTACCAAGATAGCAACATCAGCAACAACATTGTTGAGTATAGAGTGCATGTATGTGTCTTCTGCAACAGTCTATCTCCTGCAGTGGCTACCTATGGACTCAGGAGAGCAGATGGAGGATGGCACAGACGCCATATAATTAATAGAAAAAGACTTCTATGTAGATGATGGATTGAAGTCCATACCTACAGAAGCAGCAGCTATCAACTTGTTAAAGAGAACACAGTTAATGTTAGTTGAGGCCAATATGAGGCTACATAAGATAACCTCCAATAGTGCAAAGGTAATGAAAGCATTCCCTTCAGAAGACCATGTGAAAGACTTGGAAGAACCTGGATTTTGGAGTTGATACACCACCACTCCAGTGTAATCTTAGACTAAATTGGGGCATGTTCACATTCAAGTCTCAAGCAGTCACCATACAGGGGAGGCCTTTATTTAGAGAACTTTCATCAGAGAGAAAAGAGTGAAATGCCCTGCTGCCTCTGAAGAAAAAACAAGAATGGGAAATGTGGCAGGATTCACTGTGAGATCTTGAGCAGCTCCAGATTCCACCTATGTATACTTCTCTATCTCTCACTGCAGCTCATTAGAAAGAGCTTTGTGTCTTTTCAGGTGCTTCTGAGAAGGCTGTAGCTGCCATAGCCTATGTGAAGATGACAGATGCAGAAGGCAGATACCACATAGGATTTATCCTTGGCAATGCTAAATTAGCACCTCAGCTTAACTACACTATATCACAGCTTGAATTATGTGAAGCAATATTGGCAGTAGAAATAACAGAGCTGATACTAAGTAAAATAGACATTCGGCCACACATGGTCAAACTACACTAACAGCAGGGTAGTAATGGGATACACATACAATCAAACCAGAAAATTCTACATATATGTAAGCAAAAGTGTCAAGCACATCAGAAGTCAACGCAACCAAAGAGAGCATTATCTACCCACCAATCAGAACCCAGCAGACCGTGCCACAAGATCTGTTTCAGCTGCTAACCTGATGCAGAAAACATGGCTAGCTGGACCTCAGTTCCTTACTAAGAACAATGATAGATTCCTAGCTTAGAGTCCTTTGAGCTCAAGAATCCTGGATCGGATGCAGAGATCTCCCCACTTGACACTAATATCATTCCTGAAGGCAAATTGGGAGCGCACAGGTTCAACCATTTTTTGAAACACCTCATCCACATTGTGCTCTCTTTACATCAGATCCCAGACAGTATATCAAATGCTTGTTACCATTTGCATCTTTGTATGAAACTGCACACAGTTGATGAACCCTCGCATTCAGAGAATGTCATCCTGCTTTGTGTACAGCAAGAGGCTAATGCTAAAGAAATCAAGACAGCAGAACAATGAATGGTAAAGACATGCATCAGACCTGTTACCAAGACGGTACTCCTTATGTCTCATGAAAATACTTGAACATTGTGGACCATTGCATGTTTTGGATAATTATTTGATTTGCATAATGTTTGAAAATAGTGGTATCTGAGATAGCAAGTGGGAGAGTATTCTGTCTCCACAGTGAATTTGTATGCTTCTTTAGTAGGCTGCCACCCTGTGTCATCTTGTGAGATTGTGTGGCTTACATTTTCTACAAGGTACAAGCTTTCTCTATCATAATTGTTTATTGTTTGAATGTTTCTGAACTTCTTATTGGATCTGTTCCTGCTTTCTCTCTGTGTCCCTCTTCTCTTCCTATTGGCTCCTTGACCAAAAGCAGCCTGGGACAGTTTACTTCCTGGATGAGGTTTCAGTTGGAACACAGCTGTTGGCAAGCTAACAGCTCATTTCATCCTTTTGCAAACTCTGAGAAACATCTTCTCACCATTCATTATTAACCCACAGCTACTGTCAGCTTTCAGAGAAAAGTTATTATAGCTGTATCAGTCTCTTCAATCTGTGAGGCTACCTTGGGTACCTTCTCATCCATAGGGATGGTTTTCTTAGTAATGGGATATGACTTTATGTAATTGGTACTGAGTTTAGCACAAGGGAGCTTTGTACGTAGATTTGTAGACAACCGGACCTTATTGCAAACCTGAAGCTGGGGTTCACTACTATGATGATCAGCAAAGTTCTTCTACTAGGTCACAGTTTTCTCCAAATTATTGCACACAGGTTTTCTGTAAATGTCACACCATTGGCCGCAGGAATTTCAGTAGCTGAGCAGAAGGAAGTAAACAATCAGGTTTTCGGCCATAGACTTTGAAGAATGGAGAAACCCTCATAGATTCACTAACATGATTGCTATTTATTTCGATTTAGCTCATGTCTTTTTATTGGTAGCTCAAGGTGAGTTACATTCAGATACAGTAGATATTTCCCCTGTCCCTATAGAACTTACAGTCTAAGGGGAACATTTATTAACCCATGGTAATTTTCTGTGGAAGGGGAAAAATTGCGGGAGTTTCCAAGGCTGTAGTACAGGGTACAGCAGCTGTGAAACTAATGTGGTATTTTCCCCTAATGGAAAAATACTGGTGGGAATAAATATTGGGAGAAACTAAAAAAAAAAAAATCACATGATGCAGTCCTGTTCGCCCAGAGTCACCAACTTCTTAAAGGGTCACGATGGCCCTGAAGCCACTCTCCCATATGTAAAAGCCCTCCCTAGGATCTCGAGACCCATCTGCCCCTGGCCTCTAGAGGTGGTCCAGAATTGAAAACACAAAGAAAAATCAATTTAAAAGCTGCACGGCAGCCACCCCTACCCAAAACTTTCTTTTAAAAATAGGCAACCCCCAATCCAAATAAGCTCCCCCCACAGTAGCAGGCTGTCATCTCTCCTAATCCCTGACCCACCCTAGCCCCGCCCCTCGGCAAATCTGGTGGTCTACTGGGGTCTGGAGTGTCCCCTAGGATCCAAGCTGGCCAATTCTGAATCCAAAATGACACTGGACAATTGGCCGGCAAACTAGATACATCACTGTCACATGATAAGGACATTTTGGATCACTATCACATGCTAAGGACATTTTGGATTCAGTGATTGGTCAGCTCAGAGCCTAGGGGATGCTCCAAGTCCCAAAAGACCACCAGAAATGCCTGGGTGAGTGGGCTAGGGTTGGTCGGGAGTTAGCAACCTGCTGCTATGGGGGAGCCTATTTGGATTGGGGGCTTGCCTTTTTTTGGAAAAGGGGGGTTTGGCTAGGGATTGGGGCATTGTCATGCAATTTTTAATTTTCTATATTTGTTTAATTCTGGGCCGCTTCTAGAGGCAGTGGGGGTCTCTCAAGACCCCTGGGGGGCTTTTACACATTGGAAAGTGGCTTTAGGGCCATCATGATCATTTAAGAAATATCCTAGCAGTTGTAGCTAACTTTCTGGAAAATAGCAGAGCCTGCATTTTTTTAATGCAAGCTGTGTCATTTTATTTACATAAAAATAACTAATAATGAGCTGTTTTCATGGATTTGGAAAGGTTCATTAATATATCCACATTATTATAGGTAAAATATCATGTGCAATAAATACCTAGAGAAGCTTAGTAAATATGCCCCTAAGTTTGCCCCTGAGGTAATAGAAGATAAAGTGATTTGCCCAAGATGACAAGGAGCTCCAGTAGGACTGAATCCTGGCTTCCCTGGTTCTCAGTCTGCTGCTCGATGAGGCTACTCTGCCACTGTCAAGGACCTGGTAAGTCACTGATTTCAAGGTTCTGCACTGTTCTTTGCTTCAGGAGCATTTCAGTTACTTTGCTTGCTGCTATTATAAGTCTAACACGTCTATAGTTTCTCACTTCCTCTTTGTTTACAGTCTTGTGGAGCAGTACTGTACGCCTGTAACCTCCCCTGTTTCCAATACAGCTGTGATGGAAACAGTTAGCACTTCCTTGAAATCCATCAGGTCCCACTTTCTTACCTGCATTTAATTTTGCCCGCACCATAAATACTCTCTCCTCAGCAAAAGGTAATGGAAGTAATTTTCAAAATGTTTTATGTGCATAAATGGACTTTAAAAAGTAAATTGAATTTTCAAAGCCCAGTACATACATTAATTAGGGGAGGCGCAAAGAAGTCAGGCCCACACGCACTGACTATTTTAGAAAGTGCCCAGATACACACGTAAAACCCCGCTGCATGCACATCTGAAAAGTTTCTAAAAAGAGGTGGGATGCGATCATAGTCTGGGTGGGGCATAGGCATTATGGGGGTCTGACCAAGAGATGTGCATGTAAATACTTACACGCCTCGGGGCGGATTTTCAGACTCTGCGAATAGGCCTACTTTTGTTTGCACTCCAGGCGCAAACAAAAGTACGCTGGATTTTAGTAGATACGTGCGGAGCCGCGTGTATCTGCTAAAAACCTGGATCGGCGTGCGCAAGGCTATCAATTTTGTATAGCCGGCGCGCGCCGAGCCGCGCAGCCTACCCCCGTTCCCTCCAAGGCCGCTCCGAAATCGGAGCGGCCTTGGAGGGAATCCTCTAACACCCTCCCCTCACCTTCCCCTCCCTTCCTCTACCTAACCCACCCGCCCGGCCCTGTCTACACCCCCCCCTTACCTTTCTCCGGGGATTTACGCCTCCCGGAGGGAGAAGTAAATCCCAGCGCGCGAGCGGGCCTCCTGCGCGCCGGGCCGCGACCTGGGGGTGGGTACGGAGGGCGCGGCCACGCCCCCAGACCGCCTCGGGCCATAGCCACGCCCCCGTACCCGCCCCCAAAACGCTGCCGACACGCCCCCGAAACGCCGCGACAACCGGGCCCGCCCCCCGACACGCCCCCGACACGCCCCCCTCGGAGAACCCCGGGACTTACGCGAGTCCCGGGGCTCTGCGCGCGCCGGTAGGCCTATGTAAAATAGGCTCACCGGCGCGCAGGGCCCTGCTCGCCTAAATCCGCCCGGTTTTGGGCGGATTTAGGCGAGCAGGGCTCTGAAAATCCGCCCCCCCATGCACACCAAAATAAAAGAAATGAACCATTTTTGATGGGTTTAAAGAGTCTGGGGTAATAGGGGGAACATAGGCTATCAAACCAGGGAGGGCTGGAGGACCTAGCTGTTAACTGGGTGAACTGGTAAACTGGCAATGACATGAGTGCGTGCCCCTTTTAAAATCCCTTGACATACTCAGTAGAAGCGGGATTTGCGTGCCCCCTTAAAATTTGGTGCACATGTCCACACGGCCATGCTATTTTATAATATGCATGCATATACGCGAGCAAGTTATAAAATGGCTGAGTCCTCGGGCACGGGCGAATGCACATAAGCCAATTTGAAAGTTACCGTCCCAATGTGTAAATGGACTTTTGAAAATTGCTCTTATTTATGTAGCTCCTTTGACAATTCAATCCATAGGGCTGAATTTTCAAAAGGTCTCACATGCTTCAAAACAGAATTCATGTGCACAAATGGGCTTTTGAAAATTTCTATGATTATGCTAATTTTACGCATGTAACTCCTTTGAAAATTCACTCCAATGTGTTCACTTCACAGTCCCATTTGTCCTTGTCTCTTGCCTTAGACTTTTACTCTCTGTTACACAGGCCGCTGTGTCGGGGCAATCGACCACGCCCCCGGACACGCCCCTGGACTGCTGACATGCCCCCTGGACCATCCATTTTAGCAAGCCCCGGGACTTACGCACGTCCCGGGGCTTTGTGCGTAAGGGCTTTAAAATCTACCCCTAACTGCACTAACCACATCCTCTGGCAACAAATTCCAGAGCTTTATTGTGCGTTGAGTGAAAAAGAATTTTCTCTGATTAGTCTTAAATGTGCTACTTGCTAACTTCATGGAATGCCCCTAGTCCTTCTATTATTCGAAAGTGTAAATAACCGATTCACATCTACCCGTTCAAAGCCTCTCATGATCTTAAAGACCTCTATCATATCCCCCCTTAGCTGTCTCTTCTCCAAGCTGAACAGCCCTAACCTCTTCAGCCTTTCCTCATAAGGGAGCTGTTCCATTCCCTTTATCATTTTGGTTGCTCTTCTTTGTACCTTCTCCATCACAACTATATCTTTTTTGAGATACGGCGACCAGAATTGTACACAGTATTCCAGGTGCGGTCTCACCATGGAGCGATATAGAGGTATTATGTCATTTTCCGATTTATTAACCATTCCCTTCCTACTAATTCCTAACATTCTGTTTGTTTTTTTGACTGCTGCAGCACACTGAGCCGACAATTTTAAAGTACTATCCACTATGATGCCTAGATCTCTTTCCTGGGTGGTAGCTCCTAATATAGAACCTAACATCGTGTAACTACAGCAAGGGTTATTTTTCCCTATATGCAACTAAATATGCTTTGACTGAATGTACTTTAAGTTAAAGCACATTCAGTCAATAATCTGATACTAATTCCCTTGTGAAAAAGATATAAATTTATTAAAGACATTTAAGTGGTTAGAGATTCCTAATTTTTGTAATTGTATTTCAGTATAAACATACATAAAGAGGAAGGATTAGCCTTTATAGTTGGATTATTGGTTTTTCATCATTAATAGCTATTTCATAAGTTCAATAAAGTTGTGATTTTGAGATCATTTCGCTGGTTGCAACAAGTCTACAGTATGTCCTTTTTCACTACATGCAATTTTACAATATAAATTCTAGCACAGGAAATAAAATATTAATTCATCAGTAACAACACAAAATGATATGGCATAAAAAACCCAGATATGAATGATCCCCAGATGATCAATCTGTTTGACTCATATAGATAACATTAATGAATTCACTTTGAATGAATTAGACTGTCATATTAGGTGTCATAAGAGTGAATGTGGTCAAACATTTCATCTATCTTCTGCCTTATATATATAATCATTGGTCTGGAAAAATGTCCCAAATATTTTGCAATTACTTTTATATTACAATTGAAATATATTTTTAAATAAATAGTCCAATAGACTTATCTTTTGAAATGTGTAATACACAACAAGGTAACGCCAACTGGATCGAATATTTCAGCAACTCCTTTCTTCATCTCAGCTCAACACGGGACTGTGTTTCAAACTACCGTTCTTCGTCAGGGTGTAATCTTAGAAATAGGTCTAAAAACAAAAAACTCCCTATTGGTAAAAAATAGAAAACCTTCAGAAAAATATATATTACCTGAACAAGGGCTCACTGGCAAAATGACATAGTAGTATTCCAACCGGAAATGATGTCAAACCAATACTCACTTTGAGCCACTGATTATATTGGTTCCCAACACGTCAATCAAATGACATAACACTTTAAATGGCCACTAAAAACTATACCGATAAGTTACTGTATTATAACAGTGAGTATCAGTCAATCTCATTACCACATTATGGACCAGTATTTTTCGTAAAGCTAGCAAAAGGAATTCTTTTTTACATTTTAACAGCATTCATCCATATTGCCTCAAGATTAATTTACCTATGGGTTAATTTTTGAGGCTTAAACGGACTTGCTCTTCTTCATCTGATTTTTTCCATTAGTCTGAATCCCTTTTTAGGAGGTTTCTTCATCGTGGATATCCGTATAAAATTATCAAACGTTTACTGTTCAGCTGCGACTTGCAGTGTTTACTGTACCTCCCTCAGGAACTAGCCCTGTTTTCTCAACCATTTGGGAGATGGGTCACATGGTTATACCTCTTTTCATTTGCAAATTTAAACTACGTTTTACCAGTAGCTTCTCTGGGATACATATATGTATTCATCCATTTGAACCATAATTCATCTACCCAATTTCCTTGCCTCTTTGTTTTTCCTTAAAATTCCTCTGTTTGCATTTTCTGAAAGCCAGGGATTTTTTTTCTTTTACTATTTCTACTACTTCTTTGATGAAACCATAGTAGTCTTTTTAATTCTCTTCCCCTTATTAACATGTCTGACACAAATTTGCCATTTCGGTGCTTCTACTCCTGATAGGGCTTCCTAAATGTATTCATTGATTCTCTTCCAGTTTCCTACCTTAGGTCATAGACATTTGTGCTAATATTGTTTGATTCTGGTTCCATCTTCCAGTACCTAAAGATCTTCTTTCAATTCTGAGTTGATTAATTTAATTTAAAAGCACATCCAGGCAGGCTAGAATTCAGAATATAAATTTAAGTGTAGAGCATGCATAACAAATATTACTTATTTGTGCATGATGGGGATTCATTTCACAACTTACTGCAAAATAAATTGCTACACCTGCCAAATGTGAACTGACTGCCTATGTTCTTTGGAAGCTTCATCCAGTTTATCCCACTTCCAGAATGGATGGGAAGGTAATTAAATTGGGGAGACAGAGAGCCAAAGAGACTGAAAATAATAAAGAAAAGATAGAAAGCCGGGATGGATAATTATGATCCTGTTCACATCTCAACTTCAGTTCCCCCAGCATTTTATTGATATTTAAACAGAAAAATATTTCAGTCATAGATTTGCATATTTTGTATAGCAGGTTCCATTCCGGCATAAATAAATGAACCTGCATGCAATATTTATTTAAGAGCCAGAGCTGGCTTACAATGATGGTCTCCACAAATATGCCTGCATGTTATAAAATCAGGGGTCGCGCGCGCAAAGGGGTGCACACTAGTGCACCTTGCATGCGCCGAGCCCTCAGGGAGACCATCTGGCTTTCCCCGTTCCCTCCGAGGCCACTCCAAAATTGGTGCGGCCTCGGAGGGAACTTTCCTCAGCCCCCCCCACCTTCCCCTACCTGTCCCGTCCCCAGCCCAAAAAAACCCCCATACCTTTGTCTCGCAAGTTATGCCTGCCAGTTACGCCTGCCAGAGTCAGGCGTATCTTGCACGCACCGGCCAACTGCCAGCGCATGATCCCCTGGCCCAGCGGCTTTGCAGAGGCCTCTGGCCACACCCCCAGACCGCCCTGCCCCTGGACCGCCCATTTTTTCAAGCCCCGGGACTTACATGCGTCCCGGGGCTTTACGCACATCGCTGGGCCTTTTGAAAATAGGCCCAGTGCGCGTAACCCTTTGAAAATCTGCCCCAAAGGATAACTTTCAAACAACTCCATGTGGCCCCATATATGTGTATATATAGCTGTGCGGAGATCTACTGCAGTATTTATAACCGGTGCGTATCTGGTCCACGCAGATTATAAAATACGTGTGTATCTACCCCCCGACATATGCTCATATGTTTGGTTATGTACTAATATCAGCAATACATTGAAAGCATGCACTATTACTACCTATTTTATAAACATATGCGTGTATATTTTACATGCAAAAAAAAAAAACCTTGCTCACATAAAACCCTGGAGATCCATATTCAAAAGCATTTAGCTTGATAACTCAAAAGTTATTTGGCTACATGAAGATTTTGGCACTTATTTGTCTAGGTTCTAGCCAGCTAACTTAGGGCCTCATTTACTAAGCATTTTTCAAGAGACACAGAATGTGAGAAAAGCTTAGTAAATTAGGCCCTTAGGCCTGGATTCATCATTCATTGCAGAATGATGAATCCAGCAAAAACGGGGGGCAGGGGGCGAAGGGGGAGGGCGCGCTGTGGCTGCCGGCATTCACACCGAATAGCACCACCGTGAAAGGTGTTGCTATTCGGTGCGCTACTGCTGACGATAACGTTGGTAATGTTATCACCGGCAGCGAAGACACCGCCAAATCCTCCCTCCACCCGCCCCCAACTCTGCCCCGACTCGAATTTGCATGCTATCGCACGCGATACGGCCGTTTCGCATGCGATAAGCCTTTAGAAAATAACCCTGTTAGTTGGTTAGAAATTAGCCAGATAAGTTAGGGGCATTCCAGGGGCATAACTGGGAGGAGTTGATTTAGGGGGTTATTCTCTAATGCTATCGCCCGTGAAAAGTCCCTTTTCTCATGCGATAGCTAGCTCGGGGCGGAGTCGGGATGGAGTTGGCCCCGGAAGAGGAGGAGTCGGGGTGACACCGGGGCCCATGCTGCGGACATATCGCTGGCGGCGAAAGGTAAGATTCCTTATCGCTGCCAGTTTCACGCCGAATAACTACACCTTTTATGGTCCAGCTATCGCAGGACCGCCCCCTGCTTCGTCCCCCCCCCCCCCACCCCCCCGTTACCGCCAGATTCTCTAAGGTCGCAGACCTTAGAGAATCCAGGACTTAGGCGGTTAAGTTATTCAGCGAATTCCGATATTCAGAGTTAACCAGATAACTTACCCCTAGATTCATCAAAATGCTGTAATATTACAGGCCTAATGCCCATGATAAGAAAAAGGGGTGTGATTAGATTTACTGTACCACATGGTAACATAGTGCTTCACATAGGAATTATTGCATAGTGCAGCAAACTTTTCATGCCCTTTAATACTTCCTATTTCGCATGAGAGAGAGAGAGACAAAGAGAAAGAGAGAGAGACTGACTGTCTATAAGGCCCTCATAGTAGTCAAGTATTTATATCTTTATAGGAGGGGCTGCTACTAGCTCGAGGTGAGGTGTTGGTGTTGCTGTCAAAATTCTTAAATCCCTGAACAGTGCTAGCCTGTGGGTTAAGAAGGAAGGACTTAATGCAAAGCTTGGCTTTATTCAAATGTATTTGACGATCCAAAAGAGCCAGAATTAGCTTTACATGATTGATTTGTGTAAAATAACTGGGTGGCCTGGGCTGTGCCTGGTGTAAAGCAGCTCCCCCAGACTGACAAGGTGTTAGCTCTGGGGTACGATAGCAAGGCACAGTGACAAGGGAACTCCAAGATGAAAGGTCTGGGCATGGAAGCAAGGCTGAGTGGCACAAAGACTCCCATGGTGCAGGGTGGAATTAAGATTTTCTTGTATAATGGGTTTGCCAAATGTGAAGATTCTTATCACAATTAGTACATCACATTGGTTTCTCTAATGATCATGAGGTGGTTTTCCAGGAAAGTAGTGAGGGCTGCTTTATTTAGAGATCATTTCCCACATCATTGCACTGCCCTCAGCCTGTTCCATATCATGATTTTCTGACTTTGCATGAAATCCCTGGTACTACGCTTAGTATTATCACATTCAGAACAGTGAGATGGTTATGCTTGAGCATATTTTCTCTTGTGCCAGTTTTTTCTCCTTCAGAATGAGGGCTTTTTTTGGACAAAAAAATCAGTATATCAAACAGTATAACAGTAAAACCCACCAAGAAAACCCTCTTCAATTTCAGTGCAGGACTACTTTTTGAATTCTTCCTGGCACTGCCAGTGCTAGTGCCAACCTGCCCAGTTTTGGACACATTTTAATTTACATCATCTGCTCTTCCTTTCCCTGTCCTTAACATGATTGTTTTTATGCCACTTGGTTTGTGACGATTACAACAAAGATTTAATATTTTACAGTGGTATTGTAATGCCCACTGCCTAGTGCCCACTGCCCAAACTGTGCCCGCTGACAGGAAAATAGTGGGTGTCACACTTTCTTCTCTGTCTGCTGTATTTCTTTGACACAGACAGGCTTCACAATACAGCCTGTTATGCTGCACTTTCTGCTCTACCTTCACTGCTCACTTATGCTCAGTATTGCCTAGTGTCCATTGCCCACACTGTGTCCATTGCCAGGCAAACAGAGAATGATAATACTAATCTCAAGTGAACAGCAAATCTGCAATGAGACAGAGATATTGTGATGCAGCACTGCCTCACTTTTTTTGTCCTCTCTCGTGTGACAGGCTGTTGATGGGCTGGTACAGTGAGACTTTACCAAGAACTCAGAGAAAGCTCAGAGTTATGCTTTCACACAGACAATGTCTTGAGAAGCACTGCAGAGCGATTCTCAGTCTTCAAGATCAACGTCACTGTACCCGGTCAGTAGCGATAGGACAGACTAGCAAGATGCTTCGCTGTGGTACGCCATTCCTCTCATCTCCTTGACAAAATGCCCATCCTCCCCTTCTCTGCTGATTGCCTGCTCTGCACTGTATCCATTTCTAACTGCACACACGCACCTGATGTTCTCCCTATGACTTCTATGAGTCCATCGACTATAATGGCTTGTAGAAATCATTCTATTTCAAACAAAAAAAGCCAAATAGGATTTGTTTCTTTCATGAGGCCCCTTCAATTTGTTTTGGGGCCCCATGAAACAAATTAGCCCCTATTCATTTCGTTTTTATATTTAGTTTTAAACTAATGCACCTCCCTATTGTATATGCTGTATCTGATCTGTGCAGACTATACAATACGCGTATGTGCGACCCCAACATATGTGAGTATGTTTCAATACGCGCAAAGATTTGAAATTAAACGTATGACCTTTCACTTCCTATTTTATAAACACATGTGCATATATTTTAGGTGCATACAAAGCCTTGTTCATGTAAACCCTGATTTATAAGCAGAAGTAGGTGTAGTTTTTAAAAATGCATGCGTAATTGAAATCACTAGTTTGCCAATTTAGCTGTTTACCCAGTCCATCTCCAGTTCACCAAGACCCTCCATGTACATCACCCTATACTTCCCCCCCCCCAGTTCACCCAGACCTCCCACCCAAAAATAGCAGGTATCTGACGAACCTTACCAACTGTGCTACTTAATTAGTGGGTGTAAAACTTTGCAAATAAATTGGCCTTACCCCAGATGCCCCTAGACCGCCTCTTTTTTGTGCAGGAAAATGTGCACATGAAACCGAAAATAGGCAAGTATTTTCAATATTTATAAAATAGCATGTATGCAAGTGCAGGCTACTTATAAGTATAGACATGCTAATATTTCATGCATAACTCCTTTCAAAATTAACTCATTAGATTGCAAGCTTTTTGGGGCAGGCATTTATTGTACCTGAATTCTAACAATGCTGTAAACTGCCTTGAGCAACATTTAGAAAGGCAGGCCAACACTTTAAGTAAGGGTCACAGGTTGTCTCTGTGGCAGCTGACAGTGCAGTCAAGCCTCTGGAATAAGTGCAGACATTCAAAAAGTAAGTTTCCAAAACTGGTCTGACTTTTATTTACAGGAAAAAAAATGTATTTACAAGTTGCTCCATTTTAACAGTTTACATAGCTCACATTGTTGTGCGTCCCGTCCGCGGCCTCACCGCGGTCGGCCCTGCTTACCTGGCCCGCGCTCCAACAGACCCCAGTCCGGCGTCCCCCGCTTCCGCAGCAAGTTACTGCCGTCCCTGGCGCTCCTCGTCGGCGTCCTCCGCCTCTTCCGAGCCTTCAACCTCCCAGGCCGCCCTGCAGGCATTGCGCAGGGCCTCGGCGTCCTCCCATGCCGAGATCATGCCCCTAGGCGCGCGTGGATCCCACCGCCATTTAAAGGGTCCGCGACGGGAACGCCCTCCGCGGCGCGCCCAGATGACGACACTTGAACTTCCTATTTAAAGCGAGGCCCCGTCCTCAGGACCTCGCCTTGCAATCGGGTCGACACCTCCGGTGTAGCTAGTTGCCGTCCTACGTTCCTTGATCCTGTGTTGTACCTGCGTTCCTTGATCCAGTCTCTGTTCCATTGTTCCTGTGTTGTTCCAGTGCTCCTGCATTCCTGTCTTCCTGTGTTGTTCCAGTGCTCCTGCGTTCCTGTGCTCCCGTGGTCCTCTCTGTGTCCCAGCGTTTGTCTTGATTCCTGCTCCACATTCCTCCTCTCATAGTACCTTCTTGGACTGATTCATGGTACTGACCTCTGCTTGCCTGGCCACGTTGACCGCTGCCTGGACCTGACCTCTGCTTGCCTGACCACGTTTGATCACTGCCTGGAACTGACCTTTGCCTGCCTTTTGTCTATGCTTGACCACTGCCTGGAACTGACGTTTGCTTGCCTTTGACTAAGCTCGGACCGATCTTGGATCTGACCCTTGCTTTGGCTGACCACCCTCGGATGGATACTCTGGCTTTGACCCTTGCGCTCCACTCGAATACTCTGTTCGCTCCTCCTGCGATCACCAGACCGGCCTGCTCGGACGCTGCCCACAGTCTTTGTCAAACTAGACCCCTAGGCGCTGCCTATCTCTCCCAGAGGACTTTCATTTCCTGTTTCCTTCCAGAGGTCTCCGGTGATCCTTGTTCGGGTTTAGTTCATCCTTGCCTCATCAGCCGTGCACCTTTGCTCGTGGTGGGCACACCTCTCCGCTACCTCTCCAGGAGACCCTCAGAGGCCCACCTAAGTCCAGGCAGTCCGGGTACCCAAGAGCTCAACCTGCGGAAACCCCGGACTGTTATTGGCGAAGCTCCAGCTGGCCTCTGTCTCCTCGTGTGCTCCGCCTCCTGGTGGTAGGCGCTCTCTGGGTCCAACCAGAGGGCCGTACCAATCCTGCACCAGGCCAAGGGTCCACCTCCAGCGCTACACACAGAAAGCTGTGCTGAGTTTCTGGTTTCAGATTCACAGGTTCAACATTCAAAGCTCAGATTTCACTTCTCTCCCAGTTCCAGAGTATGCTCTCATATTAAAGCTTAAAGATTTGCAAGCATGTAGCTTCTCCCAGCATTTATGAGGTTACTGCTCTCAACAATCCTTTCTCCTTTCAGGGCTGATCCAATTTTTTGCCTCACCTTAGCCTTTTGGGATCCCAGTTCCCAATCCAATAGAAAAATCACTAGTTTTCCTACTCCAGCTCATTTTATCTATTTGATTTCTATTCTGCTTTTCAGGCACTTCAAAGCGGATTCCGTTCAGGTCCTGTAGGTATTTCCCTTCAGATAAACTACTCAAAAAAAAAAAAAAAATCTCCAGGATTTCTAATCATGCTGATTCTCCCCAGCTTTCCCAAGAATTTGATCTTCTCCCCTCTCACAGGGTATAACTGGGTGAAACTCCATCTATTGCCAGCAGATAGGTTCTCCTTTTACACTCACAGTTCCAAAGGATCGTGTTTTACTGGGATGCAACACTTATACTGTTAGGATTCATGGTTCTCTCTCCTCAGCTCCGGCAGCTCTCTCCTCGTTACTCCTCACAACACACTCTGAACTGCTGCCTCATCTAGAGCACACTCACAACTTTCTGTGGGACTCTTACACAAGGGACTGAACTGCTGTGGAAAATGATGACCATTTTTTTTGGATCTGTGCAGCAGTTACACAAGTTAATATTACCTATTAGCCTCCCCTTACTACTCACTATGCAAAAAAGGAGTATTCCAAGTCTGGTGTCATCTTAGTAGCAGTGACAGAAACTCCTTCCAGTACCAGACACACTGTGAAGTAACATAAAACTTGCAAAAGAAAAAGAAAAAAAGCCAGGAGGAATGGCCTACTGATGAGAGCAATGGGCTGCAAATGATGGCTCAAATCCCACTTTTTCCGCTGACAGTTCTTGTCACCTTGGTCAAGTCACTTTGTGGCCCATTGCCTCAGGTAACCAGTTAGATTGTAAAGATTTATTGTACCTGAAAAAAAATATAAACTGCCTTGATCTAAAATTGGAAAGGCAGTCTAAAAATAAACAGTATTATTTTCATAATTTGTAGCAAATTGCCATACCAAGACAGCACTAAAACCCAGACCTCAAACAGCAACAACCTAACCAATGAAAAGGTGGTACTGCAAGCATTGCAATGTGCCCTAGAACATCTATACACCACCCATTGAGAGGTACATCTCGGAGAGCAACAAGCTGAACTGCAGTCGATCCCTACACAGAACCTACATGCTAGCAGCATTGGGCACGCATGCAAAACACCAGACAATCCCTCAACAAATATAGAATAAGAGACCATAAATGTGCAGAAAATAATATATTGGAAACCCCAAGATACCAGACTCTGCATGCACTGAGTGTAACCACGGAGAAATAGAACTAGAAAGGCACTTCCTCCTGTATTGTGCAAAATACATTAGAGAGGCACATTTTCCCAGACTAACAGAGAAAATCAAAGACTTTCCACAAAAGAATGAACAGATGAGATGGTGCAACATCAGCTATAGCACAAAAATATGTTGTATCTTGCCATTAGGCCAGAAGCGTAATCTGACCAGGGACAATATGGAACAATATCAGAACCTGAAAATTGTCCGCTCTGTACCCTGCAATTTTATCTTAATGTTATTTTTACTATTACGTATATCTTTTTCTATCTTTTAACTACTTTGGGGACAATGATAAAAGCTTTATATGCTGGTAAATAAATAGAAAAGCCTTTTGATTATTGCCTTACCCCCTATGTTCAAGCTCCAAGGGGATGCTCATTATTGTCTCCTTTATGCATTACTTTGACAACACATATACAAATTGTCAGGCCAATAAAGTTCCAGAAGCTGAATCTAACGAGCTATGCATTTAACTTTTATATACCTTTTTGTTTTCTTTAAACAAATCACTAGCACTGTGATTAATAGCAAACCTTTAGTTAGAATAATTACTGAAATTCAAGGCAACACACAACTGACCTATTCAACTGAGGCAGGATAAGCATGTGTACAGTACATTTCTTCAGCCAACAAGAACCAATGCACTCATCTCAAGAGACTATGCCTAAAACAAACAAAAAATGAATCATATGCATAGGGAAGCTAACTCTCAAACAAATGCAAGCGATGGGATATATGCACGTATATGGCCCCGAGCAGATCTACGCTAACATTTTATAACCCGTGCGTATATAAAATACGTGTATCTCTACCCCGCAACATGAGGTGGACTTTAAAAGCCCGCTGTTCGCATCAATTGGGGGATGCGCCAACCAAATTTTAAAAGCTTCCCAGATGTGCACCTATCAACCGCAGCGCGCATATCTCACTCAATTTCAAAAAGGGGCATGGCCTGGTAGAGGTGTTTTGGGGTGTGGCCAAGAGATGGGTGCTTAAATACTTGCACAACCCGGAGTGCTCCCTGCCATGTCAGTTTACTTCTGACATGGAGGAGGTGTAAGTTTAAAAAAAAAAAGCAGACATTTTGGAGGGGTTTAAATGGTCTGGGCTAACTAGGGGATGTACAGGCCATTAAACCAGGAGGGTACCTTAGATTGTAAAGACTTATTATCTCACATCTTGGCCAAAAGAAGATCTCGGGGATCAACGATTGAATCCAAATCTGAACCTAAGAAGAGTTTTTGGAAACGTCAGGAGATAATCACGTAACTACCGGTAATTGTGGGCCACTCTTAGTTTCCTTTGTCCTTTCAGAGGACTGTGACACTGTGTTGAGATTGCTTTTTCAAACAGGTCTTCTGTATTTTATGGTCACAAGATCTGGATCTTTCCAGATATCACTAGAGTGACGCAAGAGCATCGGACAATGTGGCTGAAGACTGTTCTCCTGGCTCTAGGCAGGTGCTGACTTCTAGAATGCACGTAGTTTGAGCCGGATTGAAGGTGGGCAAGTTATTTTCCATCAAGTTTTGCCTACAAAATTTTTGCAAGTACTTTTGGCCAGTGGACCTCGTAGGCAATTTTCAAAAGGGAAACAGAAACCACCCATATTGTTTCCCTTAGAAAATTAGCCAGAAGGATTCATGGACTTTGCAGCTCTGTGGGAGGTGGGAGGGCTCTACAGATGCACATGCCTTCCATGGAATGACTATCTGATGAAAGAATAACTCTCTTGGAAGAGTTTATTTTAACGGGCCATGCAGTAAACTACAGGCAGAGAAAGGATCTGTTCTGCTAAATGAACACCTGTTGGGATATTCCGCATGTAGAAATAAGGGTCAAGAAACAAGTTGCATGTAATGCCCTTTTATTGGCTTAACCCAATACATCCATGGCTAGCTAGGCTCCCTTCATCAGGTTACACTCTGAATCTAAATTGAACGGAGTCACTGCTTTGTTTCTTCACTGACCTACTGAAAGGAGCAAACGATTCTCAGAGGTTTTGAGTTAGTGCAATAGAAAGAAGAGTGACAAGGAAATGTGGCTATGAAACTTTTCTACTCACCTCCCCATACAGGACAAGTCCCAAGCAATCCCTGCGACCGGCACAGGTGCCAGTGTTCTAGAGTGCGCTATTAATGCTTTCACAAGCAATAACTCCTGTTTATTTATATAAAAATGTTTATAGCATTCCAGAAAGGAATGATTTTCTGCCCTGTACCATAGGAAACCAATCCTGGAAGAACTTCATGTGGAACAGAATCAAAAGCGGAAGAATCATCCAATAGCACTATAGTGATTGATTTACCTTTATCAAAATCAGAAAGAATAGCATTCTGAATAGATACAAGCAATGTTTCAGTACTATGGGGGCCTACCCGCAACAAAACAGGTGCTGGTTATGAGCGCGGGTTTTGATCACCGCGCACGGCTAAAGCTGGTGCCTCTGCGGGATGTAAAAAAAGATATTATAAATTACACGCGCAGAAATCCACACGTACCTAAGCACAGTAAGGCCCTATGCGTCTGAGCAGAAACGCCGCAGCGATAATACACGCATAACGGGTCTCCCTTTTCAGCAAAAGGATGACCCTGGAATACATTTCTAATATTTGTTTTCCTGAACCCAACTGATAGGTGTCAAGAACCTCAAATTCATCCTCAAGCTTAGACTAGGGCACATTTTTCTAGCAATTTAGCTTAAAAAAAAAAGGTAGATTTGAAATGGTACAAAAACTGGAGGATTCAGAGGGAGGTAATGTCGGCTTCTCGATAACTGACTGCATTAAGGCACACTTAAGAGCTTCAGGGAATGCTCTGTCAGTAATAGATGCACTGATAATTTTAAGTATGATATCTACAAATAAATGCTTCAAACTACGCAAGATCCAGGATGGGCATTCATCATGGGGACAAGCTGAAGGCATCCCTAGACACATAACAAAACTTCGACCACCTTTCTGGAGTAGTAATTAAAACCGGGAGGGGGGGGGGGATGTCTCATTTGCAAAATGATTAATCGACGAACACAGTGTTGTGATCTTGTTCACAAAGAGGATAACTTTCAAACAGCCATGTGGGCGTACATGTATGCGCGTATGCCAGTTTGTGCCCAAAGACATGGCCATTTTATAGCATACGCAAGTACGTGCGCGCATGATATAAAATCAGTTGTACGCACGTACGTGTGCATGCAGTTTTAAATGGATGTGCGCATGTGCACGCACATGCCAGCTCCACCACATAAGTGGGGGGATTTTATTAGATACGCACGCCTATGCAATTACCAGTTTCCCCAGTCCGTTCCCAGTTCACCCAGGTAAAGGATAGGACTTCCTAACCCCCCCCAGTTAATATGCCTCCCTTTTAGCCCCAACCCTTAAAACCCGCAAACTATTCTCATTTTTGTTTTTATTTTGTCGTTGTTCTTTCATTCCAAGTTACATGCAAACCACAGCAGAAATAAAGTTATGCGGTAGGGGACCCCGGCACGCATGCATTTTATGTTATATTCCCGGATGGCCCGCGTCCCGCCCAGACCCCTTCCCACCCCTTGTTTTTGCCTTTCCCACTTGTGCGTGTACCAGGAGCTTCGTGCGTACTCGGGCACATCTTCAAATCCAGTCCCGAGATACTTGCGTATCTCCCGGCTTTGGCGGGTGTAGGGCTTTTAAAATTCGCCTTTCTGAATAATGCAGATGAGGCTTCTTCAAGCAGGCTAAGTACTCGAACTAGCACTTGTGATATATTCAAAGAGGCTTTTAAGTGATCAGAGTAAAAAAAAAAAATCTTAGCAATATTAATTCAAAACGGACAGTTTCAACATTTCTACTCTTTCACCAAATACATCTGTACTGACGCACGGCGCGCTTTAAAGTAACCAACCTTGCGGTATAACAGGGAATTCTAGGAGCAGCCCCACATGTTTCTGGATGTTTCAGTGGTGCCACAGCACAAAGACATTTCAGCAGATTGGAAGAAAAGGAATCAAAGAACAGAAGCATTACTATAATCTAAAGGAAGTGTATCCCAGTCAGAGGGTAGCATCCTCTAGTTCCTTGGCTACACAAAACCATTAAAAGTGTTGTTAATGCGGGCAATCTAGTTTAAGTACATTAGCAGTGCAAATAAAGCCTGTTAATGACCTTGCAAAAAGAAAAACCTACGCTAAGGTAATGAGATGCAAAGCAATGCAAAACAACTCATTATCTATTAGTGCATAGAAAAATAATATACGTTAAAAAGCGCAAAAGAGATCACAGACATTTTTTAAAAAATTAAGTACACCTCAGAGAGCTGTAATTAAGATTTTGCAATAATGTCTGGGTAAAAAGACTAATGGATGCTAGTAAATTAATTAAAAAAATCATTTGCATGCTGTTAATATGGAGAGTTAAAGGCAGTTAATTAATGTGCATTAATGACCAGTGTTAACACAATTTAGTACATTTGCTTCAGAGTGTCAAGGGCTACTTTCCCTTTGAAAACTGTCCATGGTACAAACGGCCTTGCAACCTGCTATGTCTGTGAGCAGATTTTGGCTGGGGAATACCCTGCATAGATTGGAAAATTAAATCTACTTGCATTGTTTCCCATCCCCACCCAAAACGTGCCACTGGGAAATGCCTCCCCCAAAAGTAGCTATATGTACCCATTTTGCAGAACAATGTGCATACTTTCACCTGCATTGAGCTGGGCAGTTTTCAAAGAAGGCAATTTAGCTGTATTCATTCTTTTTAATACATCTAGATTGCTTTGAAAATTGTCCTCATAGCTATTATATGAACTGCTAAAATTAAAGCCATGCTTTTGCTCAGGATGACATCCTTAATTGTGGCTCTCTCTGTACAATTCAATTCTGCTTCGATAAGTCTCCGTGATGGCTAGGTTCAGGTTCAGGCTAAAGGGGACCAAGCAAAATGTAGGATGAAAGTGACCAGAGAAGCGTTTAGCATGTCAGAGACGGCAGCTTAAGGAGTCTGAGCAGGAGAAGAACCCAAACCTGTAAAGCAAGGTATGGTCAAAAGACAAAGCAAAGGTCACAGCTCCACGAGTGGCAGAAGTTTTCCAACATACCTGTGCCTATCCTAGTCAACCTACCCTGCCCTACTCCCCCAAACCCAATCATCTGACAAGGATTTCCATAAATTATATCATTTTTATTGTAAAATCTATGGCCATATTATAAAAAGAATCCCAAAAGTAGTAATACTACAGCATATTAATACCAAATTCTACTACAACATATCTATTATCTACGTCTCTTTGAAAGATTTAACTGTAAAAACTGGAAAGTGCTTAATAAATTTTATAAACAAATAAATAATAAATCTGTTGACAAATCATAGCAATTTACGCAGTAGCTCTGCAACAGAGTATTTATTTTTTAACTTATATTCTGCATTTGGGCACTTCAGAGCTGATTATATTTGGGTACTATAGATTTTCCCTATCCCCAGAGGGCTTCTATCTAAGGCCTAGATGCACTTAGCCATAACGTTTTTTTTGGCGGGAGGGCTCCCACTATCATGGGGGGGTGTCACCGCGATAGTGGCCCATCCTCCGACAAAACATTACTGCTGTATGGCACATTGTTTTGTTTCACAGCAAAACAGCACAGGTCAAAACAACGCAGCAACAGCTTTTTAGGTGAGATAGTGGTGCCAATTTCATGGGACTGCTATCTCCTTAAAGAGCCAATTCCAAAAAAGTGCCCAAAAAAGAACAGTTGAGCGGGAATCAAGGCTGCCCCCCTGTTCTCCGTGGGGCCGCTATTTGAGGTGGTCTCAACACCCAAAAGTAAAAAAAAAAAAAAAAAAAAGAATAAAATAATTGTGCAGCAATGGCACCCCCACCCCATCTTCAATAAATAGATAGTCCCCCCCCCCCATGCCCCTGTCTATCAAAATAAGGCCTGACATGGTCCCAACACCCCAATAGTCAACCAAAATCATTGGGAGTATGGTGCCCCCCAATGCTTCCCCCTCCCCCACATCCCCCAACATGTTCCAAAAAGTCATTGGGTTTCAGTGGAACCCCCACCTTCTGATCCCACTCCCGCACACCTAAATCTCAAGCAATGGAAGAGAATCCCATTATGGGGCCCATGGCACACCCTGGCCTTGGGCCTAAAACAGCACCAATCTGACCTCGTCCAATCACATGATGGGGCAAGGTCCAGGAATCGAATCTCAGTCATGTGGCTTAGGTCCGATTCCTGGACCTTGCTTCAGTCATGTGACTGGGACAAGAACAGGTCCAGTGCCAGATCGAGCCCGAGTCTATGAGGCACCATTATCCTCTGCCATTTTTTGACCTATGGGGGTGGGAGTCGCACTTAAATGCAATGTCATTTTGGAACATTTGGAAGATGGTGGGGAGGGGGGAGGTAGAGGTATGGGGGGGCACTATGCCCCCAATGATTTTGGTTGATTGTTGGGGTGTGGGGTTATTTCGATGCAAGGGGAGTATGGGGGAACAATTTATTTATTGAAGACAGGATTGGGGGCTGCCCATCGCCACTCAACTACTTTCTTCTTTTTTTTTTTTTACTTTCTTGTATCGGGGCCGCCTTGAGTGATGGCCCCTGGGTGAGCAGGGGGGTTAGCCTTCAACCCCATTACATTTTTATTTTTGCCACAGCAATTGTTTTTTCCAGCACAGCCCTTTAAATCTAATATGGGGGCCTCTGGATCCACACTAAGGTCCTGGGTCTCCAACATTAGATTTAACAATTCCCCTGGACGTGTTGTTAATTTATCACAGCTGACCACTTTCTAAGTTGGCCATGATAAAATCTTAACATGGAATTGCCTATTAATGAACTGCTTTACATAGATTTACAAATTCATGCATGCAAATCACATGCAAAGCAGCTCATTGTAATAGGGAAGGAAATCTGGGCAGGGCCATGCAAAATATCACATTTTCAAATGATAAACAGCGTCTATCACATGATACACACTGTTTAACACACGTTAGAGCTTCATCATGGCTTGATGCATCTCCCAGTAAATTTGTACCTGAGGAAATGGAGAGTAAAGTAACTTGCCCAAGGTCACAAGGAGCGCAATGGGATTTGAACTCTGGTTTCCCTGTTTTGCAGCCTGCAGTCTAACCTATAATCAAGTCCTTACAGAGTAATTTTAAAAGGAATGTGCATGCACCCATAAATGTGCGTATCGGTGAGCGAGCAGAGAGATGCTGCAATTTTAAATTATGCTCGCAAATACATGTGTGTCAATTAAAGTACCCCACACATGCATATTTCGGTTAGGGCTTTAGCAGCTTTTATGCGTGTATGCAGGTGAATTTTAAAACATGCTAGTGTGAGGGAAAACAGTTTTTCCAAGTAGTCTACCAGTTTGCCCAGTTCATATCAAGGTCTTCAAAACACCTTTGGTTCTTTATCCTGTAAGCCCCTCACTTGTCCCCGAACCCTCACGCTGTGCTAAACATCCTAAAACTCAAGACCTCCAGACTTGCTCCTCAGCAGGACTAGAAGTAAAGATATACAGATAAGAAGCCAATGGGTGCCATGGTCAGCTTTTTTAAAATGTGGACTTATGTGTGCCAGTCTTGGCCCCACCCTGGAATGCCCATGCCCTGCCCCCTTTCCATTCCCTTCTTCTTGACACACACATGGGTATGTCCAAATATACTTCACGGCTTCTTAAAATGCACGTTGCTCGTGTGAGGTCCGCATATATGCATATTTGGCCATTTTTGTGCGAGCATAGCTTTTAAAATTAATCTGTTATTTTGTTCAGCATCCCCTTCTTCTTGACACACACATGGGTATGTCTGAATATACTTCACAGATTCTTAAAATGCACGTTGCTCGTGTGAGGTCTGCATATACGCATATTTGGCCATTTTTGTGCGAGCATCGCTTTTAAAATCAATCTGTTAAAGCAAAGAAATAGTAATATCATAAATATGTTCAAGATTGCTACAAATCTCTGCAATGGAATTGAAATCCCACTTATCCACAGCAGGGGAAGGCAATAGATGCATGACTCCTTTGAAAACCCATTTCTGTAATAGGGTAGGCTTTAGAAGTCTAATCCCTCCAATGAAATTCCATTTGTCTGCAGCAAGACAAGATGATAGCAGACCAAGCCCTCTGATGATCAAGGGGTAAGTGTGCACTAATGGTGGACAAGGCCATAACAGAGAGATTAAATTATTTCTTTGCTTCAGTTTTTACTGAGGAGGATGTAAGGTAGATACCCATGCCAAATGTGATATTTAAAGGTGATAACTCAGAGGAAATGAAACAAATCTCAGTAAATCTGGAAAATGTAATAGAGCAAATTGACAAACTAAAGAGTAACAAATCACCTGGACCGGATGGTATGCCTTTCAAAGTACGGAAAGAAGTGAAAAATGAAATTGCAGACTTATTATTAATCTGTAATCTATCATTAGAATCAGCTACAGTACCTGCAGATTGGAGGATGGCCAATGTAATGCCAGTTTTTAAAAAGAGTTCCAGAAGTGATCCAGGAAAGTACAGACCATTAAGTCTGATGTCATTGCTGGGAAAAATAATTGAAACTATTAGAAAAAACAAAATTGCTACACATATAGATAGTCATAGTTTAATAGGATAAGCCCAACATGAGTTTAGACAAGGTAACCTTGCCTCACTAATCTGCTACATTTTTTTGAAGGTATAAATAAACATGTGTTTATTTATTTATTTATTTGAAATCTTTTTTATACCAACGTTAAGTTATATACCATCACAACGGTTTACATATAGGCACGTATAGTAATGTAAAAAATTGCATTGGGTAAAACTTCTAACAGAGTGCCAGTAAAGGTCCGATTACATAGTTTCAAAAATAAAGTATCTAGATGAATGTTATGAATCTTGTCCAATTATACATGCAAAGATTTACCTTATATGTGGATAAGAACATAAGAAATTGCCATGCTGGGTCAGACCAAGGGTCCATCAAGCCCAGCATCCTGTTTCCAACAGAGGCCAAACCAGGCCACAAGAACCTGGCAATTACCCAAACACTAAGAAGATCCCATGCTACTGATGCAATTAATAGCAGTGGCTATTCCCTAAGTAAACTTGATTAATAGCCATTAATGGACTTCTCCTCCAAGAACTTATCCAAACCTTTTTTGAACCCAGCTACACTAACTGCACTAACCACATCTTCTGGCAACAAATTCCAGAGCTTTATTATGCGTTTTTACCTTATATTTGCGGATTTACCTTATATGTGGATAAAGAGGCAGTTGATATAGTGTATCTGGACTTTTAGAAATCATTTCACAAAGCTCATCTTGAGGAAATTAAAAAGTCATGGGATAGGAGACAATATTCTATTGTGGATTGAGGAATGGTTAAAAGATAGAAAACAGAGAGTAGTGTTAGTGCTGTGAATCCTTGAGCCGGCACGAGAGCTGGAACCACTACTGAGGGATGGCCCCCAGTGGACCTCATAGCCGGGAGGCAGTGCAGGACCAGGAGTCCCGACTGGGGCTTCACCTATACCAACCCACGTTCCCTTCAGGTTGAGCCCTTGGGTACTGGGGCTGGCAGGACTTAGGCAAGGGTCTCCTGGCATAGAGAAGTCCACGAGAGGAAGCAGAGTCTGGGAGTCCGGGTCGAAGCTGGCGGAGGTCTGAAGAGACAAGTACGGTCCAAGAGTCAAGGCAGGCAGCGAACCAGCAGCACAAGGAACCAAGCCAAAGATCAGGGTAGGCAGCGGACGAGCAGGAACCAGGAATGAAGCAAGAGTCAGAGTGGGCAGCAGACAGCAGAATCAGGAAACCAGGCCGAAGTCAAAACCAAGAAGTCAATCCAAGGGGCAATGATCTAGGAGAAGAAGGAGATGGAACCATGGGCACAAAAACAGGCGGGAACTCAGGATCAGGAACTGGAGCAGACAGGAACTCTGTAACACAGGAACGCAGCAACAACACACTCCAAGGAGCAAGGCCCATTGCCAAGGCAAGGAACAGTACCCTGAGCTGGGCTTAAATAGCCCTGGAAGATGACATCATCATTGGGGGCCGGGCTGAGGTTTCCCGCCGCAGCCCTTTTAAGAAGTGGCAAGTGCCGCGTGCACGCACCTAGGGGGTGGGCGCAAGGAGGAAGCCGGTGGCATCTGCTGCATAGGAGGAACACTGCGGCAGGGCCTAGGAGAGGCCTGCCCCGGGCCGCCATGGAGGAGGACTGGAGCCGGAGCCTGCCAGCAGAGGTAGGGGAGCCCGGCTGCGGCCGGGATTCTCAACAAGTAGGGCTAAATGGTCAATTTTCTCATTGGAGAAAGGTGACTAGCAGAGTGCTGAGACCACTGCTGTATAACATATTTGTAAATGAACTAGAGATAGGAATAACGAGTGAGATGGTCAAATTTGCTGATGATACAAAATAATTCAAAGTTGTTTAATCAGAAGAGGACTTTGAGAAATTGCAAGAGGACCTTGCAAGACTGGGAAACTATTCATCTAAATGGTAAATGGCATTTAATGTGGACAAGTGCAAAGTGATGCACTTAGGGAAAAGGAACCCAAATTATAGTTACACAATGCAAGGTACCACATTGGCTGTCATCGCGAAGGAAAAAGATCTAGGATTCATTGTGGATAATATGTTGACATCCTCTGCCTAGTGGGTGGTGGTGGCCAAGAGAGCAAACAGAATGCTAGGAATTATTAGGAAAGGAATGGAGAATAAAACAGTATCATAATGCCTCTGGATCGCTTCATGGTTTGACCACACCTTGAATACCATGTGCAGTTCTGGTCACTGCATCTGAAAAAAAGATATAACAGAATTAGAAAAGGTACAGAGAAGGGCAACCAAAATGATAAAGGGGATAGATTGATTCTTCCATGAGGAAAGGCTAAAGAGTTTAGGACTGTTCAGCTTAGAGATGAGATGGCTGAGGGAAGATATGATAGAGGTCTATAAAATAATGAATAGATTGGAATTGGTAAACACAAATTGGTTTAAGCTTTCAAAAAGTACAAAAACTAGGGGATATGCAATGAAGTTACTGATGATACTTTTAAGACAAATAGGAGAAAATACTCAATGCATAATTAAACTCTGGAATTCATTGCTGGAAGATGTGGTAAAATCTGTTAGTGTAACTGGGTTTAAAAATAAGTTTGGACAAGTTCCTGGAAGAAAAGTTCATAAATCATTATTAAGTTGGACTTGGGGAAATCCATTGCTTTTCTCTGGGATAAGAAGTATGAAATCTATTGAACTTAAGAATCCTGCCAGGTACTTGTGACCTGCATTGACCACTGTTGGAAAGAAACAGGATGTTGGGCTTGATGGACCTTTAGTCTCACCCCAAATGGCAAAAACGTATGTTGTTTTGAGTGTCCACTACCCTTTGTCTCTATCATGCCACATCACGATTTAGCACTGTGACTGTCATAGGATAGGTGGAAAGGTAAGAGATGAGACATGTCAGACTTCTGCAGTTGAGAAGAGGACCATTTAGGGGTAATCCTTCTTGTCCCTGTATTGGTCCTCAAAGCTCAGTTACAGGAATGCAAGATATCAGTGGCTAGCGTTCTTAGTAGAGTTGTTGGCCCTGGCTGTAATCCCCCTTCTCCATCAGGAAATGAGCATGTGATGCCTGCATGTTTATACTGTATCCAATGCCATGTCTATGATCATGCCTGTTTTGGCTACCTAGGCACAGTTGCCAGGCATCCTGTGCACTTTGATGATTCTTAACGTAGGCTTTAGACAAAGAACAAGAAGCGTGAGTGGCAACAGTTACTTTTGGGCCCTCAGATGTGGCCATTTGTTTATACATGGCATGATTACCTGTTATTACTGGCATGCATCCCTGTTCCGCACAGCCAGAGCAGAAGGTGGGCAGGTCAGCATGGATCGATGTCAGGCAATATGTAGGATGGATGTGTTTGAAGAAGCTTGCAGGGTGCTTGCAGGAGTGGGATATATGATGCCAGAGCATGCTGTATTATGGTATGACTGCTGGGGACGCAGGGCAGGTAATGCCATGATGGAGTCCTTGTATATGAAGGACGATGTTCCAGTACCTCTAGCCTTGCTGGCCTGCGTAGAAGAAGGTTGCGTGGTTGTGAAACCATAACAACAATGCAGGGGTTGAGGACTGTATGGTGTGTGTAGGGGAAAAGTTTATGCCTACTGTCATGCGAATGCTGTTCCTTCACAGAGAGGATAGCTGTCAGCAAAGAATGAGTAAATAAATTGGAGTATAGAATTAAGATTGTATAAATGGGGGGAAAGCGGGGAGCTTTTACTTTTGGACACATGCTGGTCTTGAATGCCAGTAGTTCTTCATGTGCGGCAACTTACTAAGGCAGTGGCAGCTTGTTTTTTTTGGCACTAAGAAGTATTTTTCTTTCATGGGTGCGAGCGCTGGGGTTATCCACCATGAAGGGGTGAATACACGCTCCAAAACGCATGCAAATGGGTCAGTGGGCAGATGGGTTTGATGTGCTGCTGCCCCCTTCTCCACACTGTCATTGTGGAGTGCACATGCCCAGTGGGGTTTTGCACAGCTTTTCCTAGCCGGGGACTGCCATCACCTGAGCCACTTTGCAGGCCACAAAAGGGAAAATAGGGCTCATGCATAGGGTAATGAAGAAACTGATGTATTTAGTGGCTTGGCATAGGGTGAGCTCGAAATGCTTCATTAGACTCCCATTATTATACAGCCTCACACGCAACCTCCACTCTTGCTTTGAATAGCTTTCTTTTTTTTTAATTCATTGCCTTTTCCAAATAACTGTTCACTATGGCCTCCTTTTCAGCCTCACACTGGGTGAATCAAACTCTCAGTTTCCTAGATGTAACAATGAGAATTGATGTCATTACAGTCAGCATTTATGTTTTTATATTACCCTGTATCCAGTCTGGCATAGGAAGATAAAATATAAAATGACTCACTTAATGCCATTTAAAAAGCAGTGTCCATGTATGAATGAATACAAGTCAGCTGGACAACTAGAGATATCAAAGCATAGAGAGGCGGGTGGCAGGGAGAATGAAATAAAACTGCAGAGCTGTGCAATATTGAAAAGAATGCATTTCCTGACATAGATAAGCAAGAAAATGTGTGTTTGATGCAGAAAGCAGTGCACACATTCCGTGCAAGCGAGGCTGTTTTGGGGGAAAGGTTTCTGTGCATCAGAATACCGTAAGCAGGATGGATACTAATAGATGCCAAGTAAGATAATATAGTCCTATGAGAATATCCTGTATGAAAGATGATGTCGGATTTAGGCATGCGAATAGGCTGTTTCCAATTAAAAAGCAGGCTGAGCTCTGGTGCGATTTTGTGCCGTGGTGGTAACGATAGATGAGCCGATTGAATAAGGAGGCCGATATTCAAAGAGAGCGACGTGCCTGACCTCGGTGCCTCATTTATAGGGCCCTGAAGTGGACAGAAACATCAGTTGAACTTGGGCACCTAAGTTATGAACCTAGTACTGAAAATCAGAGTTTAAAGGTCTGACCTGACAGCACCCCCCCCCCTGTCCCACTTGCTTTTAAGGGACCTAAATTTTGCCACCTATTCGAAACAGACAACTAAATCTAGGTGCTCAGCAGGGGAGAGATTTTCATTTAGGAAGCTCTGTGTCCCTAACTTCTTAAATTAGGTGCACAGACTTTTTGAATATCAGTCCCAAAGGAATTTTTTCCCCCATTCTTTTTCTATAGGAAAAGACCTTGATGAAGCAGGCCCATAGTGTTACAGGGAGAGAGTGCCTTTTAATTAGGGAAGAAGATAATATGTAACTAGGGGAAAAATTAGAGGCATTAAATAAGAAGCAGGGCAAGTGCCATTTTAAATATCGAGTACTATAAAACCACCAAGACAAAAAAAAATGGCACAAGCCTGGCACTCAGGGGCGGTTCTATAATGACGCAGGGTGAGGCAGCCGCTTCAGGTGGCAAAATCTTGAAGCGGCAAAAATTGTCCTTCAAAACTCTCCATCCACGGCCGCCTCACCCTGCCTTTAGGCTCATCAACGTGCAGCTCTGCCGACAAGCCCGCAGGGTCCTCAGTCCCTGCGGGAAGTAAGAAAGAAAGAGTGGCCGCGCGGAGTGCGCCAGGCGGGAGGATCATGGGGTTGTGCTGGTTGTTGTGTCCCCGTGCCCGTGGAGCTGCTACGACCAACACCAATCCCCGCACAATCTTTTATCACAGAGCGGGAGCCTCTCCTGAGGCTCTGCACTCACTTTGCTGTTTGTTTGGGGTTTTTTTTTACCGGCACAGCAGTGATGGCAGCAGTAACAGCAGCGGCGGCTTCATGCGCCTGTTGTCGTTGCTCTGCTCATGCACCTCTTTTCCACCATTGCCACATTCTGGCCATACCTGGGAACTCTCTGGATTAGGCCCGGACACTCCGGAATTCTAAAGGATCAGAAATCTCCGGGTCCTGCTGCAGAAGCAGACCCTGGAAAAAAATGTCACCGGGCGTGCGGCTGAAGGGAGATCTATCGGGGCTGCACAACCCAGAAGGAGGAGTGTGGGCCCCACGCCGGAAGGAAGAGACCCGTCGAGCCATATGCGCGAGGAGGAGGAGCATGGGCTTCATGCCGGAATGAAGATGGGCTGCGAGTGAACACATGCAGAAGAACAAGGAGCACTTCCCTCCCCTACCCCTGGAAAAGGAAGAGATCCATTGCCAATGCAGCTGCAAGGAGGAGGCGAGTAGGAAAGAGGAGGAGCTCTAGTGGGCCCATGCAAGGGAAGTTGCTTGAAGAAGATCTGTCCACCCTGGAAGTGGAGGCTGCTGTCATTGGTAGGTTTGGGGTGAGGACTGTGTGTGGAAGAAGGAGAGGAGTTGAGTGCATGTGTGTGAGAGTGCATGTATGTGTGTAGAAGAAGAAGAGAAGTAAATGTGTATGTGTGTGTGTGTGAGAGTGCATGTATGCATATGATAGAGGGAGAGAAGTGTGTGTGTGCTTGTTCATGAAACAGGGAGAGCAGTGAGTGCATATGTGTGAGTGCATGTATGTGTGTGGAAGAAGGAGAGAAGTTAGTGTGCATATGTGTGTGGAAAAGGAAGAGAAGTGAGTGTGAATGTGTGTGAGTGCAAGTGTATGACAGAGGGAGAGGAAGTGTGTGTGTATGTCAGAAAGTGCACGTCTGTGTGTGAGTGAACATGTGAGTGTGCTATTGTGAGAAAGTTTGTGCACATGCTGCTACCGCCCCCCCCCCCCCCCCCCCGAGATTTGTGCAATGTTCTCTCAACCTAGCTTGATGGACTCTCTACCTGGGTAACATCAAGCTAGGTTGAGAGAACATTGCACAAATCTAATCTTTGGGTGAGTTTTCTCACTCCAAAGGTCATCAAATCCTCACAAGAGAGCACTGTTCTGTTCATACATCTCACTTTGAATGTCAAAGTGGCCCCTAACCCCTACACTAATACCTAAACCTCACCTCGAGTTACTAGGTGGGCCTCCTATAGAGATATAAATACCTACCTAGGATGAGGGCATTACAGTTAGTCTCTCTCTCTCTCTCTCTCTCTCTCTCTCTCTCTCTCTCTCTCTCTCTCTCTCTCTCTCTCTCTCTCTCTAACTCTAATACCAAATGGGTTGCAAGTATCTTGCTTTTTTGCGGGATTTTTTTTGGAATATCTCTAGCACTGTATCTGCCACTCCTCTGGGAACCCTGACCCTCGCATCCTCCCTTCCCCAGCATTTCAAATCACCACAAAAGCTAGACTCCAAGTGGGGTAACCCCCTCCCCCAGCTCTCTCTGTGATTTGACCTGCTCCATTTTGTGTTTCCTCGCCTCAAGCAACAGATTGCCTTGAGCCACGCCTGATGGCACTGGTGATCCTCAAAGATCATTAGTTTCCCTGGAGTAGACCAAGCACTGAAGATTAGTGGGACATGAATGCTGACGTTTCTTTTAAATCCGCATGCCACTTCATCCAGCCTCACAACATCAAGAATGTCTCAAACTATATCATCAGGCTGAAAGCTTCTGGCATAAGGAATAGCGGCTCAGCGTCACTGCCAAAGAAGTTCATTATCGAAGACCCCCGGTTACCTACCTGGTGTCAACTTGCTGTGCAATCAGTGAGCCTTGTTGAATCCGTTCCAGATCACGGCAGAGCCTGTGTGTAAACCATCTGCGCCGTTGGGGGCGTTTGCGACACCCAGACTGTATCTGTGGTAATATACACAAGCCAGGCCACATATTGCTGATGACTGTTAGGTTTGGCAATTATGCACGCACTGAATAAATGAACTGATGCATAGACTAATGGGCTTAACTTGTTTCAGTCCCTCAATCTTCATTTATGTTCCTCTTACATTAGACATTAATTAAGGGACTGATGAACTAATTAATTAAGTAACCCGGTTGGTTATAGCATGAGCAAATAGAATAGCTGTTTTCACTCCTTTTACTGATGAATTAACTCCTTTTTCTATTGATTTATGAAGTTTGTTGATGTAATCTTTGTACTAAATATTCTGTGTGAATTATAACAACCGCTGACACTAATTGGTGTAAGCGTTTAAAAATGTTTGATACCAGTTGATGATTTATTGACCATTTTTTTTTGTTATTGTTTGTGATCATTTGTTCTATATGAAAGTGGAGCAAAAAATATATTCCTATATATTTGAAAGGAGGCTGTGTGGAGGACGGGTAGCAGCTATCAAACAGAGAGGACTCCAGATGATATATAAAAAGCTGCATGTGTATTTTGATGAATTAGTCCAGGGAAACAGGTCTGTGGGTAGAGTAGAGGCCTCATCTCCTGCATTATAAGAATTTCTTTTTTTCCAGCCTCACCAATTTTTTTTTTTTTTTTTTAATAGGCAAAGATCTTGGGAATATCCCCATTTACAACAGTTGATATTCGGCCAGACCTGAACCTATATTGCTATTTTTTTTCTAAAGGCCAAAAAAATACTGGGTTGGCTCAATTTCTGTCAGTAGTCTGCAGGGGCCACTCTTCCGAGCCCATGACACTGTATGGCACGAAAACAAATAAGAACATAAGAAATTGCCATGTTGTGTCAGAGCAAGGGTCCATTAAGCCCAGCATCCTGTTTCCAACAGAGGCCAAACCAGGCCACAAGAACCTGGCAATTACCCAAACACTAACAATAATAATAATAATAATAATAATAAAAATACCAAACCTTCCAGGTCACTTATTTCACGATAGGGCCTTAACACACACGATAATGCCCTAATGCGTGCGATAAATACCGCACTTGCATATGCAAATATACAAATATACAATATACAACATACAATTGAGTATGCAAGTGGGAGGAGAGTGGGAGGAGTAAATGCAAAAGAGGGTCTTCTACCTCTTCCCATGTCCAAATAACACACAGTAATGCAGAATTTAAAGTCAGAAATAACTACACCTATTTTTTGGGTGGTACAGGGTACAAAAGGTTTTATTGTGCGCGTTCAACTGTAACCACAGTTTGTGGCTATTACCGTGCACGATAATTTTGGGCCTTATAGTAAACACACCTACCAGGCCCTCCTGTGAGGAGATACTGGATGCTTGAGGGGGATCGCCACAGGCAACAAGAAGAAGAAGAGGAGGAAGAAGAAGACCAACAACTACAACAACCAGAGCATGAAAGGGAATTTTCCAGCCCCTCCTCAGGAAGTCCCAGCACCTGAGCGTGAGCCACTAGCCCCACAGGGAGAGCATCGGGGCCCACGACAGAGTTTGCCACGAACCTCTTTGCTGTGCATGCCAGAAGATTATGGGGTAAGCAGGTATTGCCACACCTCTCGGGCTGTTATGGAATTATATGATGAAATCAGAGGGGATCTGGCTCCAGTCATGGAACGGTCTCACGCTATACCTGGCCTCATCAAACTATTGGTGACCCTGCATTTCCAGGCATCTGGCTCCTTCCAAATGACAGCAGGGATAGTTGGAGGAAAGTCCCAGAGCACTTTTTCCCACTGTCTGAGTCAGGTCATAACAGCTGTATCTGACCGCCTTGATTGCTCTATAGTATTCCCTCGGGACAGGCAGCACTTGATGAATATCAAGAGAGCTTTTTATGCCATAGCACATTTTCTAAATTGTGGGAGCTATCGATTGTAATCACATAGCCATCATCCCACCATGTAACAGGGAGGAGACCCATTGCAAGAGAAAGCTCTTCCACTCCATCAACATGCAAGTGGTCTGTGACGCACAACTGCGCAACCTCGATGTCGTGGCCAGGTACCCGGGATCCACTCATGATTCCTTTATACTTAGACAATCAGGCCTCTTTGGAAATTTTGGGGACAGCCTCTACGGTGATGGTTGGCTTGTAGATAAGACACATACTTCTTTTGCTAATTACTCTCTGGCTCTGTGTTTCCATCAACCCACTTGGACAAGGGGAGGTGCCTTGGTAGAACTAACAGCCTTGATTACCTGCCAAATGGCTTGTACTGATAGGTGTAGATGCCAGAGCACCAGGGCATGCCTTTCTCTCCACATGCTGGAGAGGCCTGCTAATGTTGTGTGGTCACACAATGTACTTGCCACCAAGCTTTGTGAGTGGGCAGCCACTAAACAGTTTTACCGGCTTCTCTTAAAACATTTTTCCTTTCCAAGCCTCAAATTTCCAGCAGTAGAAATGTGTTTTCCTACTCACATTCTTTTAGTATCCACGGTGCTGGTACTCCCAGATCTTGTGTGGCCAGTTAGTCATAGGTCTTCATCATGACACAGGTAAAACAAAAGCTGCGGCATGCAAATTATTTGGACTAGCATATTCACTGTGTCAGGTCAGAACAACGTGTATCTGGGGAGGACATACAGCCAGCAGCCTGGGATTTGCATTATCATCCCAGGGGCCTGAAGCTTTTCTGCTAGGACATGTGGAGCAACTTTGAAGTACAACTCCATGGTTTGATGACTGCTACAAAGTGGTACCGTTTGCTTCTTTATGAGTGACAGGCACATAGATGGTAGGAACCCGACGTGCAGTTACCCATTCGGGAAGAGCTGACACAGAATATGCAAGTCCTATACTGTTCATATACTGTCAACAAATAAAGTGGCATGGACTTAGAGAAGGGAAACAGTATTTGAAGAGCCCAGCTAACATAGACGTAACCTTACACTGTCTTATAACATGCTGTAGCTTGCCATTCAAATGTCCAACTAACGGTAGGGTGAGTGATGCAGCCATTGTGTGTTTGCCACATGAGATTCGGGATATGGTTGCCAGACCTGGATTCTCACCCCCATTGCTATCCCTAACACGCCGGATGAGATGAAGTACAACGATACTTTATGTTCAACTCACTGTGTCATTGAATGCACCTTCAGAGTTCTCAAAAGTAGATTTTGCTGTTTGGACAAAATGGGTGGAGCTTTAATGTATGTGCCACCCAAAGTAGTGGATATAGTGCTGCTATGCTGTGTATTTCATAATTTCGCCCTACATCATGGTCTATCAATAGAGACACTTCAGGTCCTCACCCAGGATCCACCATGTCCATCTGCAGAAGCCCAGGATAACACGCTGAGTGGCAGCCAGCTTTGCCAAAGCCTGATACAATGCCACTTTGCCTATTAACAATCAACTTTCCCTTCCCCTTCCCCTTCCATGTAAGAGAGCTGAGCAGTGTGTTTACATCAGCTCTCTTGACATCTTTTTTTTACCAAGCATCCTCTGTCTGGCACCCTGTGTGAAGAAACTACATTGACCTAGCTAAGGTTCATCTTGACAATGTTGCAATTGACTGTATTAGAAAAAGTGTATGCCAAGTAAAGGGGACAACAAATACATGTGTCTGGCCAAAGGTTTTCAGAATGATTGTGACTGTAAAAGAGTCAGGTCTTTACATAGTGTAGGCCTTCCAGCACAGTGAACAAGGTCAGGCAAAGCAGGGTCAAGTCCATGAAGTCAATCCAATACAAGGAGCAAGGTAGACGAAGGAACAGGAACAATGAGGAATCAGGCTTAGACGAATCTCTGGAAACAATGAGCACTCGATCAACAGGGAACTGAGGAGATCTATTGCAAAGGCAATGCTTAGGAGCGCTGCCCGGGTTTAAGTATGCTGGGATCGATGACGACAACATCAGGGTCCGCGGCCAAGTTCCCACCGCAGGCCCTTTAAAAGCATCAGAGTTGCGCACGCGCGCACCTAAGATAGAGTGCAGCGCCATCGGTGGCGTCTATCTGCGGAGCGAGCGGAGAGGCCTGCTTGGAGGTGGAATCCTGGCTGGAAGTTCCGGGCAGTACGGCGGGACCAGGGACACTGGCAGGGGCCCGAGGTCGGAGCCAACGGCCGACTACTGCCAGCGACGGAGAACCAAGTGTTGAGGTCCATCTGGGAAGGTAAGAAGGCCGCGCCGCGGGCCTCCCACGGGTGGCAAGCGTAACAATTTCAAACAGCACATTTAACAAATAACACCCTATAATTAAAACTAATAAGGATTAAAAAAAAAAAAGCCCCTGCTGTCTATACCTGGGAACTCTTTTTCCAGTCACCCTGAGATTCTCGAGGATTAATGGGTTGGGGCGGGGTGCACAAACTTTATCCTTTCTCTTTCACACATTCTCGCATGTCCATTCTCTCTCACACGTACACTGAACATAGACACACATACATGCTCTTCTACCCACCCATAACCTCTCTCTCACACACACTCAGGTTCTAAGACCCTCTCTCCCCCCACCCATCACACAAGCTCTTACTCCCCCGGATTCTCTCATACATACACACGCTTTCATTCTCACTGGATCCCTCACATACACACACACTCAGGCAAGCTCCCAGTCAACCCCCCCACTCCAGGCAAGCTCCCTTTCATTCTCACACCACTCCCCCCACCCCCTAGGCATGCACACATTCATTCTCATGCACACACACACACACACACACACACACACACACACCCCAGGCAGGCACTACACACCCCAAGCAGGCATCAATGCATTCTTACTCACACACAGACCCCCAGGCAGGCACCAAAGCATTCTTACTCACACACACACGGGCAAGCAGGCACCCATTCTCACACAGACACATCCCCAGGCAGGCACCTATGCATTCACACACACACCACACTCAGGCAGACTCCCATTCATACACATGCACGCACTAAAGGCAGACCCCCTCTCTTTCTTTTGCCAGCAACTTCGGAGCCTCTCTCGTGTCTCTGCTGCCACTGTCACTGCTGCCGCATGGCTATTGAGGAGGCGCTGATCGCTGCTACTAGCACTGAAGCCGGTTCTGCTGCCTCCTCTGTGCAGGCCCCCATCGTATTAAAAATTTGTGGGGCTTCAGGTTCTTCCATGCTGATTATGTACATTGAGATCAACATTTAGAAAGTGTTACTCTTGCACTTTCCCAAAGTTAACATATGCCAATCACTAAAAATTCAAAAGTTATTCCTTTTTTTTACCTTTGCTGTCTGATCTTAGTTTTCTCATCGTTTTTTGTTTTTTTCGCATTCCCTTTCCTGATCTTTTGCCAATTCCTTTTACAGGATCTCTTTTTTTCTGTTTCTTCTCTCTCCACCTGTCTTCTTCCCTTTTTCCCTCAAACACACACTCAGATTCTCATTAACATGCGGTCTCTTTCTCTCACACACACGCATACACTCAGGCTTTCATTCTCACACACGCACAGGCTCTCACACTCACATGCTGTCTCACTGTTACACATACACAGACTCTCTCACTCTCACATGCTGTCTCACACAAATACACAGGCTCTCAATCTCACTTTCTGTCACACACAGAGGCTCTCATATGCTGTCTTACACAAACACACAGGCTCTCAATCTCACATGCTGTCTCACACACAGAGGCTCTCACTTGCTGTCTCACCAAATATACAGGCTCTCAATCCCACACAGTCTCTCAGCACTCAATCTCTCAACACACATACACATACACACACTCTCTACAGGGTCTCAGCCTCTCTCTCACCTCTGGGCCTCCTCTTCTCAGGCCGCTGTGAGGTGGGATCCGCGGTGGCCCTGCCACAAACGCAGCTCCTCTTCTGCACGTGGCCAATGCTCCTCTTCCTTCCGGCAACATTTTTTTTTCCAGGACCAAGCAGGCAGGAGGGAGAAGGAGCATCTGAAGGTGACCTTTTCTTTGGGCCATGATGGGATGAGCTCCTCTATGGCCCCACTGATCTATACTGTGTGCGGCCAGCACACAGTATAGAAGTTACACCTTCCCTGCTCAGCCGCTGGTGGATTGATGTCCACCAGTGGCTGCATGGGCCTCCCTGTCAGCCATTAATAGCCCCCTATAGCCCTGCGCCTGGGAGCGTTGCCCCCCCTCACTCCCCCCCCCCTTGGTGCATCACTGGTGAGAAGGGGAAGTGGGGTAAAGGGTTATCTTTTTTTGCAAGGGGAAATTGAATAAGGCCTATGTACTGAGACTTGCGCTACACATAGTGCATGAATCCTATGTTTAGTGTACTTTTCATAGTGCATTTGTACAGTGCATGTTTTTATTTTTCTGTCTTTGTAGTAAAGTTATTTTTGAATGTGCATACTAAAACTGTGGACTAATTTTAACACTTTTTTAGTTAACTATTAGTATATAGGCTCGTTAGTCTGGATCCCAATTAAAAAGGCAATTCCATTGCCAGTCTATGGTTGTCAAGAGATTTTTCTTGAGCTTTTCTATTGCACAGTGAATATCAGTATATAATTTGTGTAATTGCATTTTTAACTATTAAAACTGAAATATGAACTATGATTACCATGAGTCTGTAGTCCATTTTATGGCACCCATAAGTTAGCACCTGTGAGAGATTCAGTTTTCCAAATGCACTTCTTTAATCATATCTTATGTATTGGGTCGTGTTATACTTTACATTTTGTCTTAATTATAATAACAGGAGGTATATCATTTCTACTTCACCAGCTATACCAAAATGACACTTATTACTCCCAATTACTCTAATTAATTAAGAACACAGCGTCAGAAGTTATTTTTAGGTGCTAAAAAGTTAGCCATCCATCGCCTCTCGCCATGCAATGGGCCCTAAGGGATATCAGTGGGAAGCTCTCAAATATCATTCATTTTCCGGGTCTGCCCTATTGACCTCCCTATCCTTAATGTAAAGAAACTTGTATTTAATCCCTGAAAAACTTTAAATATGAAAGTTTAAAGAAGACACCTATCTTTCATCAAACAAAGTTCTGACCTGGGCTCAGCACAATTATTCAGTTCCCTTACTGAGCTAAGTCACCCGACATAAGCTCATGTTTCAGTGGATTCTTCTGCCTTCATCAGGGATTATACCCTCTAAAACAGAACAAAAATAAAATTAAAACCCACTATTTTTCAGGATCATTCTGTGTCGGTGATGGCGCAGAGGAAGGCTTTTGCCCCAGACTGTGCACAGCTTGTGCAGAAGAAAGTCCCTTTCGTCTCACAATTTCCAGCCAAGCTAAAGATTGTGTGGCAAAATGAATCTTTGTTTATGACTCTGCTGAAGAAGCACTTAAATTCATACAATCGATGGACATGCAGCCCTCGGAGTGATCAGAGGCTGATAGCCAGATGCCTTTCATTGCTAGTTTCTGGATCTCCGAAGCGACAGGGAACCTGTCTGTGGAGTTCTCAGAGACCCCAGAATTGTTTTGGGGCTGAATTATGCAGTGACTCTGACAGTTTCTTTAGCTGATTGCTCTGCGGTCCTAGTTTTCCTTTGTGTGTGTGTGTGTGTGTGACTGGGGACATAAGAACATAAGAACATAAGAAAATGCCATACTGGGTCAGACCAAGGGTCCATCAAGCCCAGCATCCTGTTTCCAACAGTGGCCAATCCAGGCCATAAGAACCTGGCAAGTACCCAAAAACTAAGTCTATTCCATGTAACCATTGCTAATGGCAGTGGCTATTCTCTAAGTGAACTTAATAGCAGGTAATGGACTTCTCCTCCAAGAACTTATCCAATCCTTTTTTAAACACAGCTATACTAACTGCACGAACCACATTCTCTGGCAACAAATTCCAGAGTTTAATTGTGCGTTGAGTAAAAAAGAACTTTCTCCGATTAGTTTTAAATGTGCCCCATGCTAACTTCATGGAGTGTCCCCTAGTCCTTCTACTATCCGAAAGAGTAAATAACCGATTCACATCTACCCGTTCTAGACCTCTCATGATTTTAAACACCTCTATCATATCCCCCCTCAATCGTCTCTTCTCCAAGCTGAAAAGTCCTAACCTCTTTAGTCTTTCCTCATAGGGGAGTTGTTCCATTCCCCTTATCATTTTGGTAGCCCTTCTCTGTACCTTCTCCATCGCAATTATATCTTTTTTGAGATGCGGCGACCAGAATTGTACACAGTATTCAAGGTGCGGTCTCACCATGGAGCGATACAGAGGCATTATGACATTTTCCGTTTTATTCATCATTCCTTTTCTAATAATTCCCAACATTCTGTTTGCTTTTTTGACTGCCGCAGCACACTGAACTGACGATTTCAATGTGTTATCCACTATGATACCTAGATCTCTTTCTTGGGTTGTAGCACCTAATATGGAACCCAACATCGTGTAATTATAGCATGGGTTATTTTTCCCTATATGCATCACCTTGCACTTATCCACATTAAATTTCATCTGCCATTTGGATGCTCAATTTTCCAGTCTCACAAGGTCTTCCTGCAATTTATCACAATCTGCTTGTGATTTAACTACTCTGCACAATTTTGTGTCATCTGCAAATTTGATTATCTCACTCGTCGTATTTCTTTCCAGATCATTTATAAATATATTGAACAGTAAGGGTCCCAATACAGATCCCTGAGGCACTCCACTGTCCACTCCCTTCCACTGAGAAAATTGCCCATTTAATCCTACTCTCTGTTTCCTGTCTTTTAGCCAGTTTGCAATCCACGAAAGGACATCGCCACCTATCCCATGACTTTTTACTTTTCCTAGAAGCCTCTCATGAGGAACTTTGTCAAACGCCTTCTGAAAATCCAAGTATACTATATCTACCGGTTCACCTTTATCCACATGTTTATTAACTCCTTCAAAAAAGTGAAGCAGATTTGTGAGGCAAGACTTGCCCTGGGTAAAGCCATGCTGACTTTGTTCCATTAAACCATATCTTTCTATATGTTCTGTGATTTGGATGTTTAGAACACTTTCCACTATTTTTCCTGGCACTGAAGTCAGGCTAACCGGTCTGTAGTTTCCCGGATCGCCCCTGGAGCCCTTTTTAAATATTGGGGTTACATTTGCTATCCTCCAGTCTTCAGGTACAATGGATGATTGTAATGATAAGTTACAAATTTTTACTAATAGGTCAGAAATTTCATTTTTTAGTTCCTTCAGAACTCTGGGGTGTATACCATCCGGTCCAGGTGATTTACTACTCTTCAGTTTGTCAATCAGGCCTACCACATCTTCTAGGTTCACCGTGATTTGATTCAGTCCATCTGAATCATTACCCATGAAAACCTTCTCCATTACGGGTACCTCCCCAACATCCTCTTCAGTAAACACCGAAGCAAAGAAATCATTTAATCTTTCCGCGATGGCCTTATCTTCTCTAAGTGCCCCTTTAACCCCTCGATCATCTAACGGTCCAACTGACTCCCTCACAGGCTTTCTGCTTCGGATATATTTTAAAAAGTTTTTACTGTGAGTTTTTGCCTCTACAGCCAACTTCTTTTCAAATTCTCTCTTAGCCTGTCTTATCAATGTCTTACATTTAACTTGCCAATGTTTATGCTTTATCCTATTTTCTTCTGTTGGATCCTTCTTCCAATTTTTGAATGAAGATCTTTTGGCTAAAATAGCTTCTTTCACCTCCCCTTTTAACCATGCCGGTAATCGTTTTGCCTTCTTTCCACCTTTCTTAATGTGTGGAATACATCTGGACTGTGCTTCTAGAATGGTATTTTTTAACAATGACCACGCCTCTTGGACATTTTTTACTTTTGTAGCTGCTCCTTTCAGTTTTTTTCTAACAATTTTTCTCATTTTATCAAAGTTTCCCTTTTGAAAGTTTAGCACGAGAGCCTTGGATTTGCACACTGTTCCTTTTCCAGTCATTAAATCAAATTTGATCATATTATGATCACTATTGCCAAGCGGCCCCACCACCGTTACCTCTCTCACCAAGTCCTGTGCTCCACTGAGAATTAGATCTAAAATTGCTCCCTCTCTCGTCGGTTCCTGAACCAATTGCTCCATAAAGCTATCATTTATTCCATCCAGGAACGTTATCTCTCTAGCGTGACCCGATGATACATTTACCCAGTCTATATTGGGGTAATTGAAGTCTCCCATTATTACTGCACTACCAATTTGGTTAGCTTCCCTAATTTCTCTTAGCATTTCACTGTCCATCTCACCATCTTGACCAGGTGGACGGTAGTATACCCCTATCACTGTAGTCTTCCCTGATACACAAGGGATTTCTACCCATAAAGATTCAATTTTGTATTTAGTCTCATGCAGGATGTTTATCCTGTTGGACTCTATGCCATCCCGGACATAAAGAGCCACACCTCCTCCTGACTGCTCCTCTCTGTCATTGCGATATAATTTGTACCCCGGTATAGCACTGTCCCATTGGTTATCCTCTTTCCACCATGTCTCTGAGATGCCAATTAAGTCTATGTCATCATTTACTGCTATACATTCTAGTTCTCCCATCTTACTTCTTAGACTTCTGGCATTAGCATACAAACATTTCAAAGTTTGTTTTTTGATTGTATTTTTATTCTGCTTTTTAATTGATAGGGATAAGTTAGAATTTTTTAGCTCAGGTGAGCATGCTGAAGACTTACT
The DNA here is from genome assembly GCF_901001135.1 of Rhinatrema bivittatum. NCBI lineage: Eukaryota > Metazoa > Chordata > Amphibia > Gymnophiona > Rhinatrematidae > Rhinatrema > Rhinatrema bivittatum. The sequence goes on along the minus strand of NC_042619.1, from coordinate 50,226,990 downwards.
ATTTGGCCTCAGGTCTTCAGAAATAACATTAGGGGAGCGTGGAGTTATTGCCACCTACTCCTTGATTTGCCTGAAAAGTTTTATTTGATTGCGACGTGGCTTTTTTAATTGTACGTATTTGGATCCTGGCTGTTTGAACAGTTCCTTACCTTATTTTTGCAGTCTGCTGCACGATTTTTTGCTTCTTTTTTTTTTTGGCTGGAAATTGCAGTTGGAGAATTTGGCCTTAAAAGATCCCTTTTTCTTTTCATAATTATTTTGCCTCTGTTTGGTGATAGGCTCTCTTTTTCACATTGTGATGATGGACTGCCTTAGACTTCAACTAGTGGCTCTCTGTATTTACCTTATTTCTTGTTCTTGTTTTTTTTTGTTCTCTGCGACACGGCCTCTATTCCCCTTGTATAGGGGATATAATGTCTCTATCGAAGGCTGGGAATAGAAAGAACAGGGAGGGATGGGGAGGGTTTTTGATTATTTTAAGAGCTTTCTATACCAGTATTCGTGTGAACATCATTATGGTTGAAATTATCAGGGGCTTTGGGGTCATTGATCCTGAACCATCGGGGCTGATTGGACAGTATGTAAGTGTTGCGCCCGTCGGTCACAAAAGCCTGCGCCCTCTGTTGCTTACCTTTTTTCTGCCTAACTCCGTTCACCTTGGGAAGATGGCTGCCTCTGCTTCGCTACGCTGACCCCTCCGGCGTCCCCAGACCGGCATGGTCGATTGCGTTCGCTATCTTTCTCCTAGGGCACATGCGCGCGCGCAGGCCCGTCCTTTACGTGCGTCATGGCAGGAACCTCGGGGGCGACCCCGCTGCATGATGCCACAAGATCAGTATATTTAAACCCATTTCACAATTCCAGCTATGAGTTAGCAAGGAATCCTCCATGCTGATCTCTCTTCGTTACCAGATGCTCCCGCTCTGTGTACTCTCCTCCAGGACGACCTAGGTACCAGCTCCTCGGGGGCCTTGCCTCGATTCTCGTTACCCTCTGGGGTTATCTGCTACCAACACGCTCCTCGGGGGCCTTGCCTTGCTCCTATTTACCCTTCAGGGTTGCCTATCTATTACCAGGATGCCTACGGAACCCGCTCCTCGGGGCCTCGCTCGTCCGAGACTCTGCTCCTCGGGGCTCTCTCCTACTACAACTACCAGCATCAGAGTGAGTACTGCCGCTCCAGTTCTGTCTTTGCTTGTCTCATCTCTCTCTCCATAGACTCCCGCTCTACCCTGCACTGCGGGCCTGGTGAGACTGCGCAACTGCCATTCCACTCTGCTACATACAGACGGAACATTATCATCTTTTTCTCCTCTCCTAGCTGGAATCCTGTCCCGATCCTCAGGTTACATCTACATTGCCAGTACAATAAAGATATATCTCTGTGTCCATCTCTGCCTAGAGCTAGCCTATCGCTGCAAGTTCCCACAGGGCTCCACCCTGTGGGAGGTATCATCTCTTACAGCGACCAAGGGCCCATGCTTCAATGTCCAGAGTACAACAGTAAGGCTACTTTCACACATTTATAGGCTAGAGTTTGGGTTGTGGCTGGGAGACCCAGACTCATTGTGTTATGAACCCTCCTGTAGCAGTGCTACGGGAGGCTCCTTACCTCTACCTGGAGGCCGCTCCGGAACCAGGGTCTCGCCTGCGAACTATCCAAGATTTGCTCTAGGGCCTGGGAGGCCTCGATGTCCTTGGGGCCTGCCCGAGGCTGCTTGTGTTTGCATGAACTTCCTGGTTTGAGCCACGCCCTTCTCCCTAGGGGCTGGCCCGCAGCACTTCTCCGTAGTTATAGGGCCAGCTAGATGTGGGCCTGCCAAACTCCTCCCAGGGAGTCGCCGGTCTGCAGCCCTATAAAAGGACCAACTTCATTCTGGCTTTGCCTTGCAATGGGCTTACATCCTGGTTTCCTGTTGTGCCGTGCCCCAGAGTGACCTGCCTTGCTAATCGCTCCGTTCCCGCCTGCCTGCTACAGTACCTGCTTGGTTCCCGCTTGCCAGCTACAGTGCCTGCTTGGTTCCCGCCTGCCTGCTACAGTACCTGTTTGGTTCCTGCTTGCCAGCTGCAGTGCCTGCTTGGTTCCTGCTTGCCAGCTGCAGTACCTGCTTGGTTCCTGCTTGCCAGCTGCAGTGCCTGCTTGGTTCCTGCTTGCCAGCTGCAGTACCTGCTTGGTTCCTGTTTGCCAGCTACAGTGCCTGCTTGGTTCCTGCTTGCCAGCTACAGTGCTTGCTTGGTTCCTGCTTGCCAGCTACAGTGCCTGCTTGGTTCCTGCTTGCTTGCTACCGTTCCTGCCTGGTTCCAGTACCCGAGTCTTGCTACAGTTCCTGCCTGGTTCCAATGCCCGAGTCTTGCTACAGTTCCTGCCTGGTTCCAGTGCCCAAGTCCTGCTATAGTTCCTGTCTACTGTTCTAGTCTGGTTCCAGTTCTCAGTCCTGATCTTCAACCTGCCTAAGTCCCAGCGGCCGGGCCCCTGCAGGCTCCTCCCGGGGGAGCACCAGCTTCCAGGGTGAAGAGCACCTCTAGGTCCTGCCTGAACATCTGCCTCCCGACCTGCAGCATACCAGAGACATTGTACACCTTTCCCAGTCTCCTGCAGGCCAGCCCAAGGGTCCACTAAACTGAGACTTCCGTAACACATTGGATGTTTCATTTTACTATATTGATTAACTTACCATCTTGCGCCCCTGCAATTCTGGTCCTGGAATGTCTCCAGGATCGGTTCTGTGCTTAAAAGATACAAACTCTTACAATCTTTGCAAAAACATAAAGTAAATATTGCTCTCTTGCAAGAAACAAAATTGAATCAAGTGGAACACCAGAAGTTGCGTCGTATGTGGGAGGGGCAAGTATTCTCTGCGCAATCTTCCACTAAAGCAGCTTGCGTGGCCGGAGTTATTGGTAAACAGGTTTCTTTTCAACATGAACAAGAGATTATTGATGATGATGGGAGGTATATTATCCTGATAGGGAAAGTAAATGGACAGTTGTTTACAATTTGTAACATTTATGCTCCGAATGTCTATCAGCATACTTTTCTTTATTAAATTGGCAAAACTACTGGCTGATCATTCCAGAGGCCTCCTATTAGTTGGGGGTGATTTTAATTGTGTACTAGATCCAGCTCTGGACAGGTCTTCTGGGTGACCAGGAAGAGAGAACTTAGGGAAAAGAGTGTTTCTTACCTATGTAACACATTAGGATTAGTAGATGCTTGGAGATTACGTAGAATATATCCATATTTCGAGGGCACATGTAACTGGCTGTAGACTCAATTATTTGTTAATTAGAGATCACGATCTTGCAACAGTGCTACAGGCTAATATTGGGCCTTTAGCAATCACTGACCATGCGTCGGCAACCCTGGATTTACAAGAATTTACTCAGATGTTGGATCGTAAAATATTGAAGTTCCCTAAACATTTGTATGGTGATGCTGGCTTTAGGACTTTTCTTCACAATAAATGGGAAGAATATGCGCATAATAATTTAGAGCATACGTGCCAACCCCTTTTGTTTTGGGAAACTGCAAAAACAGTACTGCAGGGAAAGATTATTGCTTTGGTTGTAGCTCGCAATAAAGCAATTATTAATCAAATTTGGCAACTTGAGGGTCTGTTAAGAGAGGCCAAAGGGACCAATGAGAAGAAACCAATTCAGCAAAATAGGAAGAAATTGGTTAATACACAATATGCCCTAAACTCAGTGTTGCACAAGAGAGCGCAGAAAACCCTCTGGTGTTATAAGGCTAAATACTATCACTATGGGAATAGGTTGGGGAGAATACTTGCCAATATGAAGAAATTTTGTTAAGGAAGTAATAAGAACCTTGCAAAACAGATTGGTTACTACTATTAAAGATATTAGTGATATATTTCGGGCTTATTGTGCCGCATTATATTCAGATGACCTGATGGACGAGGCCCGAACTGCAGAATATTTACAGGATTCTGATCTGCTGCATTTGACAAATGCCAAATTGGCTGTACTTAATATGCCAATACAAGTCCAAGAAGTGTTGACTGGCATCTGGCGTTACTCAAAGCACCTGGCCCCAATGGGTATTCGACAGAATTTTTAAAGATATTAGCTACACAATTAGCGTTACCTCTGAGAACAGTGTTTAAAGTTCTCATAGATCATGGGCGCACTCCTTATTCATCTAATTTGGCATATATCGCCGAAATTACAAAGACCCTGCCTCCCTGGCCTTGTGTTGGCTGATCTCTCTATTAAATTTTGATAGTAAACTGTTAGCTAAAATCATGGCTGATCACCTGGCTAAAATCTTACCATATCTAATAGCGGAAGATCAAGTGGGATTTGTTAAGGGAAGAAGTTCCTCGTTAAATGTATGAAAGATCTTAGCCTCTCTGGAGGCTTGTCAGTGGCAGGGAATCCCTTCCAGGTGAATTAGTTTTGATACTGAAAAAGCATTTGACTGAGTAAGCTGGTCTTTTATGTTTGCAACATTGGGAAAAATGGGTATTGAAGGATATTTTCGTAAAGTGGTGGAGGTGCTATATCATTCCCCATTAGCATCTATCTTGATTAATGGAATTCCCTCAGATCCTCTTGAGCTCCTGCGGCAGGGCTGTCCCTTATCCCCATTATTATTCCTTATTGGTTTGGAGCCTCTACTAAGTAAAATTAGAGGTAATGATAATATTAAAGGGGTTTCTATGAAACCGGGGGAAACAGCGCCATTTAAATTGGTCGCCTTTGTGGATGATATTTTAGTGCATCTCAGTGTTCTCCAGGAATCTTGGTCAGCCCTGTTGGTGGAATTTACTGCTTACGGTGAGATTGCAGAATTCCGGCTAAATTTAAGTAAATCTCTGGTTATGCTGACAAAACCAGAACTCCAGTCATGGTAGACAGTAGATTTCCTTATCCCTAGTATTGAGGCATCATTGATATACTTAGGTGTGCTAATACATCAGACTCCAGAGAGGGTGCAAACCTTAAACTATACTGTCAACTGGAAATGTGCTTGTGATCAATTGTGGAAATGGCTGGATATTCCGTAATCCTTGGCCGGGCGAGTTGCCTTGTATCAGATGATGATCTTGCCCCAATGGCTGTACGTGGTGCAACTACTCCCTGTTTAATGAACACGGAAAGAACTTGCTGGTATAGATAAGCAAATGAGGCTGTTCCTTTGGAAAGGTTTAAAACCTTGTAAGGCTTTAGCACAGTTGAGATGTCTTAAAACACAAGGTGGGTTGGGGCTAGCTGATATTAAGATGTAAAATATTGCATGTCATTTATGACATATCGGAGACTAGATAATGGATACTAATTATCATCCATAGAAAATTATTATCCATAGAAAAACAGAGTAAAGCCTTTGGAGTTGCATTATGTCTTGCATAAAACTAAATATGTTCTTCCAATTCATCTCCAGAACAGTGTGCGTATCTGGCCAATTCTGTGCGCTTGGTGCTGGTTTTGCAAAAAGATGGGGCTCTGTCATCAAGTTACGCATTATTTACTTATTCTGGGTAACAAAGATTTTAGTCCTGGCATGCAAAACAAAATCTTTAAAAATTGGCATGATAAAGGTTTTCAAACTGTATTCCATGTAGTCGACGAAATGAATCATGTTCATTCTTTTAAAGCACTGCAAGATGAATATGCTTTAGATTTATTTATTTATTTATTTATTTAATGTCTTTTTTATACCGATAACCGTTCACACATCGCATCGGTTTACAGTTAAACAGGAACCATTGGGCAGAACCCTTACATATAACATTGCAAACAGGTTAACTTTTGGGCAGGGCCCTTACATAAAATTGAGAACAGCAAAATCACTATATACATATCACCAAAACTATATACAAAAGATAAGTACATAAATAGCCGAGTCAAAGTACAAAATCGATAGGCATACAACGTAATCCGAGAAATAAATCATAAGTCGCGTATCAGATTCTAGGAGAATCACTTATTTAATCAGTAAGGATTTATGTAATGGGAGGTGATGTGTGGTAAGCTTGCTGGAAGAGCCATGTTTTCAGTTTTTTTTTGAAAGTGGGTGTGTATGATTCCAGGCGTATATCAGGAGGCAGGGAGTTCCATATAGAGGGGCCGGCTAGGGAGAAAGCTCTGTTTATAGTGGACGATAATTTGAAAGATTTGATAGGTTGTGCACGTAGGGTTCCTTGGAGGGCAGTACGTGTGGGTCTATTCGAGGTGCGGGGGAGGAGTGGGGGGTTAATCCAATTCAGGTTAGAGTTCAACAGACTTTTGTGGATGATGGAACAGGCTTTATAGAGAATTCGAGAGTGTATAGGGAGCCAATGAAGTTCGATGAGTGTAGGGGTGATGTGATCTCTTTTTTTCGTGTTTGATAGTATCCTGGCGGCAGCGTTTTGTAGTAGTTGTAGGGGTTTGATATGGGTAGCGGGGATGCCTAGAAAAAGTGCATTACAATAGTCTACCTTAGATAAAATGATAGACTGTAGTACAGTGCGGAAATCAGAAAAGTGTAGCAGTGGTTTGAGTTTTTTTATGGTTTGGAGCTTAAAGAAGCATTCCTTAATGATAGATTTAATGAAAGGTTTGAATGTAAGATGGTTATCAATGAAAACACCAAGGTTGCGAACTTGTGATGGGAAAGTTGTGGAAGAGTATGCAGGTGGGATGTCTGGGAGCGGTGGCCTGTTAGATATAATTAAAAGTTCAGTCTTGCTGGGGTTTAGCGCTAGTTGCATGTCATTTAGTAATTTGTTGATGGCTGAGAGACAGGATTCCCAGTTGCGAAGGGCAGTAAGGAGAGAGTCAGAGAATGGGAAAATAAGTTGCACATCGTCCGCATAAATAAAATGCTTGATGTGGAGGTTAGTGAGGAGGGTGGTAAGGGGGAGCATGTATATATTAAAGAGGGTGGAGGAGAGTGAAGAACCTTGGGGCACACCTTGGGGAAGACTGATGGGGTCAGATTCATTGTTATCAACTAATACTGTGAAAAGGCGATCCTGGAGATACGATCGTATCCAGGAAAGGGCATTGCCAGTGATCCCGATGCTCCTGAGAATGTTAAGGAGGACATCATGATTGACTGTGTCGAATGCCGCTGAGATGTCAAGCATGGCAATCAGATAAGAAGAACCTGAATCTGTACCTCTGATGAGGGTATCATGTAGAGAGAGTAGCAGGGTTTCAGTACTTAATTGCTTTCTGAAACCGTGTTGTGTGGATGGGAGAATCTTGTTTTGCTCCAGGTGATCTGAGAGCCGTGAGTTGACAATTTTTTCAAGAACTTTAGCTAGGAGGGGTAAGTTAGAGACAGGTCTGTAATTAGATAAAGTGTCGGGGTCAAGATTAGGTTTTTTGAGTAGTGGTTTCACTACTGCTTGTTTAAGAACATTGGGGACTGTGCCATGCTCTAGGGAACAGTTAAGGATATTTGAGAGGGGTTTGGCAATCACCTCGGGGATAGCTAGCAGGAGTTTAGTGGGGATAGTTTCGGAAGGATGAGATGATGGTTTTAATTTTTTAAGGATGTTTTGTACTTCGAGAGAGGATGAAGAGTCAAAAGACGAGAGGGAGACTGGAGAGTTGATGGTGGGCAGATAAATATTGACGTTATTATGTGAGAATTGTGCAGTGATGGAGGAGACCTTGTTTTTGAAAAATTGAGCTAATTCATTGCAGCGGTTTTTAGAGGGATTGGCTGATAGTTGCGTGGGGGCAGGAGAAGTGAGGTCCGCCACCATGGTGAAAAGGGCCTTAGGGTTGTATTGCATACCATGTATTTTTTTAGCATAGTAACTACGTTTAGCCTGGAGGATGGAGTTTCTATATTCGTGCATTCGCTGGTAGTATAAAGTTTTGGTTGCAGGGGATTGATATTTGCGCCATGACCTCTCAGCTGTTCTGAGTTGGATTTTCAGATTCCTAAGATCAGGCGTATACCAGGGTTTTCTGTTTCTACGGTTTGGGTTAATAGTTTTCGTTATAAGAGGGCAATGTTTGTCAGCAATGTTGAGGGTGAGATTGATCCAGGTAGAGAAGGCATTGTCTGGGGATGAGGCGTCAATTTGGTTGTCTATGTCAGCGCATGCTTGTGAGATGATATCTATATCGCATGGTTTGCGAAATTTAAAAGAAAAGGGCTGCTGGGGGGTGATGGGGGACATTTGCGGGAGAGAGAGTTTAGTCTGAATCAGGGAGTGGTCAGACCAAGGTACTGTGTTGCATGTAGGGGGATTGTTTATGTTGATGGGGGAGTTGACAAAGATCAGATCAAGTGTGTGGCCAGCTTTATGTGTAGGAGCGTTCACGATTTGTTGGAAACCCATTGCTTCAAGAGAGGAAAGGAATGCTTCGCATGCTGGAGATTGCGGGGAGGTGTCCACGTGTAAGTTAAAATCCCCTAGGAGAATTGTGGGTATGTCAGGGGATAGAGAATTTGCAAAAACTTCGATAAGAGGAGATGAATCTTTCTCCAGTAGGCCTGGGGGCGTATAAATGAGACATAGTTGGAGCGACTTAGATTTGAAAAAGCCGATTTCGTACTGGTTTGGAATATCACAATTCTGGGGTAGTAGTTGAAACTCCTTTTTTACAGCCAAGAGTATGCCACCACCTCTTTTCTTTTTCCGAGGGATAGAGAAAACATCGTAGGTTTCTAAGGGTAGCTGGTTGATGAGGGGCGTGTCATGTTGTTTAAACCAGGTTTCCGTGACAGCACATATTTCTGGTTTAGAATCTGTGAGAATATCATGTAGTAGATGGGTTTTCTTTTGGAGTGATTGTGCGTTAAATAGAATAATGGTGATAAGAGATAAACTGATGGCTTGAGTGCGTGTGAGGGTGTATATTGGGATAAGCCTTCTTTTGCTGAGCTTAGTCTGGTGGTGTGGGGTCTGATAAGAGAATGTAAAGGGAAAAAATGGGTTGTGTCCCAGGTGGCAGGATAGAGAACAGTTTCCACTTAAAGGAGGCATTGTTAACCTACAGTGTGTTAAAAGCCTATCTATGCAGATTCTAAGCACTTTTTTGCATACTTGCTGTTAGGACATCATGTCACTTCTCTGACCTTGCCGGATCCCCAAAATCAAGCTTGGGAGCTCCTGTTGGATTTTTTAAATTTGGAGGATCCAAGCAAGCACAAGGTATCTTTTTGGTACAAATTGTTACATAAAAGGAAATCTAACTTAACTTGGATAAGCTTAGTGGAGGGTTGGAACAGGGAACCGGGAACTAGGTTGACCTCTGCATATTATGCAGGGTGTTTCATGAGAATGCAATCTTTGTCTGTCAACATTAACCTCCTGGAACACCAATTTAAATTCCTGCACAGATTTTATATTCCCTCTAAAATAGCTTATCGATTGGCTGTAGCAGACTCCGGGCAGTGTCCCTTATGTGGGGAGGTAGATCTTTGGCACATCAATTTTGGACTTGCTCCATAATCCAGAGGTTTTGGGAGGCCGTTTGTGCCTATCTATGCAGGATGACTGGAGTTTCCTTTTCCTTAATGCTGAACACTTTTCTATGGGATAGCATGAGAGGAGCAATTTTTCCTAGTAAGTATGTTAAATGGTGGTGCAGACTGGCAATATTGTTAGCAAAAAAATACATTTTGCAGAAATGGTTGTCTTCTGACCCACCTACTTTGACACAACTGAGAAATCTTATGCATCAAACACGTATTTTGGATAAATATATTGAAAAAATTGAATGTTTTAAGCAGAAGCAGGATTTTGTAAATCGGTGGGAAATGTATTTGAATTCTTTGTCTCCTTTTGCGAGAGGTTTGATTGTCAATGATTTTTCAATTTGACTATCTACATTTTCTGTCAGTCTATTACAGATGGTAGTCACTAGAGTGGCTTTTCTCATTAGGTGATAATGATTCAGGAACTAGGAAGAGGTATGGGGGGGGGGGGATTGGGGTACTGATGGTCTCCTAATGTATTTTCTTCTTTGTGATATATATATATTTTTTTATTTAACACTTTTATATACCGACCTTCATGAATAAAATTCATATCAGCTCGGTTTACGTGTAACAAGGGGTATAACTTAATCAACCATTTAACCAGAGGTGAAAGTTACATATAACAAGGAGGTATTAGCTTGGGGGCTTGGTTAGCCGGAGGCAAAGGACAGCATGACAGAATAAACTAAATAGTGCAATGAAACAAAGAAACAGAGGAATACATATAATGCCTAAATTTGGCGGGGCACTTAGGTAGGCGGAGTCCTGTTTGGTGGAGAATTGATGGTTTTGAAAGTTAAGGGAAAGCTTGGAGGAAGAGCCAGGTCTTAAGTTTTTTTTCGGAAGATTAGAGGACAAGGTTCTAGCCTGAGGTCTGTGGGCATGTTATTCCAAATGGCCGGACCCGCTGTAGAGAATGCTCGTTCTTTGGTGGATGATAGACGTGTGGATATCACCTGGTGGTTTGAAGAAATCCCTTCCATCAGATTGCTTCTGGTTAATAATACCTCTTAATGTTAGGATTTACTAAGAGAAGCCTTGAGATGATATTGTTTATAAACTGTTATATCATGCCTGGATTATACTGATAAATGCCAGGCAACTGGTTCATGTACGTTTTTATTGTTGAGTCAATAAACAGATTTAAACATTAAATTAAAAACCACAACAACAAATCTTAAAATCTGTATGGATTTTAAGATTTGTTGTTGTGGTTTTTAATCTTAATTTTCATTGGTTCATACTTCTCTCAATCTAACTATTGGGACAGATTTTCACAAACAGCACACACAATAGAACACACCTACCTCATTGTCTTATATCGACGCTCACAAAATGGCGAAATGCTCTCAGATGCTGGTCAATTTGTTGAGAATTGTGTTTGTATGATCTCAAGGTTTGTTATTGTGGTTTTTAATTTTATTTTCATTCTGTTTCAGAGTGGGTAACCCCTGATGCAGGTGGCAGAGTCCGCCAAAATATGACTTAGCTCAGTAAGGGAGTTGAATAATTTGCTGCAGATCCTTATGATAGCGTGACCCTGGGACAGCTCTTTGTTTGATAAAAGTTAAGTGTGTTCTTTAATCTTTCATATTTAAAGCATTTCAGGGATTAAATAAAGGTTTGTTTACATTAAGGATGGGGAGGACAATAGAGCAGAACCGGCAAATGAATGATATTTGAGTGCTTCCCACTGATACCACTTGGATCCCATTGTGTGGCGAGAAGCGGTGGATGGATAACGTATGAGCACTTAAGAATAACTTCTGATGCTGTGTTCTTAATTAAAGCAGTTGAGAGTAATAAGCGTCATTTTGGTATAGTTGATGAAGTAGAAATGATGTACCTACTGTTATTATAATGAAGGTTATAATGAAAAGGCTTCTGTTGTAATTTTGTTTGCAATACTTTACATTTTGCCCATGGTTTCTTTTTCTATTTTTTGCAAAAGGGGTTTCAATCATTTCTTCTGTTTTGATTTGGTGGTCATCAGATCATCTGATAACTACTTCAGCATAAAGAACAAATGTCATCTGTGTACATATAGTATATGGAATGAGTTTACTTTTCATGCTAACTGCCAGCCTTCTGAGGGTCTTTGCCTTATTGTCTATAGGCCAAATTAAATCAAGAACCATATCAAATGTTTCATGTGCCATTTAGAGAAAGACAAGTGAAGATTTTTGCCTCAAAAGTGAATGCAATGTCAAGTATCATTGAAGTTCACTTGAATGCAAGTGAATGTAGTCATAATCCGAGCCTTGATGTGTTTGTACATTTAAACAGTGCACAAGCTGCCGTGACTGCCCTTGAAAAGTTGAGAACTAAAGATAGCCATCATCTATGTGCAGTAAATATTTCATTCAGGTACAAAATACTGTTTAAGTCATAATAGCCACCAATAATGTTGTAACACAGATCTCAAAGAAAGGAATTTGGAAGAGGTGTTTTTAGAGGAGGAATAGTTTATAAGTATTCAAACATGGGAGCCTACTTTTTTTTTCTTATCTCTCTATATTTATAAAACTAATTGGGCCTATAGGGTTGTCTGGATTTGGAATTTAATTACTTGCCTTTACAAACCTGTGCTCAAGATGAATTACAGTTCCCTGCTACAAAAAAGGGGTTATGATATAAATTAGTACGCAGGGTAATGTGACTTGCTCAAGGTTATATGGAACATTAGTGAGGGAAGCAGGATTTGAACCCTCAGCCCACTATATTGGTGCTACTACCACCCCAAGATTTCTATAGTGCTACCTGACCTATGTAGTGCTCTACAAGCACAATCAAGTTAATCCTCCGGTCTGCTGATGGTGAAGAGGCAATCTGAATACTCAAAGCTAGGGGAGGTGCGTCCTACTGACGCTGCAGGGATGATTCAAATGCTGGTCACAAGTTGTCTGGTGTCTGTGCTGCTGACGCTAGAGGGAGTCCCTGCTGTGCATGTTAGAGGGTTGATTTGAATGCCAAGCGTTTTTGTCTTTCGACTCAGCAGCTTCTGATCAAACAGAACCTCTAATGCATGGGGGATGATCCAAACAACGATTACTCAGTCTTCAGTTCACCAAGGTTTCATCAAACCTCCTCCCTCCTTTGAAAAGGGGTTTAAACTTTCTAATGTTCCTGCACTTTCTTTCCATAGTAGCACAGTGTGCACTATTTCCTATTCCTAGTATTCTCCACTCATAACATTTAGTAAAAAAAATAATATAATAATAAATAAACAAATAAAAATGGCATTCCTGGGATATATCAGCTGGACACCTGATGTTTCTGTGGCAAGGTCCTTAAGTTTTAGGATCCTTAGGGGTAGATTTTCCACATAAGCGTGCTGCGCACATGGACGTGCCAATTTTCTACCATGCGCGCGCTGGCACAGATATGGTGGAAAATCAGTGGGCCGTGCGCACATGTGCACCAGATTTTATAATCCGCACGTGTATGTGTGGGCAGCGTGTGCAAGGGGGGGGGATTTTTGCTATTTCTGCGCAACGATGCTCCCAAGTTCCCTCCCAGTCCTCTCCAATTAAGTAGCGGACTGGGAGGGAACTTCCCTACCCCCTAAACCTTACCTTTTTTCTTTGCAACTCCCGAGCTGAAGTAAGTCGTGCACGCCAGCAGCCGGCCAGCGTGCGAGGCTCCGGGACAGCGAACAATGATGCTGTCCAGGCCCGCCCTTCCCCACCCAGAACACGCACCCCCCCCCGGCCTGCCCCTTGTAGAAAGTCCAGCACTTGTGTGCGTACTGGCTTTTTACTCGCATGGCTGGGCCTCGTGGAAAATTGGCTCAGCGCGCACAAGGCCTGGCCAAGCGTGTAAAGGCCAGAATTTACGCGCGCAGCTGGTGGAAAATCTACCCGTTAATGTGTCATCAGAGATTTTCAGTGTACTATAACTATTATAAACAAAAAAGACATGACCTATGCTCTTCCTTCGAAATCCCATCCGTTCCTAACATGCTTAAATATATATATATATAATGTTTGAATTATATGTATGCATTTCATGTCTGTCCACTGGATCATAATTTTGTATTTGTAAACTATGTCAGATGATCTATTATTTTGAATAGGTGCATAGGGAGAGGTATATGAAAGGAAACAAGACTCAGGAATCTAAAGATATATGCCCTAGATGAGAGGAAGAAGAGACAGAAATGTAACAGAGACACTCAAATACTGAAGAAAGGCAAGCATTTTTATGTGGCAAGTGAGTTCTGGAAGAAAAGGAAGACTCAGGCGTAATATAAGGAAATATTTCTTCACAGAAAAGGGCAGTGGAAATTTACAGAAGAGTCTTCCAATGCAGATAAAACAGTGTCAGATTCATTTTGTTTTATTTTAATATGTATAGGTTATTTATTTTGCATTTTTTTCCATTAATAAAAACACATTTTCGGTTTTCACAAAGGAATTTTAATGGACAGGTTCAGCCAGTAAAATCTTCAAATCTGAAATTATGCTCTTGGGATCACCTCTTTTAGCTTTCAGCTCTTAAAATGTATGGCTGGGAACTATCAGTATCAGCAGGCTTCTGCACCAGGGCAGGGTGCTGGCTACTATATATAGTAATCCCCAGACCATTCTGCTGCACCCTCTTCCAGAATAGATGAAAGAAACTCTTGTCCTCATTCAATTGTTCTCACACTATTGATGTATAATATTTAGAGCTTTGTAGACTGACGATAGAGATGTCACATTTTTTAAATGCCCATTTATCTTTCTTCTAGTGGTATCATTTTAGTTCTCTTTGCTTTTCGACTCTCTACTGCATGCTGTGAAAAGTTTCCTGATCTTTTCCTAATTAGGCTTCAGGTCTTTTTATTTTAACCATCAGTAGATGGATACAGTAGGGGTGTGCATTCGGATTGACCGCATTAGTGAAACGCAACTCTTTTTTTTTTTTTACTTAAAAAATTGATTCGACATAAACGATCGGATTTCCCACATATCGAACATAGATATGTTCGATATGTGGGAAATCGCGATTGTTGAGCCAAAATAAAATATAAACCCCCTCACCCTCCTTAATCCCCCCCCCCCCCCGACTTACCACAACTCCCTGGTGATGGAGCGGAGTGAGGACGCCATTTCTGCAATCCTTGGCGAGAAGCATGTGACATCGGCGGCACGTCGAGTGACGCCGGCGTCACGTGATTCCCGGCTCGTTCGCGCCGGACGGCTCGTTCGGCCCAAAAAGAACTTTTGGCCAGCTTGGGGGGGCCTCCTGACCCCCCCAAGCTGGCCAAAAGTTCTTTTTGGGCCGAACGAGCCGTCCGGCGCGAACTCGCCGGGAATCACGTGGCGCCGCGTCACTCGACGTGCCACCGACGTCACATGCTTCTCGCCAAGGATTGCAGAAATGACGTCCTCACTCCTCGCTCGATCACCAGGGAGTTGTGGTAAGTCTGGGGGGGGGATTAAGGAGGGTGAGGGGGTTTAAATTTTTTTTTTGCACATATGTACATATACCCAACTCATTGGATTTTTTTTATGTCCATATTGGCCGCAAGTGGGACCCCCTTTCGGACATAAAAAATATGAACATAAAATTTTGCTCTGCACATCCCTAGGATACAGTAGTGCGGCTGCCATATTAGTCCTCTTGAATGCACAGAAATAAAAAAATTATTTATTTATTTGAAAAACGTATTTTCCCATGACTTCCAGCTATGGGTTGTGCAGTGTGGATTCACAAGATAACATTCCTAAATCTAAAAACAACAGAAAAAAACCATATAAACACAATTAAAAAAAAAAAAAAAAGATTGCATCTTTGTTCAAATATCTGTTTACAAAATAAAGCTTTGAGGTTTTTTAGAACTTTAAATAATCTCTTTTGCATCATAGTTCATTTGAAATGGTGCGCCACAGCCCAGAAAGTGCAATAAACACAGCCCTATTAGGCATTTCTTGCAGCTTATACTTTTTAATAGATGGAAAAAGAAACACATTTTGGCTTACCAATTTTAAATGACAAGTACACAAGGTATAATTCTATCCTTAAAACAATTTAAAATATCATTAGAGTACATATTATTGTTAATACCTTAAATTGAATTCTAGATTGAATAGGGAGTCAAAGCAATTCCCTTAATCGAGGGGGTTATCCTTTCTATGTAGGCTGCACCTATTATTCTTGCAGCCGCATTTTGCATAAATGTAATGCTCTGAGACATACCTTAGGCAAACCCTAATACAGAGCATTGCAGTAGTACAACCAAAATAAGGATGGTAACTTTCAAATGGGCATGCGAGTACATGTTGTACTCAATGATCTGTATCCTCAACTACTCTTCCTATCCGCCACAATCTCTCATATATTGCTTATATTCTTTTAATACATAGTTATATACTGTATTGTATTTGTTCAGTTACCATGTTAAATTGTAAAGCGCAATGCTGTATTACTGTTTGAATGTAAACCGAGGTGATGTTTTTTTTTACGTACCCCGGTATAGAAAAATCTATTAATAATAATAATAATAATAATGTTGTAAAATAGGCTAGGCGTGCGTATATGTGCACCTAATTTTGAACTTATGTGTGCTCCGCAGCGTAAGTCAGCATACGGACACGTAAGTGACTGTATTTTATAACTGATGAGCATCCATCATTTTGTCCAGTGTTCATTTGGTCCTCCAACCCCCCTCCCCCGTTACCCCAGATCCCTCAAACCCCTCACAGATGCCTGCAATTTTCTTTTTTTAATTTATACTTCCTTCACAGCAGAAGTAAAGTTGAGTGGCCCTGGACCTGGCGTGCACATCTCTTGCCCCCATCCCGGAACACCCACACCACACCCCTTTTTCGCCCGATACGAGATGTGCGTGCATCGGCACTTATGCACACATCTGCCCACCTTATAAAATTGGGCGGACACACGCAAGTGCCAGACGGGCACTCATCTCCCGATTTTGGCGCGTGCCCGGCTTTTAAAATTCAACTTTAAGGCTTGTTTAACAAAAAAATATATACATATCAGGTGAAACCTTTTTTTGGACTAACTTAATACATTTCTTGACCAACTTTTGAGAACTAAAACTCTCTTCTTCAGAATTCGAATTAGCAAAAAAACAATTTGACCCATCAAACCTCCCCCTTGACCCCTACTGGATAAGTGGTCATCTCAACCTTATTTCTTTTAAAGGCATGAAAAGAACTAGCCATTAACATGCATGCCTAAATACATTTTGTAGAGCTGCCGCATGCCAATAAACCTATTCTGCACTCAGATGGCAATCAAATGTGTGTCGTAAATAGTTTCTTCAGTCTTTCATTTAAATCAAATAAATAAACGTATGTCATTCATCACATCATGAATCAGATTCTTTGAAAAGTATACAGACGGCTTTATATAGAAAGCCTGACACAGCTCCATAGATGGAGTGAATATACAATAACCATCCTCCTCACTTGTCACAGATTAAACAAATATCAGGCGGCTAGTGGAGAAAAAAAATAAGATAAAATCTTAATTACAAGAAACTCCCTGTTGGTTGTACTTATGACCTATGGCAGCCAATAATGTGCTCTCCTTTCCTTTGTACAAGCTGGAGGTCATGGAACAGGTTGGGAGAGAGTTCAAGCCATCTTTCCTCTGAATCTGGCTCTTTAACGCTGCTCACATCCTCAAAACCACATCCATAATTTAGGATTTTTAAAAAATGAACTGACGGCACAGGGTGGCAGTGCAGGCTCCATTCTTTGATCACCGTTTTCTATGGCTTTGATCTCTCATTTAGTCAGAAGTATCAGCCATATTCGAGTAGCCTAGTTACAGAAATCTTCAGACTGGACTGAGGCATCCATCATGTTCGGCACGCCTTCATGTCTTACACGCCCATTGCTGCCTTTGGTCTCCATACATTCCTGTAGCTATTGATATGGCTACGTGCTTAATTTACTTTGGATAGTAACTTTGATGAAAGAAGTCTCTATTAAAAGTGAAGTAGAATATTCTTGGCATGTAAAAATATATATATACGTAGAGAAGATAGTATTCAGTAACGTGTGTAAGTCATGCATATATAGATACCCCTAAAGTTACGCCTGTATTTTATAAAGTGTGCAGTGGGAGCCAAACAGTTTATAAAATAGCAAGTATCACCACCCCAAAAGTATGTGCATATGTTTCTGTACATGCTCATTTTTTAATGCAGGGATATGCATAATTCATATACCTTTTTTACGAGTATACAGTACACATATATATTATATACATTAAACAACTTTAACATGTGCATGTAATAATCCTCAATTTATACATGGAGGCAGGTATTTTATAAAGTTGGCTGATATATGCGCATATCTCACTTATGAAAATATTTGTGTATGTGGCACCCCTATGGGTTGGCCAATAGATGCCCCTAGTAGCCCACGAATCATCTACAAGGAATACCACTTTTCAGTTCCCCCTCTAGGCAGCCTGAGTGGGTGGATCTTGTTAATAACAAGGGGATGAGAGGAGAGTAGCTCTTATAGAGGAAGGAGCTCTGTCTAGTTTCGGCCTCCTTAGGTGTGCTATTTATTAAGGGAAATCCATGCCATCACTCCCTGTCACTCTGGGGCTATCCTGAGAGTTATAATTAAGGATTTTTGAGACTGGAAGTGAGACCCTGGAATTTCCTGGGAAAAGGTCACTCACCCTTCTCCCCTCCGGATCCAGGGTTGACTGAAGTCCTGTAGTCTCCTTTTCAGAAGAAGGGGCTACAGTGACAGTGGTGCTCATCCAGAGAAGAGTTTGCTGTTAAGTAACTTTGATCCAGTTTTGTTTTGAGGAGGCTTTGTTTGCCATCCCTCCTCTTTTGGGACTGGAGCTGTATTCACACAGCCCTGAAGGTCCATCTCAGGCCTCTCCCACCGAGAGGTCACGCCAAGGTGACAGGAGAAAGAAAAATCAATCTCAAAGATCCTCCACAGGATCTTCCCCTGGGGATACGGGCGCAGGCTGGGTAACTTCCGGAACGTGAAACTCTGAGGGGATTTCCCTCACAGCGTAGCATCTCCCCAGAGCCAGGGACACTGACGCTCTCAGTTCAGGAGAGTTAGCAGCCACCCAGGAACATTGAGTTGCCAGCACATACACAAAGAGAACAGGACACGCATCTGCATTTTGATTTATTACTTCATGGAGCTTGATTCACTTCTGAAACAATCAGTAAACATTTATTATTTGAACACCCTGTGAGGTGCGTATTTCTGTCCATGCCAAGCATTAGCACCACATTTACCAACTACACACTGACAAGGGGATCCACCTCAGCGCCTGGGCCACAGGCAGTAGCTTTCCCCCATAGAAAGGACTCACTGTTGGGGTACCAGCACCGGGAGGGGACAAGTGGCAAGAAAGGCAGCCCCTAAAGAAAGAAATTCTTTTGTGTGCCCTTGCAGAATATGCCTGCAAAGAAAGGGTTACAGGCATGCATTTCCAGGCACCAGTTCACCGGGCCTTCCACCAGTTGACCCAGTCCTTCACCAGTTCACCCCCACTTTCTGCCACTGCTCCGGAACCCCCAGCCAAAAACCGCAGACAAAAGAAGTCAGGTTTAATATTCACAACATGATTAGCAGGCGTAAAAGCGTGTGCGTGTGTTTGACGTAATGCGTACCCCGTTTATATAATATGTAAATGTGCGCAGACTTCCAAACCTGCTCCAGAATGCCCTTGAAACAGCCTCTTTCTCCGTGCATCATTTTTCACGTGGCAGCAATAAGCACCTACTCTGCCCCATGCACAGAGGTTACTTATGCTCATATATACCGGTTTTATACATGCGATTCCTGCATAAGTCTTTGAAAATTACACCTTATTCCATAAGTGTCACTTTAAATTATATCAACTTAATCGATCAACAGCATTATGCTTGACCTTATCTGTCCCATGCACTTCGCAATTACTTTTGACATTTTTGTTTGTATGCACGTTCCATAACTGAGGGGACGTGTCTGTTGGCTGCACTCTGTCTGTCCACCTGCAGGGCGTATGGATGGATGTGATTATGCGCAGTGGCTGAGGTCACATGCCAGCAGCTATGGCAGAAGGGGCTGGAGCTGGGTGACAGCAGCCGCAGGGAACATACTTCTGATCCTGGCGGCAGTGCTGCCACATCCCTTCCACCTGGGGGGGCAGCTATGGGCCAGAAAAAAAATCTTTGTAATCTGCCTTTCCTAGGAAATGGTCAAATATCACATGGAAAGAAGTTAATAAAATACCGCACTACGTGCTTGGTTAATGCTGCCAGTAATACATCAGCTTCAGCATTATCGGCTGTATTAACACTAGCTATCCCCCCCCCCCAACCTATTGGTGACCGAAAGTAATCCCCTTCCCCAGCAACATCCTCCCTAGAGCAACACCAATACCACACGTGAAACCTTCCAACATACCCCGCAGAGCAATCCCCCCCACTCCAGAGCATCACCCCTCATCTGAACCCCAAGGAAACCCCATGCCAATGAGAAATCTCCCGTGGGCTCCATTTACCAAAAGTGAAGACGTCCCGAGCTTCCACTCACTCTTGCTCCAGTGGGATCCGAATTTTTAAATGCCAGCCTCCTGCCACTCTCCTTTGTTCCACACAAGGGCCTTTTAAGGGGGGTAACTTTGCCAAAACATCGACAGGTACATTAGCCTTCTGATACTCTGGGCTAGGATTTCTCAAACTATGGCCAGAGGGCTGCTTCCAGCCCGCACAGCAAATCTTTGTAGCCCACCAAAAACTTCCCTGGCCAACCGAGCATGGTATACTTTTTTTTTTTTTAACTACATGGGGTGGTGGGAGAAGCCTGCAGTGCTGGTAGGGTCCCCAACTCCTGCCAGTAAGGGAGGAAATTTTGCACAGCGATGGGAGAAGCCTGCAGTGCTGGCAACGTCTTCAACCTCCACCAGCAAAAAAAGAGAAGCCCTCTGTGAGGTGAGGAGGTCGGGTTTGAGTGAGAGGAGGGGAAGTGAGAGTGGAGAGAGAAGAAAAGGGGGAGAGGAAAGGGAGGGAGTGGGAGTGGGAGGAGGCGAGAAGAAAGGAAGGTGTGAAAGGCAAACAGGGAAAGGAGTGAGAGGAGGGGAGGGGGGTGATAGAGGAAGTGGGGTAAGAAAGAGGAGGGAAGAACAGCAAGAGTATATATGTGGGTATGCGAGTACGAGAACGTGTGCCACCAACATATCTCCCAGACATTCACTTCCCTACCACTCACACACTCCCCCAGAGGACAGATGCACATGCTGAGGAACCAGGGAAGAAAATGGTAAGGTTTTCACGTTTGTGGCAGGGTTGCCAAATCCCTAGGAGTGTCTTACTGACACCCTATCGGCCCTGCCTCCCTCCTTCCACAGCATTTCAAAGCACGGAAAGGCCCAGACTCCAGAGAAGAACCTGCTCTCCATCAACCCCCTTTGCTCATTAAAACTCCAAGGAGACCACCCCCCTGGGCTTCTCACAGGCTGATGAAAGAAGGTGCGCCCAAGCTAGCACATGGTTCTATTCGGGGTTGGGCGCGCAATGATAGTGTCTGAGGCGGCAAGGAAATTTGCACATCTAAAACGTGTGCCCTAAAAAAGCGTTTACCAGATAGCGCCCAAAGTATTTGCATTCCATGAAAATGAGGACATTAGCTATTTCTGCCTGATGCAGGCAAGGGCTCCCAAAGGCTGGGCACCCAATGCCCAATTTTTAACGACAGAAAATTAATTCCAGCTCTGGAGGTGCAGTAAAGTTTACCGGCAGTCAGGGGCTCATGAGAAACACATAAAATTTGGCCCTCTGTGTTGCGATAAAATGTGCTCCTTATAGGGTAGGGTTCTGTAGAGAGATTAGTTTAAGATTTAGTTATTTGGGGTTAGAGCCAAAAATGTAAAAATGTAAATAGGGAGTAGTGGAGTGGAGCATGAGGATTAGCTGAAAGACACCTTAAAAATTTGTGGTATGCGAGTACGCATACCACAAATGTTTGTTAGGAATGCACAATTTAGACATGTTTACCCAATGCATAAACTTTTGAGTGCCAGAAACACACGTTTCTCCTTAGCGTGCCCTTTTTCTGTCTCATTTAAATTAATTTTTATTTATTTATTTATTTATTTAACACTATTTTTATACCGATATTAGTAGCTACATCATATCGGTTTACAGCAGAACTGAAGTTAGAAATTACATTAAACGGGTGCAGGGAAGGGATTAAATAGGAACAAAGATATAGCATGGAACTGGCAAACAAGAACAACAGGCTGCTTGCAATCACAATAAAAACAAGGAAACAAGATAAAACATTGTAACGTAACTTATACCAGGACATAAATATTGAATCGGACGCACAAGGGCTGTGGATGTGTGCGTGTTAGGAAAACGCGCCCGTTTTTTTGTGCCTGTCTTATTGCATCGGCCTGTCAGTGATTCGAAAGGTCGCACTCATGTGGTCCTTCCTTTACAAAGTTTGGGGACCCCCTGCTCTGGGCCAAAATTAGCTACATATCTTGGAACTACAGTTAACTTTTTACAATGTAATATGAATTGCTAGGTTAAACGCAATTGGTGTTAAGCTAGTTTAATATTAATGAGCTGCTTTTCATGTATTTGCATGTGATACAGCTCTTAATATTTTGCTCAAACTCAATAGTTTTTGGGGTTTTTTTTAATTAGTTCAAGTGGGCATTACCAATAAAGTCCATTAACACATATTTTATGAACTTGAAACAAAAAATGTGTTGTTTAGTGTGCATTAAAACCTCAATGCAACTTATTAAATAAAGGGTCAAAGTTTGATTCCTCCTATGACCTCAGCAGGATTATCCCAGCTTTCTTTGTACTATAACAATCATCATGTCTAGCAAACATTAAACAAACCTGTGCTCTTTCTCCCTTCTACAGCACACTGTGGCAATTGTTTTCATAATGGGCTCTCCAGTTGCCCAGCACGTTCCTCTTCTGCTTTGACACGCATGCCAATAATCTTTGTGTTCTTACATCTTATCATCCTTGAGGCTAGTAACTTGGCCACATTGGGCAATTTATTAGACATTTTCTTTAGATTTGCTCCATTACAAATTGTTCTAGATTTATCTATGAAAATATTCCAAATGTTTTCAATGGAAAAAATGCCAAAGAAAAAAAAATGAAACAAAACCTCTAAAATGTACCCCACTGTTTTTTTTTTTTTGCTTTCATTTTCTTTTCTGCTTTCTATTTGCAAAGTAACAAATCAGTTACCATTTCTGTAGCTTGGGCGATACCATTTTTTTTTTCTTTGTCATTCTTCAAGGTGAGTAGTGATCGAGTGGCTCAGCCTATCATAGTCCAAGAACCCTCCTACTTTAGACTGTTTCCTCTATTGCTAAGCATCAAGGGATTCATTGAGCGTAATCAGTAAACTCTGGGTGAGCTGCACCAGGCAACTGGAAAGCCTAAAGTTCTATGCTTAGTACCCCTCAGCCTGAAGATTTATAAAGTTTAGGAAAAGAACCTGGTAAATTCAACCAAGTCATTGAAATGGAGGTTGGAGGACCTGATTTCCTAGCAGACACTGAATGCAAAAAAAAAAAAAAGCCTTAGTCATATGCCCTGTCTTTGCCACCCAGACCAACTAATTAAATCATTTTTAATTCTAAACAGCTAGTAACATAAAAGCATTTATGCTGTGTCTTTCCTTTTAATTATCAATGGAGAGTTTAGTTTCTGAAATGCTGTACAAGTGGGCATTAATGCTACATTTTCCTTATTAATTTTTGTTGGAGCTGTCCTTGGGAGATGACACAGATGATGAGGAAAGGCCATCTCTCTTCCCTTTATTTTATTTATTTAAACTCTTTTCTATACCGGCGTTGAGCTAGGAGCGGTCACATCGATTAACAATGAGGCACATAAATTAATGTTGCTAAATGCGTTTATTATAACAACTAGACAGGTGCCTGTAAGATACGATACATAGTTTCATAACAACTATAGGATGATAAGTGAGATAGATATGCTTAGATTTATTAGAACAGTTTTTAAAAATATATATAATCTACATGTTATCTGTTGCTGCTTAAAAGTAAAACATACTCATATTGAGTAGGTGTGTTTTGTTAATGCACAAACTTATTGCTCACTACAATTCCCTGGATTCTATTCTCCCTTCTCTTTGTGGTATGCTTGTTTAAATAGCCATGTTTTTAGGCTTTTTCTGAATAGTTTGATGTCTTTTTGCAATCTGATTTCTGAAGGCATGGTGTTCCATAATGTAGGCCCTGCTAATGAGAGGGCTCTATCTCTTACTTGCGTTAGCCTTGCTGTTTTGACTGAGGGAATAGTTAGTCGTGCTTTGTTTGCAGATCTCAGGTTCCTATTGGGGACGTGTACTCGAAGTGCAGTGTTTAGCCAATCTGTTTTTTTCGTGATGGATTAATTTATGTATGGTACATAGTGACTTGCATTGTATTCTCTGCTCAATGGGTAACCAGTGTAGTTCAATGAGGGTGTTAGTGATATGGTCTCTTTTACTTTTTCCCGTCAGAATTCTTGCTGCTGTGTTTTGCAGTATCTGGAGTGGTCTAATTGTTGTGTATGGTAAGCCCAGTAGTAGGGCATTACAATAGTCAGTGCTCGCAAAAATGAATGCTTGTAGCACTGATCGGAAATTGTTTGGTGCATAGCCACAATACACCTTTCTGACAGATACATGCATGAGGATAAAGAAGAACATCTGGAAAGTTGACACTGCATTTCTCTTTGCTCATTTTGATTCTAAAGGGGTAACCATGGAGATTTCTTCTTCCCAGAGGAAATGAAGAAAGCATTTGGCCCACTTTATTATTTATTTATTTATTTATTTATTTTTAGCTTTTATATACCGATCTTCTTGCATTGGATACAAATCAAACCGGTTTACAATGAACAATAAGAGCTTGCCGGTGGGCTTTACAAAGAACAAGATACAACTAAGCAAAACTTTAAGTAACATAGTGTGCAACTTAGGTAACAATTTAAAACTTAAATAATAAATTTTTAAACAATTTTTATACAAGTTGACTGGTAAAAGGATGGGAAATAAACTTACGGCCCGATTTTAAATGGCCGGTGCGCGTAATAAACGGGGCTTATGCGCGCGGCTGGGCCTTGAGTGCGCGCCGTGTGTTTTAAAAGGGGCCCGGCCGCGCGCGTAACCTTCAGTACATGCACAAGAGCTGGGCGAAAGAAAAGGGGCGGTCCAGGGGGCAGGGCGGAGCTGGAGGCGGCCAGTACAACGGCCATTTGCCGCTGTGGAGGGGAATCGCGCGCTGGCGTTAAGTTCTAAAACAAAGGGAAAAAAAGGCAGGGCATTTTAAGGGGTCGGGGAGGAGAGGGGAAGAGGGAGGGAAGGATAGGTGGGGGGGGGGGGAGTAGGAAAGTTCCCTCCCAATCCACTCCTTAATTGGATGGACTGGGAGGGAACTGAGGGAAGCCCGATCTCGTAGCCGCGCATAAATTGCATTTATCAACCCCCCCCCCCCAGTGCATGCCATCCTGGCGCACCATCACCCGACCCGGGGGCTGGTCTGGAGGCCTCGACTACGCCCCCGGGCCGGCGCCATGCCCCCCGGACCCGCCCCCGAAACGCCGCATCACTCGCGGCCCACCCCCGAAACGCCGCGTCACTCGCGGCACGCCCCCTCGGCATGCCCCCGACACGCGTGTCCCGGGGCTTGTGCGCGCCGCCGAGCCTATGCAAAATAGGCTTGGCGCGCGCAGGGGGGGTTTGGGGTAGGTTTTTGGGGGGTACGCGCGTACCCCTTTGAAAATCTACCCCACTATGGGGTAGATCTTAAAAGCCCTGCACGTGTAAATCCTCCCGGATACTCGCGCGCCGGCACTCCTATTTTGCATAGGCCGCCGACGTGCGCAAAGCCCCAGATGCGCGTAAATCCCGGGGATTCGTAAAAGGGGCGGGAGGGGCGTGTCCAGGGGCATGTTGGCTGGCTGGGGGTGTGTCCGGGGGTGTGTCCGGGGTCAGTGGGTGGTCCGAAGGCGTGGTGACGTTTCGGGGGCGGGCCGGGAGGGTGGTCCCGAGTCCCCCGGCACTGCGGCCTGTGCCAGGGGATGCCAAGGCGGTGCACACAAGTTACGCCTGCCTCAAGCAGGCGTAAATTGTACATCAAAGGTAGGGGGGGGATTTAGGTAGGGCTGGGGGGTGGGTTAGATAGGGGAAGGGAGGGGAAGGTGGGGGGCCGCGGGAGGGAACGGAGGCAGTCTGCGCGGCTCAGCACGCGCAGGCTGCCAATTTTGCGCAGCCTTGCGCACGCCGACCCCGGATTTTATAAGATATGCGTGGCTACGCGGGTATCTTATAAAATCCAGCGTACTTTTGTTTGCGCCTGTTGCGCGAACAAAAGTACGCGCGCGCATACTTTTTAAAGATCTACCTCAATATACTTTTGCATTGAAACTTGCTGTGGGTACACAGTGAACACAATCTCTTGCACCTGATTTTTCCTGTGGATAGGTTTTTGCTGGAGAAGCACGTGCAAAGATTTGAAAATGCCATCTACACGTCTATTTCATCCTCCAACCTGAACAAGTTCCTGGAAGCCCTTCCTCTCAGTGCCTCTAAAATTACATGGTGTGCAGACTTCTGACTGCATGCAGGAAAGGCAATTTTCATACCGCCAATTAATGTGGATAAAATGCCTCTACTACTTGAGAAAATTGCTTTGAAAATTGTCCTTACAATTTCTGATTGATACAGATTGGAACCATACTCCAATAAATTGTAAGCACTCTCATTGTCCTTACAAATTAATTTATCATGTGATAGTCGCACAGCTTGAATTCTCTCCCTTTACCTTCTCACTTTTAAATATTGTGCTAATACGTGATCACATTTATTACTTTCTGAATAATACCTAGCTTTATGTAACTAAATTGATTTGACAGCTTATGAACTACAAATGATATTTTATTTCTATCACAGGTTCTGAAGTTGCAGCAATAAATGTATTATCTGTCCTGCTAATATGTTGATCCTGTATGTGCTTGATTTCCCTTTCCAAATTGTGAAGTTCCTGCTTCCTTAATATATTCATTTCAAAACTAAAATTTATAACTGGTCTCTTAGAAGTGGCTCTTTTAATAGTGGGTGAAACTTCATATGAATCAGTAAATGAAAAAAGGTCCACAATTACGTTGTTATCCTGATGTGGCAGTAATACACATAGGGGTAGATTTTAAAAAAATGCACGTTCGCGTACTTTTGTTGGCGCACCAGTCGCAAACAAAAGTACCCTGGATTTTAGTAGATACGCGCGTAGCCGCGCGTATCTTCTAAAATCCAGGATCGGCGCGCGCAAGGCTGCCGATTTTGGGCAGCTGGCGTGCCGAGCCGCGCAGCTTGCCTCCATTCCCTCCGAGGCCGCTCCGAAATCGGAGCGGCCTCGGAGGGAACTCTCTTTCGCCCTCCCCTCACCTTCCTCTCCCTTCCTCTACCTAACCCACCCCCCCGGCCCTATCTAAACCCCCCCCTACCTTTGTCCACGGATTTACGCCTCCCGGAGGGAGAAGTAAATCCATGCGACCCGGGGGCGGTTCTGGAGGGCGCGGCCATGCCCCCGGACCGCCCCGGGCCGAAACCACGCCCCCGGGCCCGGCCCCGAAATGCCGGCCCCGCCCCCGACACGCCCCCGACAAAAAACCCCGGGACTTACGCGAGTCCCGGGGCTCTGCGCGCGCCGGCAGGCCTATGGAAAATAGGCCTGCCGGCGCGCAAGGCCCTGCTCGCGTAAATCCGGGCGGATTTACGCGAGCAGGGCTTTTAAAATCCACCCCATATGATGCAAAGTATGGGAGGCTACAAGTAAATCCCCGCTAGAACCAGGAGACAGAAAATCCCCAGAGGAAAGAATCACGGACAGAACTACATATCCCAGCAGGGTGCAAGACATTCATAAGAAGAGGGGCTACAGGGGGTAGAATTAGGTGGGTTGGGAAGCCCACCAGACTGGCAAACAGAAAAGCATAAACAGGCCGATTCAATATCAGCACGCAGAAAACGGGCGCTCAAGGCTGAGCGCCCGCTGTCCTAACACGTGCCGATGCACCTCTCCGGGGCACACAATGTAATGTTTAAATGAGGTGCCGTGGTAAAAAGGAGGCGCTGGGGGAAATTGTGCGCCCCTAGCGCCTCCTCGGCAGCAGGCGCCCGGGAGAGGTGGCTGTCAGCGAATTAGGAAAAACGTCGCTCAATTTTACGAGCGGCCATTTCCCTAACCTGTGCACAATCATGGCTTTGGATAATGGATGCTCGTTAATCGAGCGTCCCTTTCCCTAAACTTACTACCGGCTCAATTAAAAAAAAAATAATAAATTTTTTTTTGTTTTTCTCCTTTTTTGGTTCCTCCGACTTAATATCACCTTTCTATAAACTTTTTGGGCTCCTCAAGAATTAACCCCTGCTCCGAGGCAGGCGTTAATTTTTGAGTGTAAAAATGTGCACATCTGGCACACTTTTTTTTTTGCATTGGGAGAAATAGCTTTATAACCTCATCAACATGAATTTACATGTAATGAGCGCTATTAGCTATGCGCTTAGTTAGACGCATGTTTTGAACGCACTAACCCCCATTTTACAGCGGGGGTTATGGACGTGCGTCCAAAACGTGCATCCAGTCGCGTGTTGAGCCATGCACTGCGGCCAGCGCACAGGTATTGCATTAGCCTGAAAGAGTGTGCAGTTTTCCTCAGAGATAGAGGGAAGTGATGTGAACAGAAGGAGACAGATGCTAACTACACAAAAAGTTGGACTTGCACTTTGATCTATTTTGGGACTATTAAACTCTCTTGTTTTGATCTTGAGGGGTTTTGGCTGGTAATTTTTACTTGTGCATGGAAGAGAGGATTAAACACTCACACTAGCTGCTTGCAGCCAAGGAATATTGTGTCTGTGCTCAGGTCCAGAATCTAACAGTGACCATATGGTAGATATCTGACTGTTGTGGATACATTCTTCTACTTTACGTGGTTTATTGATAGTATGTTAATTCATTAACACGCATTAATGGTAACACATGTGCCTGCTTTATAGTTAATACACAAAAACATGCCATAATGCACAAAAAATTAATGAGCTGCATTGCAAAGCAAGTCATTAATACTAAAATGAATTACCATCAAGGGGCTCCATGCTCCTATTTCCCCCTCCACCTTAGAGCAGTCAAGGTGTAAATATACAAGATGGCTGGACTTATAGGTATAGATTGATCAATGCAGGTAAAAGGTAAAGGTTAAAAGTCAGTCTCTCTTTCACTGAGCCAAAAAATCATCCAGCAAGTCTGAGATGTGAGTCTAGCAGCACAAGATCTGTTAAGTCCAAAAAAAAAAAGAGAATGAACATTGAATAGCTTCACTTTTATAAACAATATCTGGTCCTTACACCAAGCAGTGTGAGGGTGGAAGCTTTGTTTTGAGCTTGTCAAAGATGGAAATCTGCTATATAGAATGGATGTCAAACAATATTCATTATCACAGATCAGCAACTAACTTACAACATGAAAAAAAACTGCAAAGGAAACAGGATGTCTTATAAAAGTTTACTCATGAGATCATTTGCTTTTGAAAGAGCAAAATTGCAAGTAAGTAAAAAGTTAAGATCTGGTCATGATATATATCAACTCTCAACAGTATATAGAAGAGGGTGGCGAATTCCCTACACTGGACATTTGTCTCAATTAATTGTCAAGAATAAATATTAGAAGATTCAGTGGAGGCTTGTCATTTCCATGTTTGATGAGCAAAGAGCAAATAGCATCTCAAACAGGGTCATGTTGTTCTTGTATATCTGACAGTGACAGCATCCGAACTCTCACAATCAATAACTCTTACAATCAAAACTATCAGATGTCTTTCACACACACAGCTCTCTCTCTCACACACACACAAAGAGGAGATAGAAGAAGGCATCTCTGACTGGAGCTCAGGCCAGGTGAACGAGTTAGACTGGGTGAGACAATTCCATTTTTATAGCTAAAGATTTACTTATGGTCTGAAGCAGGGCTAGTAAAATTGGGTATTTACATAATACTAATTAAAATGTATTATTTTTAGAAATGTCTCTGTCTTTCTATTACTCCACAGCATGCGTCCTATTGTGTAACAATGGGGATCCATGTCTTAATGTCTTCCCTTTCCCACTGTCCAAAACCCACTATGGTGTTCCATGCCCAATGTCCCTTTCTACTTCTCAGGTCTGCCCACCACCACCTACTCCATTTTACTCTGCACAAGTGTTTGCAGCAGGAAACATCCCAATAATCTTTTGCTTAGGTCACTTCAGTGATGAAAATGGCTCTATCTGAACTGACATTCTCATTTTCCACGCACATGTGAGGGAAATAGGGATGACAGAGATGACATTGAAGTATGTTGCCCTTCGGTCGCTCTCATGAGAAGGGGGGCATTGGGGCATATAGCCTCTTGGCTAATCTCAGGGGAGGGGAGCTCAGGACATGGAGGCCTTTGTCTCTGAAATTGTGCCCCATTAACAGCTCTAAGACAAGGAGGGACCTAAAATTGTCCTTATAGCCTGATAGCCACCCTGACTCCTTCCTTAAACTATCTGAAGTCCTATGTGACATCGCTATCAATACCCACAACCTTCTGGTTCTAAGAGATTTCATCTATCATGCAGAGTTCCCCCTCAAAGGGCACACTGTCAGCTTCCAGCATGGCATGGATGACCTTGGCCCCATCCAACTAAATAAGAACATACGAACAGCCATACTGGGTCATACAGAGGTTCCATCAAGCCCAATATCATGTTTCAAACAAGGGCCAATCCAGGTCTCAAGAGCCTGGCAAGATCCCAAATGTTAATAGATCCCATGCTGCTATTGTGCAGTGATAAATAGTGGCTATTCTCTACATTTACTTGGCTCATAACAGTTTATGGATTTTTCTCCAGGAACTTGTCCAAACCTTTTTCAAACTGAGCTACACTAATTACCTTAACCATATCCTCCAGCAATGAATTCCAGAGCTTAATTGTATGATGAGTGAAAAATAATTTTGAATTTTTTTTTTTTTTACAATTTATTCTTTATTGGTTTTAAGCAAAACAAAACATTGTGTATAACCATATCAAGTCAGGGATATTTGAGAAGGAAATTTACATCAAGAAGAATCTCAAGGAAGACAAATATTTCATATTCTGAATTCAATATTGCAGCTTATAAAGTAAAGTTTCAGTAAAAAAAGGAAATATAATCAATGCAATAACCTGCTGTCAAAATAAAACATTCTGATATACCTCTTGGTATTTATACTTCTTAAATAGCAGCAGAAGCCTCCAAAGATTTATCCCTATATGTTTCCAGATGGGAGGGGGGGGTCAATGAATGAATATCTTTTCCCATGGAGTGTAATTAAACATTTACAGGGAAATTAAAAAAAAAAAATACCCCAAGGACTGAACTTTAGATCTTAATGACAAAAAAGTTTTCCTATGTAACTGTCTCATGTGAGACATCTGGGAATATTTGTATCATTGCTCCACAAAACTTCTCCGTCTTAAACCTGAAGTATCACCGAAGTACAAGTTCTCTATCTAATTCGGCCACAAAAGTAACAATTAATGTGGCTCTGGTTCTAATTGTATCCTGAGAATCAAATAGAAAAGTTGACACATTAGAACTATTGAAAGATGGAAATACATCTATGGCCCCTTCCTCAGAGACTTGTTTCTTTATTTCCTGTGCTCAAGGTTAACTTCCTGTACTGTTCCCTTAGCAAGCAGCCTCACCCACTGTGTCATGATCCATTCATGGGTTCCTGAAACACTCCTCTTGGGTCTGTGGCCTCCTGCTTAAAGATGCTGTCGGCATGCACAAACTTCACATAGCTGGAGCCGAGTATCCCCCACAGCCTTTATTTCACTTAGCACAGTTAGGGACAGCAGCCCTCTTAAACAAAATGCAACGGGGAAAAAAACCCCACAAGAGAAAATAATGAAAATAAAGCCCAGGCTTAACTCAAGTACAATAGTACAAAAAGCAAGCTGAACACAGCTCCACACACACATCTAATGGTTTTCTTTTCTGTTGCAGACAGGAAAACACAGGGCGCAAGCTGAAGAAGTTCCCACAAACTGTCCGATTTTTCCCTAGCTCCCGCATTCAGTCTCCGAGCTGCTTGGTATACTATCTGAAACAAACACCAGGTATAGGTGATTAGGAAACAGGTTTTAAGGACTGGCCTGATGGACTGGGATGGAGGGAGGGGCACCCAAACATCATCACAACACTGACACCCAGTGGCCGAATTTAGAGCCCCTGGTTGTAATGGAGAGCACTGTCAGAATGCCTACAGTTGCTGGTAGGAGAACATATGGCATTTGCTCTTACAAGTTTTCTAAGCTAGCTATGCTATTTTTCATAAGCCCATGTCATCTATCTTGCCAGAAGACAATAAAATAGCATACCTCTTTACTGAGTTATTATTCCAAAGTGTTTAGGTCCCATTGGAGTTCTTGATTTCTGTTTAAGGCTAAGAATTCCCTTGTTTTATAACCTTTATGTTCACCACTACTCCAAACCTCTATTGCATGCTTATTAAGAAATGGAGACACGGCGCCAACCTTCAGTTCTATTCAGAATATCATGCGTGGCGTTTCATCTTGTGCCTGAAGTCAGGACCCTGCCTTGGGAATTTGACAATAAATCTGCTATTTATCTTGGTTCACAGCATGATCTGAAATGGATATTAAAGAGAAAAATATGAAAACTTTTATCAAATGCATATCCAGTCCTATCCTGTTTCTTTAAATCCCACATGCTGTATATATTGCTGATCTAAATATCACTCTTTCTAGAATTAACTGAGACCACTCTACTTTTTCTATTGGACAGAATATAGGAGAAGAATATAGTATCAAAGATGCATGCTGCACCTAACAACATGTAAGACATTCCAAAACTCAACCAAAATCTACAAAAACTTCTTTCTCTACAAAAGGGAAGGTAGACCCTCTCAGACTGATGAGGAATCTCCTCTTAAACACATGAAAAAAAACTCAACAAGCTGGGTTAGTGGGCCCAACTCAGCAGGAAGAAAGTAAAATAGCTACTCACGCCCTAAAACCTAACCCAAAATGATCACACTCTCTCTACCTCTAGCTCTGCCTTATGCCCTGGAATAGCCAATCAGCTCAGTGGAGAGAATGGAAAATCCCAACGCTGTTACTAGTCCTGTTGGTAAGGGACCTAGGGCCATCTGGTGATGAACCAAAGGGTCGGCCATACTTGCATGGCCACATCTTCAAAAGGGGACTGTTATCATCATTGGAGTTTCTCTTCCAGCAGGTAGCATCATCACAGGAGTGGAGCCAATTGCCCTGCCAGGATGTCACTTAGCCTGGCGATGGTCCCGCCACAGTGTTTTATTTTCTGCTCATGTTGGAGGTAATTTTCAAAAGGTTTTACTTACCTAGATGGGCTTTTGAAAATTGCAATTACTAAAAGTATGGAAAAAGGTGAAACTTCTCAACTACAAACCAAAAATGCAGTTCACTAATTAATCTTTTATATTAATACTTTTGGAGTGACTTCTGTATATGTCCATATAATAATTTTATATTCCAAAGAAAAAGACCTCCGATGGATGCTAGCATACAAATATAAATACCTGTACTGCATACTTTTAAGCAACTAATTATGAGAGATGTTGCTTCACTGGAAATCTCTAAAATCAAATTTAAGAGAGAGGCCACCTCTATTATGTAATAGGAATAAAGGCAAGGCCAGGACTGGCTAGGGTTGCCAAATGGCTTCAGATTTTCAGGACAGGTTGATCCAGTCCTGGTTTTACCCCATTGCTTGCTGGGACTTATTCTGATTTCCCTATTACATTCCTTACAAAAAGCAAGACTAAAAGTACCTGCATGCAGGGGAGTAAAATCAAGGCTGGATCAACCGGTCCTGAAAATCTGGAGCCAGTTGGCAACTCTAGGCCTGGCCAGCCAAGGCCAGTTTGAACAATGGCCAACACCGGGCCCAGAGTCTAGGGGCACTCTGGGCTCCCACTGGACCACCAAGCCTGGAATTGTGAGTATGTGGGGGTCCGGAGGGAGGGCTAGGGTGGGGGGTGGATTCCCAGCTTCCAGGGAGGACTGGATTTTGTTTTAATGAAGGGGAGGTGGTTAGGGGTAGGGCTTGCACCAGACTTTACAATTGCCTGAATGTTTTTTTCTATCTATGGCTACCTCCAGGAGAAGTTGAGGGAGAGTGGGACAAGGGATCTATGCAGACCCCCGGGGTTTTATTATTAAATTTGGGGTGGATTGACTCGGGGCCATAGGATCTTTTAAGTGATGGCGGTCCCACAATCCTGGGGCCACCATCGCATTTTGTAATTGGGGATTACCACAGTATTTTTTTTCATGGTATTTTACCATGGGGAAAAATAGCACAGGGGTCACAGAGTGGTAGGGTCAATTACTAGGGCTTTGTGATTCCCGTGGCTTAGTGAATGAGCCCCTTAACCAGCTGCCTGCAACACATTGACTTCTCCCTTCCCCTGCGCTTGTATACAGAGGGAACTGGTACACTGTGACAAAATTCATGTATGCCTCCACCCCCTCTCACCTTATGTTTTAAATTTTGGAAGAGAGACCGGTGGGGCTTTCAGTGCTTCCCTACCTCTAGTTTTGGCTATCTGAGTTCTTTCCTTGTCCACCTTGCCTGCTCCATGGAGACTGGTGGTGCCACACAACATTTCTGTTAATGTTAGATGTGCCTTGGGCTCGAAAGGACTGGGAAATACTGCCTTAGCGGCCCTATCCCCCCTTTCCTATTTAAAAATGTGTGGCACCACCCCCAACCCCCTCCCCCAAAACCTTCCAATAACCCCACAGGAGGAGGAGAAGAAGCACTTAACCTCCCCACCTGCAATGTCAAAGCTTTATGCCAGGGAAAGACACCAGCTCTCCAGAATCCATCCTTGCACTTGCACTCCGCTCTTTTAAACATTTGGACTAGACGCCCTCCTCCTACATTCCCCTCATGCAGAGATGACACCCCCCTCTTACCCATCCACCCTCCCCCATTCATCTAGTGCTACTCTGACAGCAACACTGTTAGGTTACACTACTGACGTCGCTGTCAGAGCAATGCCTGATGCTAAGATGCAGGCTTCCAGGCTTCCCGGGCTCTAGTGTTTTTTCGGACAGCAACTCCGATAGGACAGAAGCTTGTGTCCTCCTGGTTAGGCTATTTATCTTTTATCAGGGCGAGAGAGGGATCAGGGGATTTGGAGGGTCGGCCATGGTTTTCACTTTGGTCGTGTGGCAGGGAGTCCCACCGCAATGGGTGATTCTGGCTTCAGGTGGGAAGGAAAGGGGAGAGGGGGGGGGGGGGAGTCTGGCCCCAAATTTTTTAAAAGAGCAGGGTGCTAGGGAGGATGCTAGGGGCTGGTGGCTCTCTCTGGCATAGCGCGTAGACGGTAGGGGGATGATAAGTACTTCTCCTCCTCACAAGGGTTTAATGGAAGGCAATGGGGGGAGGGGGGATGGTGCTCCACATTTTCAAGCACGAAAGTCAGGACTGGCCCTAAGGCTCCAAGGTATTTTTTCTTAATTAAGAATGTGAGGGCGATTAGGTCACATCTGGCCCGCAAGAGATTATTTGTGGGTTTTTTTTAATATTGAATAAGCTGCTGAGCAACGAAGTTACTTGGATAACTCTATCCGGGTAACTTTAGCTTTGTATATTCAGTGGGAAGCTGAGTAACTTTACCTGCAGAGCTTGCCGTTCACTGGCCTCAATATGAACCTCTCAGATATATATTCAGAGTGGAGAATTAACCTACAGGTTAGAGCAGCAGGCTGGAAAGCCAGGGTTCAAATCCCACCGCCACTCCTTGTGACCTCGGAAAAGTTACTTCAACCTCCACCGCCTCAGGTATAAACTAAGGGGTCGATTTTAAAAAGTCCGCGCGTGCGTCCATGTACACGTGGTTCCTGGCGCATGGATGCACCGATTTTATAACATTCACACGCTGGGCTCATTTATTGCTCCTAGGAGGCCATCACAGTACTACCAGCAGAACCTCCTTTTTTTTACGGGAGCACCTTCTGAGGCATCTGAGGACTGTGAGTAACAACCTTTGCCATACTGGGTGCTGAGAGTGATTCAGGACTCCTTAACTGAAATGTCTTAACATCTCTGGGATGCCTAAGTAATTTGAGCCAGATAGCTCCTGTAAGCAGGGCCTCGGTTCACTGCTGAAGTCACCCCGGAGCAGCCAGCGAGTCTGGGCTTTAAAGTGACACAGCTTCACCCAGAAAGTATGCCCTTATAACACAATGGGGTAGATTTTCAAAGTTACGCGAGTGCGTCCACGTGCGCGCGCTACCCGGCGTGCGCAAGGGGGTGCACAATTGTGCACCTTGCGTGCGCCAAGCCCGCGCTGCCTTCCCCCGTTCCCTCCCAGGCCGCTCGGAAATCGAATCGGCCTCGGAGGGAACTTTCCTACCCCCCCACCCCACCTTCCCTTCCCCTACCTCCCCCGCCCTTTCCCCCCTACTTGTATTTTTTTTTCTTTCTTTTATTCCAAAACTTACTTCAGCCCTGGGGCTGAAGTAAGTTGCGCGCGCCGGCCGACTGCTGGCGTGCGATCCCTGGCACAGCAGCAAATGGCCGCTGTGCCTGGAGCGTCTGACCCCACCCTGCCCCGCCCATGCCCCGCCCCTTTAGTAAAGCCCCAGGACTTCCACGCGTCCCGGGGCTTTACGCGCATTGCCGGGCCTTTTGAAAATAGGCCCAGCGCCCGTAGGTCTTTGAAAATCCGGCCCAATGTTTACTATCTCAAAGCACAAATGAAAAATGCATTTAATGTGAAGTTTCCTGTGGTCTGAAATTTGTAAATGTTCTCTCCTGTAAATAAAAGCAAACCTGATTTGCAACCAAACTATAGAACTTAGAGACATAATATGAAGCTTCAACGGGGTAGACTGAGGACCAACATTAGAAAATATTTCTTCACAGGACGGTTGGGGGATGCATGGAATGCCTTTCGTAGGCAGTTTGCATATAACAGTTTATATAAACTGTACCCTTCATGATTGATCAAAGTTACCACAATTCCATTTGTCTTAGATAGTGGGTATTTATTAGGGATTTTTTTTATAAGGTTATCACAATAAACCTGTTACCCTAAACTTGATGATTGTTTTATGTTAAAATGATTAGGTATTTAGCAATTATCAGAAATGAAGAGTTTCATTTTCACTGCTTGCCATGTGTAACAACTTCAGTTGACAAAACACCTCTTCTCTGCTGTCCCTAGCAGTGGGGTAGAACCCTGCAGTTCTTCTCATAGAGCTGCAATCGTCCCCTGGCTGAGCTAGGCTGACATTGTCTGATGCAGAGCCCTGTTGATCCAGATACTTCGACAGCTGAGACCATCCCTTAACAGCCAGGAGGCCAGCCAAGCATAGACTGTATTAGAAGGTGGGCATTTATGTTCCTATGGGGTTAGTCAGAATAATATTGATTAATGTCCTAAGTGCAAGTCCCAGTTGATTTGATATGCTAGTGTCGCTCTGATTTTATGTCTAAGTGATTTTATAAGAACAGAGTAGTTTCCTAATTCTTTGTTCTCCTCCTTATAAAAGGGCTTGATCTGCCTTTCTTAATTCTTTAATGCAAATCAATTAGCTCCCAGCTTGGCAGTGTCATTGGTCCAGATCATCCAGGTTTTTTCAACCCAGGCAGGTCAGTCCTTGCCCAGAGAGACATTGACCAGATGATAGCAGCAAACATCTTCCTGATAAGTTTCCAAATGCTGAGAAGTGGTTTAAAGCAGCTAGGCCTTGAACTGCAGTCTCAGAGGTGCCTAGCCTGTTCCTTTTTTGCAGGTAAATAGGCCTTCATTGTTCAAAATAATCTCTTGTGCAGAGAAATATGCCAAATACATCATGCAGCTTTGCAACAGATTCCATGTTGTCAGAAGGTCTTACTGGGCCTTGCTCCTACTACACTCTACTGGAAGATGTAGTGAATACAAGAACTGTTAATGGAATTCAAAAGAGTATGAGATGAACACAGGATTCATAATGGCTAAAGGAGGGAAATGAAACAAAGTTATAATCATTGGTTTAAAGAGTTATCTTTTTCATTTTTGTAATGGGTTAAAACATTCCTTTTGCATTAGTTGCTGTACTTATCTTGTTATGGGATGAAAATCCCCACATGCAACTTCTTCAGAAACTAGTACTGTCTCAAAATCCAACACCAGTGCAGTGTTTCAAGTAACAACTCTTCTTCGGGGGCTCAATGGTTGACCACTGTTACTGCCAGCATTAATTAAACAAATGAGGAAGCACCACCATTTTATATACATCTGGGGACTCCCAGGATAAATTCACTCATCTTAAGCTGACTCGACTATTGCAATTCTTTGTTGAGCCGTCTCTCGTCCCATCAGGTTAGGGGACTTTAACTTATATAAATATGGCTGGAAAGCTGATTTTTGGTAAGCACAAATACAATCACGTCTCTCCACTGATGCAAGACCTACACCGGCTCCCGGTTTCACCGCACATACAACTTAAAATAGGCTGTCTGGCTTTTAAAGCCCTCCGATGGGAACCCCTTCGTACCTTGCTTGTCAGATCATTCCCCGTCGTCCTGCCTGTGCACTTCAGTCATTTCAGCAAGAATTATTAGTTCTGCCATCACCCAGAGAAATTCAGCCTGAAATAACAAGGGAAAGTAGCTTTTTCTTTTTGGCACCCAGCCTGTGGAGCTCTTTCCCATTAACCATTCAACTGGAAAAGGATTATCTTACATTTCAAAAAGCCCTAAAGGCATTTCTCTTTCAGAAGGCCTAACAGTCTGATTAGTTCTTTACTCTGCATTCTCACTCCTTTAAAGTCATTTTGTTTGTTATTGTGTGTATAGGTGTTAATACAGATTATTGAACATTGGTTTTTGTGCTTACATTCAACATTTACAAAATATACTCTAGCCAGTGAATTATGCAATTTCTGATCCTCTTGGGGGTCTTTCCTCATTTAATACAACCAAGTTTTATAGAATACGTTATTTCAGTATCTTAATATATCATTTTATGACAGTTTTATTTTTTACCAGTATACTTTATTGATTTTATTAAGACATAGTCTCACTTTTAACTATTTGTATCATGCAATTTGATATTAACTTGATTTTAATGTATTCTAGCATGCATTTGTATGATAAATAATATAATAACCAACTCACTAAGGGCTAAATTCATGAAACACAATCGGGAGAGGGGTGTGTTTTGTGGTAATAGCCTATTTATTGCAAAGTATGCTACCTTTCAGTGCATTTAACTTTTTCACACTTGGCAGCAATACCACAATTGTTGAGTGAGAGTGAGCTATAAGGTTCTTAGAGTAGTTAGGTATTTATACCTCTATTTGAGGCCCACCTAGTAACTCGAGGTGAGGTTTAGGGGCCACTTTGACATTCAGAGTGAGACGTACGAACAGAACAGTGCACTCTTGTGAAGATTTGATGACCTTCGGAGTGAGGAACCTCACCCAAAGTTTGATCCTTCAAGCTAGGTTGAGAGAACATTCTACAAATCTCATCTTTGTGTGGGTTTCCTCACTCCTAAGGTCATCAAATCTTCACAAGAGTGTACTGTTCTTTTCGTACGTCTCACTCTGAATGTCAAAGTGGCCCCTAACCCCTACACTACTACCTAAACCTCACCTCCAGTTACTAGGTGGGCCTCATATAGAGGTATAAATAACTAACTACTATAAGAGCCTTATAGCTAGGTGCTCTCTCTTACTCTCTCAACAGCTTAAAATACCCACAACACTATTTGCAAAAAGATCACAAAGTGCAATCTAGCCATATTGCACAGCTTAAGGCCAATGAAAAAGTGTAGTTATTTCTGGCATTAAAACTGTATGATATTGCTTTGCAAAACCAGCCCACTTGGACAGAAATCTTGCCCCAAACTCCTCCCCCTTTTCCAAATTAGCATTGCGTCATGTGTTATGTGCTTTTTGCATGCGTTAACGTGTTTTTCGCTTGCGAAAAGGCCTTAATGCAACTTGGAAAATAACCCCCTAAAATAGAAAACCTTGACAGTGATTAGACCCAACAAACTTTGTATATACATCACTAAAATCCAAAATATATTGTTCTTCATATTTACAATTTAAAATATGAAATAAAAACACAGAAAAATTGAATACAAAATAAAAAAATTCGAATAAGTATTCTATTCCACTTCTTCATTAAAGCTAACTGCATTTACCTTACCTAAGATTTAAATCAAAACTTGTTCCCATTTATTCAAGACAGCATCTCAATTTTCTCCTCTTGTTAAAGGTTGAACAGAGTAAACAACAGTCCATTTCAAATGGCTAAATGAATATCCATATGCTAGGTAATGTTCTACAATCAGAGTTTGTGTCCTGCCCATATTAAGGCAGCGCCTGTGTTCTATAAACTGAGTTCTTATTGTCCATTTAGTGCATCCCAAGTAGAAAGGGGGAACAGATTGTCAGAATCTGTTGGAATACAATCTTGCAAGTCCTTTAATAAACAAGTGTGTATATATTACACACTTTAATTTATCTTATCCAGTGGCAATAACTATTTAAAAACATTGGAACATTATAAAGATGCATTTCATTTTTGCAGAATGAAACATTTTCTTATATTGAGGGGATGGAATATCAGAGATCGAGTGTTACAAGCAGCACTACCATCTTCTCAGTTTTTAGAGATCTCACACAGTTGGTGGGACATTTTCCCTATGCTGCTTGAGAGCCCGCAACTCCGTTAGGGAGCAGGGCACAATGGAAGGCAAGGCAGTGGGAGCGGGAAGGCAGGGCTGGGGGGGGGGGGGGGGGGATGGCCTAGCAGGCGGTGCCTGGCTAGAAAAGGAGGCATGTGTGGCCCCCTTTTCGGCTGGGCACCGCCGTCTGGGTTTCACTTCCCCCTCACCCTCCCATTGCGTACAGCTAGAGTGGGGAGGCGGGACTTTAGGAATTTGTCGCGGCCCTTGGCATTGCGGCACGGTGACCAGCAAAGCGCCCCCCCCCCCCCGCGCATATGGGTTATGTAGGGCACGGGCAGGGGGCCAGTGGCCCCCGGAGCACTGGAGCAGGTAGCTCTGACTGGGCCAGCGGCCCAACAGGTCCGACACAGACCCTCGATGCTTCGACGGCCAAGAGGGGAGTGTGAGGAGTACTGAGTCGCTTAGTCCAAACGACCCTGACTTCTACGGTCGGGTCACCAGCAACGACGCTGTGGCTTCGACGGCCAGGTGTCAGTGGCAGCTGCCCGGCTTCTACGGCCGGGGGGTGTACACGTGCGTCAGCGGAATTATGGGCTTAGCACTTGGTAGCGGGGGCGCTGGTCACCAAGAGTTAACATAGTATTTAGATTAATAAGGTTTGTACAATATTGTTTTATTATGCAAAGGTTGCTGTATTTGTATATGGGCTGCGGCCATTAATTTATCCATCCAATAAAAATCTGTTATCAAATATAAGCTGCGTGAGCCTTTGGAATAAATTAAGTTTCCTGGAGGGGGGGGGGAGGAACATGAAAGAGGGATGTGAATAGACGTAGCCTTTCCACTGCCCACATTCGGGCCAATACAGCTGACAGCCACGGGTTCAGAAAACAGACACCGGCATAATTGAGCGTCCGCCTTCCGACCTGCGGGCCGATTTTACTTTTTTTTTTTTACTTTTTAATATTTTTTAAATTTTGGGGCCTCCGACTTAATATCGCTATGATAGTAAGTCGGAGGGTGTACAGAAAAGCAGTTTTTTCTGCTTTTCTGTACACTTCCCCAGCGCCAGCAGAAATTAACGCCTGCCTTTGGGCAGGCGTTAATTTCTGAAAATAAAATGTGTGGCTTGGCTGCACATTTTACTTTCTGTATCGTGCGGGAATTTTATTTATTTATTTAAAAGTGTTTGTATACCGTCTTTACAAACAGTGTTTAATCAAAACGGTTTACATAACTAAA
This sequence comes from Rhinatrema bivittatum, assembly GCF_901001135.1. Classification (NCBI taxonomy): domain Eukaryota; kingdom Metazoa; phylum Chordata; class Amphibia; order Gymnophiona; family Rhinatrematidae; genus Rhinatrema; species Rhinatrema bivittatum. The sequence continues at coordinate 50,185,552 of NC_042619.1, read as the reverse complement.
TAAAAAACAAATGTAAATAAAGATTTAAATTTAAAAGAACATAAAGATTATCAAATTATAAAAGCTCAAAATTACAAAAATATATAATAAAAATAAAATCTAAAACAATGAATAGTTTACATAATAAAAAACTAACAGGGCCATCAACATGCATTTGCATGTTGCGGGCGCTATTAGTTTCGGGCGGGAAGGGGGGGGGGGGGGTTGGACGCGCGTTTTCGTCGCGCTATTACCCCTTACTGTATAAGTAAGGGGTAATAGCTAGCGCGTCGAAAACGCGCATCCAAACGCAGGCTAACTGTATCAACCCGACAGTAAAAGACAGTAAAAGAATTGACCATAAATGCCACACAGATTATACTTCTCAGTGTGCCATATATGTGATTCAGTGCGATTGCCTAAGGATGTTTATAAAATGACTGTTCTTCTTTATTTGTATAGTTAATGCCAGTAGTAACTGCAGTCAACCACTGAGCATCTGAAGAAGCATTTTCATTCTAAACACTGCGCTGATATCGGATTTTGCAACTCTCCTAGTTCCTGTAGCAGTTGCATTGTAGGTTTTTCAGCTGTTAAGAAATAAATTCAGCAACTTATGCAAAAAAAAATGTAATGCATTACAAAAATAAAAAAGACAACGCTTTAAACTGATGATTATAACTTTGCTGATACCCGGTTGACACCAGTCCTTAATGGATTACAGCTAGGTAATATGATGGTCTTTCTATTACAAACTGTATATTGAGCTATTTAAAAGGAGCATTGATTTTTTTCACTTTATTCTAAAAATGGATAATAAAACTGCAACAGACAAGATCCTTCTTGTAATACAAGAAATAAAAACTAAATAAATGAAAACATTTTTTACACTGTTTCTCCATACACCTCTTTTACAGTTCACATCAATCTTGAGAATAGGCACATTTGAATTCCAAAGAATCTTTTAGCAAGAGAACCAGCTTTCTAAGAAACCTTGAATACTGCTATAACTGATACAGTGTTTTCACAGAATTGGTCATAGGAGGAATGAACTCCCCTTCAAAGAGCAAAGATAGATTTAAAATAAAAACTTACTGAATATATATATTTTTTTCTGAAAACACAGACAAAAAATTCCGGAAGTTATTACCCAGGAAAAGTTCTCTTAATCCCCCCTATCTTATTGCAATATAACTAAACAGGAAAATCATGTTTCCTATTCCCCTCACTTCCATTCGATAACATCCACAGCTCTGTCCTGCTCATCAGACTGTCACTTATACGTCCACTAGTCAACTGAAGTGTGTGTGTAAATGAAGGTGCTTGCAAAAGGGGCAATGCCCCTTTAAGAAGCTTCCACTCTACAACTATGGTCACTTTAAGGATCCGAAAAAATAAAGAACCCAAACAAACAGTCCTATCAGCAAAAAACTCAAAACAACAACAAAAGGACACAGAGTATAACTTTCAATGCTGTGACACTATGTAAATTCTCTTGAATGATGATGATGCATCAGCAAGCCTGACAACGGCAGTGTGTATTTATACTGCCGTCCGTTCTGATCGTCATTTGCAGTGTTAAATTTTTTGAAGGCACAATGCTTTGAAAATCATTTCAAGTGACAATTCAAAAAACATATGAGTAGTCCGTCTGTTCCCGTAAACATAGATTTGATATTCGACCCGACAGCGGCCGGTGTTTCGTGACTTATCAGTCGCTTCTTCAGGAGTATATTTTGTTATAACAGATACTACAATTAAAGGAGAAGACATACTCAATATCTTGTCAAAACGATTTTTTCAAAAACATTACTTAACTTTGATGTCAACAGCAGGACCAACCTTCTTCCCGGACAAATGCATCTCAAACAATTCCACTGTGTGCGGGACAGAGACCACCCTGAACCGGTTGTACCTTTAAGTAGCCCGCGTGTTGTGAGACGTAATTCGTGATGACGTATGACGCATCTCAGCGCCATAGTAACTACTGAAGCAGGAGTAAAGCATCTCGTTGCCATAGTAATCAATAAATGGACTTCACAGGAAAACCTGTAATTCAAGTGCTGAATTAAGCCCATCAGGATCCACTGTGCCCAACCGGTGGATCCATCGTTGCTCTGCTTGTAATAACCGAATATTATAATCACCTCTCCTCCAATTGGGAGACAATTGTTCAAGAACACATACTTTTAAATCGTCAAAGGTATGTGTCTGTTGAATGCAATGAGATGTCAATGGAGCCGTGAGACGGACTGTGGATATACATGATCGATGTTCAATGAGACAGGTTTTAAGGGCCCGCTTAGTTTTTCCGATTATACCAGAGATTGCATGGGCATTGAATTAAATAAATAAACCCTGTTGACCGGCAATCTGTGAACTTTCTCAGATCAGACCGGACGGCAGTATAAATACACACTGCCGTTGTCAGGCTTGCTGATGCGGTTTCATCATCATACAAGAGAATTTACATAATGACACAGCATTGAAAGTTATACCAATGTCCTTTTGCTGTTGTTTTCACTTTAAGGATCCCCCATTAGACAGCAGCAGTAGTGACAGGTTATTTTTAGTTATGGGTCTATACAAAGTTAGAGTTCCAGAGCCAGGGTTTGAAGGCAGAATGGAGTCTGGGCCACAGGCAATTGTGGTGTGCTATGAAAGCACCTTGAGTCAGGGCTTCCTGTGAAAATCAACTTTGGGGCTGGAGATGGGCTGCCATGCCATCCTCTTTTAAAGGATGCATGTGTTACTTATTTTTCAAATTTGGATTCTGCACACATCCGCTGTTTATAATAAACTAAATAAACTAAAAACAGAATAAACTTGCTTTGAAAATTATGAGAAAGTATGAACTGAAGCTCAGCCGTACAAAGTTATACCTGGTTATTTAATTTTTTTGCAGAATTTTATTGTTCTTTACAGAGGGAAAAAGCAAAGGGGTTTAAATTGAGGATAAATTGAGCTTGATGATAAAACAAAGAATATTAAAATCAAGTGACTCATACTATAAGTGCAAAACAATGTAAGTTTCTTGCTATGAACTGATGATGGTGTTTTCTTGTCTACTGATATATTCTAGAAAACATTGGTAAGAAAGCATATAGCATCAACCTGGAGATGTGATGAATCTTTCTGCTGAGGAAAAACTGACTTTTAATTTGGAAATGATTTCCTTATTGCTAGGTTTATGATATTTTATAAAACTGAGAAAACAGAAATTTTCCATTGGTGTGATTGGGAATTTAATAGTTTTTTGGGGGTGGACGGAGAATTCTTTCATACTGCTGAAAAATCTCCAAATCCTGATTGACTATGCACTTTGTACACTTAGAAGACAAAAATGTTTAAGGTTTGATCATTCAAACTCACTCAGTCACCTCGAAGGCAATATATATGGAAATTGACAAAATGCAATTTGCTTTTAGGGGTGCATTTTATTGATTTATTTTGATTTGTTACCCACCAGATCACTAGGAATGATGTTCCTAGTGGGAGCATAAGAACAAACATTTGAAAATGATTTGGGGTACTGAACTCAAATCAAATTACAGCAGCCCCAGCAAAAAAAAAATAAATAAAAAGCCCAGTGAGTCATGAGTGTGACTGACCAGCCTGTATTTAAATGTCTAGAGAGGAGCTAGGTAATGTGCCTGACTCATGTGACCAAACAAAAGCTAGGGAAGACTCAAAGACCTGGTTCCAACTTACAGAAGAAACTGCAAACAATATAAACTCTGAGAAATTAAAACAAATAAAGAAAAACAGAGAAAAACACAACCCATAGTTCAACTCACAACTAAGAATAACAAAATCCAACCTTAGGAAAAAAGAAAAGGACTGGCAAAAATACAAATGTCCCTTGACACTGCAAAGATATCGCACGCAACTCACCACTTATAATAAAATGATTCTAAACACTACACGTGACTACTATAGTCAAAAGATCAAAAAACACCAATAACTCCAAATCTCTATACAACATCGTAAACAACCTCATATCTGAAAACAACTCCCCCACAACTGAAACCAAAAGTTTAAGCCAAGACCTTGCCATGTTTTTCAAAAACAAAAGCAAAATAACTGGTGCCATCAACAAATCCTCGATCACAGAAGACCAAATATCCACAACAAATATAATACCATGGTCTAATTTCGAACCAATCTCAACCACTGAAACAGAAAAAATGCTAAGAAAAATAAACCCAGCACGCCATGATCTAGACATAATCCCAACACGAGAGCTAAAGGAAATAGCTCATACCATAGCCCCAACCATAGCAGCAATTATAAATAAATCTCTCGAAGAAGGTGAGCTACCAGTCAAATTAAAAACCGCAACGATCAAACCAATAATAAAGAGGAAGAACCTAGATCCAGACGATCTGAACAACTACCGTCCAATCTCAAACCTACCCCTACCTGCAAAACTGACAGAGAAAGCGGCCCTGAAACAGCTCAATGAGCACCTCGAAACCAACAACATCTTACACCCCACCCAACACGGTTTTAGGACAAACCACAGCACTGAAACCCCGCTGCTCAACTTATCAAACAATATATTAAGAGGTTTCGATAACAAACTAAGCCATTTACTAATCTTATTTAACCTCTCTGCCTCATTCGACACAATAGACCACAAAAGCCTAATATCAAGACTAGCAAACATAGGTCTCTCAGGCAAAACTCTAGATTGGTTCACATCCTTCCTCAAAGACAGATGTACAATGTTAATGTTTTACGATATTATTGTGAAATCATGGAGTGTTAACTGTTGAATGTCCCTGTTAAATATACTTCAGGTATGTAATCCAGTGAATCTCCTGGGATATGTTCTTAATGTTAGTTTGGAATAATCTGTGATGGTTTCTATGAAACCCATATTTATGAGTGTCATTTTTATGTTATTGTTTTTATTATTATGTGTGTTTATTTTGTATATCGCCTAGGCCATCTTGTGTTAGGCGATTAATAAATTTGAAAAAGTAAAAAAAAAAAAAAAAGTAACCTCAACAACATCTCATCTGAAGCCATACCCCTTGAAACAGGAGTGCCACAAGGGTCTGCTCTCTCGGCCACACTCTTTAATATTTACCTACTCCCACTCTGCCAACTCATCTCAGGTCTAGGCGTAACATACTATATGTATGCCGACGATATACAACTCCTCATACCAATAACTTCCACCATCAAAGATGCACTGATACTAGCAGCCTCTCACCTTGAATCAATTAGAAACATGCTAAACCATCTAAAGCTATGCCTCAACATGGACAAAACAGAATGCATTCTGATAGAAAGAAAAAACACAGGATCAAAAACAAGCCATTCCATACAAATAGACAACATCTGTATCCAACTAAAGGACAAAGTAAAAGACCTCGGTATATGGATTGACAATGAACTCTACTACAAAAAGCACATTGCAAGAAAACCAAAGAAGGCTTTCATAAACTTCAAATACTTAAACATCTAAAACCGCTGCTTCACCACAAAGATTTCAGAACCGTCTTCCAATCACTTATTTTCACTAGCCTTGACTACTGCAACTCACTCTTGATAGGACTCCCAAAAACGACCTTAAAACCACTACAATTACTACAGAATGCTGCAGCTAGAGTCCTATCCAGCAAAATAAAATCAGACCACATCACCCCTGTACTCAACAGTCTACACTGGCTACCGGTAGAAAAAAGAAAAGTCTGTGGATAAATATATAGTATCATTCTTGTCAGTGAGCTATCGAGCTTAAACGTTCTCTATAATAGTCTTGGGTTTGTTCTTGCATAACCGAAGATGGTTATGTGTTAGGTAAGTTATGTGTGGTTAACAGATACCATCTTTGAAAGTTTGATTGAAGATCCATGTTTTGAGCTCTTTTTTAAATGTTTTGATGTTGCTTTGTGAGCTCAGGTAATCTGGTAGTGAGTTCCATAATTTGGTCCAGCAATGGAAATGGCTCTGTTTCTTGTGTTGGATAGCTTAGCTAATGGAAGTGACGGTATGACTAGATGTAATTTACTTGTGGTTCTTGTCGTGCGTTGTGATCTGTGTATTCGTATGACGTTATTGAAGACAGTGTTATCTGCTTTGTATATTGCATTGTGTAAGATTGTCAGTATTTTGAATTCTATTAAAATTAATTTCTCTTAGGTAAATCGAGTATTGACATCCACTTCTCTCTGTTAAAGAATATTTCCCCCTTCAGTGTTAACATAATTCAAATTATGTAAATTAACCCTCCTCTAAAGTTGATATAAATTACATAAGTTTAATCAGTTTGTTGATCATTATCCGGTTTGATTCCAGTTTGATTCCTGTTTGTATCAGTTGTTGACAAAATGTACTAAGTTGTTATATCTGTAAACCGGAGTGAAGGCAGCTAGCTAAACTTCGGTATAAAAAATAGATTTTGAGCCTATGATAGTGCATGACACTACAATCTCCTCCCCCTTCCTCATTCTTCCAGTAAGATATTTTACTTACCCTGGTGACTGCCGTGCTGGAAGAGAGCAGCAGATACCACCTGCCCCACCCTTGACCTTTCCCAGCTAGCAGAAAAATCTTCTCCAATCTTTGAATAAACCAACAGTTTTCTATTTCTCCTCTGTCTCTACTTGCACCTGGCTTTTGCTATTTCCTCTCTGCCTCATTCCTTTTTCTTTTAAAGCTTATGTATTTTGGTCTTCCTCTCATTTATTTTATCTCAGTGTGCATCTCTCTTCCTACCTCTGGTTGTCTCTCCTCAGCTCAGTATCTTCTCTCACCTCCCCCTGCTACTTCCAACTCTCTCTTCACCTCTTCTTGCCTTCTTCCTCCCTCTGTGGTACCTGGGAGCGGACACAGCTTGGGAAACAGTCTGGAGGAAAAAGAGAGGTAGTCTCTGGACGTTTCCATACACAAACTATGAGGAGGCGATCCGGGCTTGTCCGGGGTTGCCGCCCATAACATGGGCACGAGCCTCGGACGGGGCGAGCAGGGGAGGGAGAAAAGGGGGGGGGGGGGTGAGGAGGAGTAGTTGGAAGGGCACCAATGGCGGTGCAGCAAATTTGAATGCTGCATAGCCATTGGTGTAGGGGTAAAACAGAAAGGGGACAGTGTAGCGAGCCAGTCAGTTGAGGCTCAGGCAGCGTGCAGAGCAGAGGGTTTTCTCTTTGCTGCGTGCCTGATTCCCAACTGACCGGGGCGCTTGCTTACGTCCTCTTCTCCGCTTTCGTCGGCGTTTTCGCAGGGCATCATGCGGCGTTCAAAGGCGCAATCGGCGCCAAAACCGAGGTCCCGGCCCACACGTTCTTCGGCGCCGGTGACTGGGCCCAGTCGGCGGCGGGCCGCGGAGGCGGCCTCCCCCCCTCGCGACCTGGAGATTTCTCATGCGGTGAGTCCCGTTGCGCCCTTCGCCCCCTCTCCTGCTCCCGCGGCTCCCCCACTGTGCGACCCCCCTTCCGCCCTCCAGGCGCCGCTTGTGCCTGCTCCCTCGCTGGTTGACTCAGGGGAAAGCGGCCCGGAGCCGGACAGCCCCCCCCCTCCGTTCAGCCCCGGCTCTCATTTCGGCCTTGCCTCTGCCTCCACCACGCGGTTTGCCCCGCCCCCTTTTGGCCCGGCTCAGGCGTGCCCTAGTGGCGCGTGCCCTGCACCCCCTTCCCCTCCCTCTCCTGCGGGTGTGGAGCCCCGCTCTGATACTCCCCTTCAGGCCGGGCAGCCTGTGCTAGCCCTGGCTCAGGCTTTTCAGGACTTACCGCCTCCCCCTGCCCCGGCCCGTCCCCGCGTGGGTCAGCCGGCCAGGCGCAGACGCACAGTTCTTCCCCTGCAGGCCGGGCAGCCTGTGCTAGCCCGGGCAGAGGCTTTTCATGACGTACCGCCTCCCCCTGCCCCGGCCCGTCCCCGCGCAGGTCAGCCGGGCAGGCGCAGACGCACAGTTCATCGGGGCCTTCCGGAGCCGCCCCCAGCTGTTCTCCCCAGAGGCTGGCGTGCCCCCCCCCGCGGCACCCCCCCCCACCTCACCTTCCTCACCCCTCCACTCCTGCCCCCGAGTATGGCACAGGTGTCACGGCGGCGTTAATCGCAGATGTTTTGCGTCATTTAGCCAGCTCGGGGTACCAATTCGTCCAGGGACCCAGCGACAGCAGCGGGCAGGGTCGTCCGAGCTTCGGAGGGTGGCAGACAGGGGCCGCCACGTCGTCGGGTGCACCATTTTTGCCGGCAGGGCCTGGCCCGGCCGGAGGCTCTTCAGGTGTGCCCAGGCACCCTGTTCATTTCAGGCACGCTGGTGCCGAGGCAAATGCGCTGCATGGGGAGGCTAGGGGCGGGTTTAGCGCTATGCGGGGTTTTTTCACAGAGCCCGACGATGGGGATCTCCCTGGCCCATCCAGCCGGGATGCCTGGCGGAACCAGGAGCGGAACCAGGAAGCTTTAGGTGCTGGATCCCCGTCTGAGCCTAGGCCGAGAAAGGACGGCGGAGGCGAGCAGGCGACTCCCCGGGGCAAGGAGCCCACGGCTTCGCGGACCGTCGACACTTTCAGAGCGCTCGCTGAGCCAGGTAAGGATGCGCCGTCGCGGGAGGGCGGGCGTAGTAAGGGGTCGAGGCGGAGGTCTCGGGAGGCGTGCAGTGTTAGTTCTTCAACTTCGGCTTCTAGTACTACTGACGATACTGGCGACGATAGGCCGAGTAAGAGGGCGGTTCTAGGGGAAGGGCCCAATTACGGGGTGGGTCCCACAGCTTCTGCATCCCTTTCAGAATTGTGGGAAGAGGTCCCTACTCGCTTGGTTAGGCGTATTCGGAAGAGGAAATTTGTTAATATCTTTAAGCTCCTAGAGGGAAGACGGGGAGGGAAGAAGTCATCTAAGAAGGCGAAAAAACGCCTTCGCAAAAGTGGTGCGGGCCCGCGCATAGCTAAGAACATAGTTAATTGGACGCGGGGTTTTCTCCGATTAGCCAGCGTAGTTAGTCACTTCGATTCCTCCCAGTATGCGGCTTTGCTGTCCTATGCGGACAGCATTCTGGGTGCGTTCCGGGACTATGATGGTTGGGCATGGCTCAACTACGATGAAAAGTTCCGGGACAAGATGGCAGGGAATCAGTATATGTCCTGGGGTTCCCAGGACATCCATCTGTGGTTGACACAGATGACCAACAAGAGCGCAGGATCGGTTCGGCCTAGTCCACTAGGTGGCGGGGCCCCCGTTTCGGGGGGTGCGTCGCTTGCCGTAGGAGGTAGTGGGCATTCCTTTCGTTCCGGTGGACCGCGAGCTGCGGGGACTGGCTACAAAGGCGCGGGTGGGGCGACGGACGTTTGTTGGCGCTACAACAAACTCACTTGTTTGTTTCCGCAATGTAAGTTCCGGCATGCCTGCGCTACTTGCGGGGGAGCTCACTCTGCCCTTAAGTGCTCGCAAGGAGCGGGTGGAGGGGTCCCCAAGGGACCCAAATAGGCACTTGTTGATGTGCAAGGCGGACTCCCCTATTCTGTTGCCTGCCTTGCGCGAGGGTTTGCGCGATTATCCGGATAAGGCGGCTGCTGCTCTATTGTGGGATGGGTTTAATGAAGGTTTCCGTATTCCCTATCAGGGTCCGGGGCAAGGGGGCAGGGCTAGAAATTCTAGGTCTGTTTATCGTTTGGCCCACGTGGCCACGTATAAATTACAGGAAGAACTCGGGTTGGGAAGAATCGTTGGCCCTTTCGTGGGAAAGCCGTTCGAGCGGATGCACTTATCCCCGTTGGCTGTCATCCCCAAGAAGGTCGAGGGCAAATTTCGTCTGATTCTGAATCTGTCCCATCCAGCGGGGGGGTCCGTTAACGATTTTATCCCGAAGGCCGCATGCGCTGTGAAGTATGCATCCTTTGATGAGGCAGTGGCGTTAGTGCGTAAAGCAGGGCCTGCAGCTTTGATGGCGAAAGCGGATATTGAATCCGCATTTCGTTTGCTGCCCATCCATCCGTCTTGTTTTCCGTTGTTGGGCTTTTACTTTGAGGGTGGTTACTTCATTGATCGTTGCTTGCCGATGGGCTGCGCGGTGTCGTGCGCTTTTTTCGAGGCCTTCAGCACATTCATACATTGGGCTGCTATTCGTCATAACGGATGTGCGGATTCGCTGCATTATTTAGACGATTTTTTCTTTGTGGGCCCGGGCGGATCAGACGCCTGTCAGCAGCAGTTATGTGGTTTTCTACGTACGGCTGCGTGTTTTGGCGTCCCTATCGCGCAGGACAAGACGGAAGGTCCTGCAACCCAGCTGACTTTTCTGGGCATCGAATTGGATACCGTGGCTATGGTTTGTCGCTTGCCGCTGCCTAAGGTGCAACAGCTGCGGTCACTGGTCAGCACGGTTAAGGGAGCTGTTAAGGTTACCCTGCGGCAGATGCAATCATTGATCGGTTCCTTAAATTTTGCGTGTCGTGTGATCCCCATGGGGCGCGCGTTCATTCGTCGCCTGTCGGCACGGACGGCGGGAATTCGGTCCGCTCATCATTTCATTCGGGTGTCGAGGCCAGTTAAGGAGGAATTGGTGATGTGGGACACCTTCTTGCACTCCTTTAATGGTGTCTGCATTATGAGGGAGCCGGAAGTCTCCACCGAGCAACTGGAATTGTATTCGGACGCAGCGGGGGCAGCTGGTTTAGGCATATACTTTGGTGGCCGTTGGTGTGCCGAGCCTTGGCCGGCCTCCTGGGTCGCTGGGGGTATGGTGAAGAACATTACCTTCCTGGAACTATTTCCGATCATTGTGGCACTTACCCTCTGGGGGCAGAACTTGGCTAATCGACATATTGTGTGGTGGTGTGATAATTTAGCAGTCGTCCAGGTTGTAAACAAACAGTCTGCTAAGTGTCCTAAAGTTTCTGCTCTCTTGAGAGTCATGGTCTTATTATGCCTACAGTTAAATGTTAGTTTGCGTGCGCGCCATGTCCCTGGGTCAGTTAATCTCATAGCGGATGCTCTCTCTCGTTTTAAGTGGGACACCTTCCGGGACGTGGCGCCTCATGCAGAACGGATAGGCGAGCAAGTCCCTGCCCATCTGGGCGTGACGACATCAGCACCTTGATCCAGCGTTCCGTGGCCCCGGCGACCTGGAGATCTTACGTGGCAGGGAATGATACTGTGCAGCGTTTTTTATTCTCTATGGGGTGGGCAGGGGGGCAGGTGCCAGATTCAGCGGTTGTCCAGTTCATCCTGTGGGCGAGAGGCGCGGGGTGTTCCCTGGCGTCAGTACGGAGTCATTTGGCCGGCTTTGCTTTTTTCCGTAAGCTGGAGGGTTTTGCGAATCCTTTGCGTAGTTTTTTAATTACGAAAATCCTGGCAGGCTGGGGAAAGGGGGTGGGAGTCCGCCCAGACAAACGACGACCGATTAGGTACGGGGATCTGATCGTGTTGGCCACCGGCTTGCGAGGGGTTTGCGGTTCCGCGTTTGAGCGGCTGTTATTTCGTTTGGCTTTTTCCTGGGCCTTCTTCGGTGCCCTTCGCCTGGGGGAATTAGTCGCGACGTCTAAAGGGGACATTGGGCTGACGGGTCTGCTGGTTGGGGATGTGTGCGTACATGCCGCACGCGTGACACTTCGGATTCGCCGATCCAAAACGGACCAGCGGGGCAAAGGTGCCTGGATTTCCTTGATCCAGGCGGCGTGCGGGAGGGTGTGTCCGGTGCATTTGGCGCTAGCATATGTGGCGGTACGGCCTTTAGTGGCGGGCCATTTCCTAGTTCACGCGGACGGCTCCCCCCTCACTCGGTATCAGTTTGTCACGATTCTGCGCAGAGTGGTGCGAAGTGTCGGGTGGGAGGCGAGCCGCTACACGTCGCATTCCTTTCGCATTGGTGCGGCTACCACTGCGGCGGAAATGGGCTGGTCCGCTGCCGGGATCAAGGCGTTGGGGCGGTGGAAGTCTGAGGTGTTTCGAGCTTACGTGCGAACCTAACAGGGCTGCTTATTAACTGGGGTTGTTTGTTTTGCAGATCGGGTCTGGGAGGTGCCGAGCGCGGAATGTGCCTGGATCGTGGGTCATTCCTTTGTTCACCGTGCCTATCACCGGGCGAAGAAGCGGCCTTCTGGCGACAATTTGCACATTGATCGCCGGCACGTCCGAGTGCGTTGGATTGGAAAAGGGGGGATGCGCTGGGGAGACTTATGTGACATCTTACAAGGCTCTCTCGCTCGCTGGGGTGTCCCTCGCTGGATTATCATTCATTTGGGCGGGAACGACGTCGGCACGCTGACTTGCCGTGAATTAATTAAAATCATGCGCAAGGATTTGGCGTCCCTTCTGAATCGATTGCCCCACACCAAATTCGGTTGGTCAGACATGATTATTCGTCTGAAGCACCACGAGGAGCCGTTATGGCGTCATGGCGTTAAAAAATTGAATCGCCAAATTGGCAAATGGCTGCTCCGGGAGGGCGGCTTTTGGATAAGGCATCAGTGGTCTTGGGAGCTTTTGGGGGGTTATTTTCTGGGTGATGGGGTTCACCTTTCGGACGTTGGTATTGACCTTTTTAATAATGCCTTGGAAGATGGGCTTCGCCAACAGCTAGGTTTTGGGGCCGCAGTGGGGGCACAAAGCCTGTAACCAGGTCTTTGTTGGTGGCGGAAAACCCGAGCCATATGTTGTATTGTGTTTTCTGATTTTGTTATGGACTGTTCGGAGGGGGGGGGAGGAATGCCTGTGTAGCTTGGAGCCGCTACACGGGAAGGCCTAAAGAGCAAGGGGGGGGCCGATGCTCAGGCCGCAAGCTTACCCTCGCTGATGACGCGGCGGGGTAAGTAGGGGGAAAGAGGGGGAGAATGCTTGCTTACCACCGGGCCGCGGTGTAAGTGAAGATTGGGATGCGGCGGAGGTGGTGGGGGAGGGGAGGTTATTTGCATTTATGTTAAGATGTTGGCTCGGGTTAAGTTCAATAAACTGCGGCCTTTTGTTTATCACCATACAGTTGTTATGTGGTATTATTTGCAAGGGAGTAGGAGGTGAGGTGGAGGAACGAAGGTCTCGTGTCCCCATGTTAGAGGAGGCGATCCGGGCTTGTCCGGGGTTGCCGCCCATAACATGGGCACGAGCCTCGGACGGGGCGAGCAGGGGAGGGAGAAAAGGGGGGGGGGGGGTGAGGAGGAGTAGTTGGAAGGGCACCAATGGCGGTGCAGCAAATTTGAATGCTGCATAGCCATTGGTGTAGGGGTAAAACAGAAAGGGGACAGTGTAGCGAGCCAGTCAGTTGAGGCTCAGGCAGCGTGCAGAGCAGAGGGTTTTCTCCCCGCCCTCCCTCCCTTGGTTACCTTGTGTCTTGCTTGTGTGCAGTTCCATGTCGCAGCGGTGGCGGAAAACCCGAGCCATATGTTGTATTGTGTTTTCTGATTTTGTTATGGACTGTTCGGAGGGGGGGGAGGAATGCCTGTGTAGCTTGGAGCCGCTACACGGGAAGGCCTAAAGAGCAAGGGGGGGGCCGATGCTCAGGCCGCAAGCTTACCCTCGCTGATGACGCGGCGGGGTAAGTAGGGGGAAAGAGGGGGAGAATGCTTGCTTACCACCGGGCCGCGGTGTAAGTGAAGATTGGGATGCGGCGGAGGTGGTGGGGGAGGGGAGGTTATTTGCATTTATGTTAAGATGTTGGCTCGGGTTAAGTTCAATAAACTGCGGCCTTTTGTTTATCACCATACAGTTGTTATGTGGTATTATTTGCAAGGGAGTAGGAGGTGAGGTGGAGGAACGAAGGTCTCGTGTCCCCATGTTATTACAAAACAGAAAAAGTGCATTTCAAAAGGCTACTTAAACTTTGCAGACCTTAGTCCTTCAGTTTTTAAACATATGAAGTATGTCTAAACAAAAGCTTCCTGCTTTCTCCCTGCAACCTCTCTAATCCTTCTGGGCCCTGATTCCTTATACTGTGGGGTAAGGGGAGCCTTCCTTTACCCAGAATCCCTTGCGGGGCTGGTTCTTAGAGAAACTGACGGGCCGATATAGTAAAAATCGCGGGAGAGCGGATGAGTGTCCGCTCTCCCAGCACGCGCACAGGACACTCTCCTCTACGCGCGATACAGTAAAGTAATTTATTTAAATTATGGTCCGCGGCAAAAAGAGGCGCTAGGGACTAGCGTGTCCCTAGCGCCTCTTTTTAGACAGGAGCGGCGGCTGTCAGCGGGTTTGACAGCCGACGCTCAATTTTGCTGGCGTTGGCTCTCAAGTCCGCTGACAGCCACGGGTTCGGAAACCGGACGCCGGTAAAATTGAGCATCCAGTTTTCAACTGTGAGCCGCGGGCCCATTTAAAATTTTTTTTATTTTTTATTTTTACTTTTTTTAACTTTTGGGGCCTCCGACTTAATATCGCCATGATATTAAATCGGAGGGTGCATAGAAAAGCAGTTTTTACATACAGGACCTCTGTTTGTTATTGGGCTATGGTCAGATGAGCTCCACCACAGCCCAATGGCCTTCCTGCTTGGGGTGGGGTGGGGGGTGGGGGTGGGGTGTAGCGGAAGTTGTGTTTGTATGTGCACATGCCCAGACACAAATAAAAATATGGACCTCTCCTTCAGCCACTGGCATGTTGAGCATGGCCAGTTGCCTCTCTCCTTTTTCATCTGCCAGTGGCCTGCAGCTTCTCTCCTTCTTCAGCTGCTGCCAAGTTAAGCTCTGCCAGTGGTCTCCTTCTTCAGCCGCAGGTGGCCTCTCTCCTTCTTCAGCTACCAGTGGGTTATGCTCCGCAGTGGCCCCACGGCCTATCCTACTGCCACCGGCCCACTGCCACCTCCCTGGGTGTCCCGCTCCGTGCAAATGCACGGTATGCACACCCGGTCATGCCGGGCCTGCGAAAAACTACATCACAACCAATACTCATTTAAAACATAGTGACCATTGATATAAATCACACACATAGGAAATAATAAATCAGTGAAATATAATATACAGTGGACCCTTGAGTTACAACCGGCTTGACTTACAAACAACTTGGGTTACAACCAAAATTTCAGTTTTGAATTACAACCTGAATGACGGCCAAGGCCATGTGTATCCGCTCATGTGTGCGGTTGCTTCTAATTGGGCATTTTTTCCTATCAATCACGTTTTTTTGGGCTTGGTGGGTGGGACTTCTGCTCTACTGCTGCAGTGATTGGCTGCTGCTGCTGCCGATGAGGCCTGTCCATCTCAGGAGCACCCAAAGCTGCAAATGGTGACCAAGGAAGCTTCTGTGCAGCAGCAGCAAGGGAGTGTAGCACTCAGCTGGCTACAGCAAGGTATCAGGAGAGGAGGAATGAGTATCCTGGGAGGGGGGATGAGTGTTTGGGGGCCAGAGATGTGCTTTGAGGGGGTGAGGAGGAGGGAATCCTTCCCCTCCTCCCTTCCTGCAAGCCAAACATGTCAACTTGAATGGTGAGTACAGTATGAAATTGTTGTTTCTGGTAGGCTAGGCACATTTTACAACTTTTTGGTGAGTACACTAGGAAAATTGTAGGTGTTGCTAGTAATTACACACATTATACAACCCTTTTTTATTATGAAAATGTTAGGTAAGGGGTGCTTTGGGAGGGTCAGAACGCATTATGGGTATTTCCATTATTTCTTATGGAAAAAATAGTCTTGACTTACAACCAACTTGAATTACAACCAGCCCTCTGGAATGAATTGAGTTCATAAGTCAAGGGTCCACTGTAATATAAATAAAACAGCATCTCTGCAGATTAAATGAACCATTCAGCACATAAAAGCCCCATAACACCCCTAATATATTGACTTAATATATTAATTACCCCCCACAAAACAGATAATATATTTAACAAAAACTTGAGAACCAAGCAAAAGTCTTCTTATTTTGGCCAGGTGTATCCTTCATCCTATCTCTGTCTGTCCACATGTATCAGGATTACATGCACATGGATGGACAGACAGATGGACACAAGCATAGATATGGCAAAGGGAGGATGGACAGAAACATAGGTTGGTGAGGGAACTAGGCACTCGGCAAGGGTGAGGAGAGAAGGAGGGAGGGAGGGAGAGAGGGGAAGAAAGGAAGAGTGGAAGAAATGCATCTATTTTGAGCTGCATGCATTTTCCCCAACTTGTTTAGTATGTGAACCTAAACATTTTAAAAACTGAACAAAATGTGAATTCTAGATTCAATGCCTGTTTAAATCTAAAAGAAACAGAATTTTTATTTTTTTTGGGGGGAGGGGAGGTTGGACTGCAACCTGCATGTGGGTTTTGTGAGACTAGAGAAAAATTGTACTGAAGTGTATGTTACTCCCTTTGAGCTGAACGAGTTGCCATGGTAGCCGTTGACCTCCCTTTGAAATATAGAGCTCTCAGCGAAATAAATGAGTAATGTTAAACTCTATGGGCTTTCATTGTAACGAATGAGCCAGCTTAATGGAACAGGAGAAACTGAAGTGGATGGTTCTCGTACGAATCTATTAATTCCATTAAAATTAAATAATACTGAGCAAACCTGGTAGCTCGAGACTAGCGCTGCATATCGCCACGCGGAGGACCTTGGTTTGACTCCTGGGTTCCTAGCAGCTTTTACTCCTCGAGTCCACTGGCACTGCAGCGACAACAGTCACAGCCCACTGAGGGAGAGTGTATTGTGTGTCACTCACCAGCAACACCTACTGGCCAGACTTAGGGTGTACGCATACCAAGTTCCAGAGGGAGCCATGATCTGTGGCCCCAGGTCCAAGGGACTTTCCTCCCATCTAGCGAGATGAAAGGTTTATAAAATAAGAGGGAAAACACTCATGAAGGATCATGACTCTATAGCCCAAAAGAGGCTACTTCAGATAAGCACAAAAATTACTTATTATAAAACAAAGAAGACTTTTTTTTTTCCCATAAGATTTTTATTGAACAAATTTTCAAACAAACTCAAACTCCCCTTCAGGGGGATACATAGACTACACGATGATATTCAAATATAGATTTAAACATATCACGGTTCCCCAGTAACCCCTACCCTAATATCCTACCCCCTTCCCTCCCCCCGCTCCCTTCCAAGTCTTCTGTTACAATCATTTTTCCCAGTAAACATTCTGCATCTCATTTAAGACAGGTATACTTTATATTAACCCTTTTAATAATCAGGTCAAGCACCATCCCTTGCCAAATCCCAGCAAAAAACGGACATGTATTACACTGTGTCCTCCGAAAGGACATTACAAAGGGCAAAGCGTCGAGTTATCTACGGGTTTCCAAACTGCAAAACAAGAACTTCTGCTTATTAGCAGGTTTAAGTCTTAACAGACTATGATTCCCAGCACATGAAAATATTATAATCAGGCTGTATTCTTTGTAATTGAAATGCAGACCTTCCCTTCCCAGAACTTTATGAGGATAATTGATTATGCAGTGTGGTAGTCCCTGTGGAGTGGCCTGTGCTTTCTCAGATACCTTTCAAGACTTCTTTCTGCACTGGAGTTATCAGGCAGTAAAGACAGACAATCTTATGGATAATAAATGTGTGTTGTGACAGAGGCCTAAATGAGAGCTATGTCAGTCAGAAAAGGCAAGAAAATGTTTTTCCTGAAACAAAGAGAAACAGGTGTTACAGATGGCGGAAGTGGCAACCGGAGGGGCTATATGTACATGTTCTGGTTTTTATGGACCTGCTTCGTGCTGATTAAATGGAAACATATCAAATATAATCAAGAGATAAATAAAAGAGCTAGGGAAATAGAATAGAAACTGTTAACCCAGTAGCTTGGTTGCTATGGGACCAGTTGGCATGGTGACGTTTTCCCTAGGGGAGCCCTAAGCAGAGAGCGGGGGCAGGGCTTCAAGCTGTAGATCGAAGTGATATTGGGTTATTGAACTTTTGGATAAAGGAAGCAGCCCAAGCTGGAAAGGCTGGTCATGTGCGAAGCCAGCTACTATAGAACTGTGCTGCAGTGTATTCATGTTACATTATCGTTATTGTGAGTTTTGAGTGAGGGGCTGCTCGCGTCTCTGGAAGGCTGCTTCTGAGCAAACAGATTTTGCATTTCTTCACCATACTGGTGGATAGCAAAGAGAAGAGGACGGCGGAGGCTCCCTGCCAACTGAGGGCGGCTCTTTAGTGGGCTCCTGAGGAATTTTGTGTCGTTTGGACCCCTTTGGACTTTTCGTAGTGCTTGCTTCTGCCCTGAGAGTTCCAGGTGCTATGCAGTCCCCCCAGATAAATACAGGCCTGGATTTGTCAATAGGCACACTAGGCCTGTGCCTAGGGCAGCAGAAACCTCACTCAGCAGAAATCTCACTCAGCAGAGAACAGCCCTCTCCTTCCTGAGCCAGTGCCTTCCCTCCAGGCAGCATGCAAGGAACAGGAGAGCCTGTAGCAGACATAGCAAAGGGGGATTTTTTTTGGGGGGAGGGGAGAGATTAGCAGGGGCTGAGTAGGGCGGGAAGAGAGGATGGAGGATGAAAGGGGGATTGGCTGGGGTATCTGTGTGTGAGAGAGGGGAACAAGGGTTGGGAGCAGTGTTCATGTGTGGGAGAGAGGAGGGCCGTGTGTGTGCGTTTGTGTGTCATATTGAGTGGGATGTTAGAGAGGGACTACAAGGAGGAGCAGGACCGGAGCATGGTAGGGACCTCTCCCTCTTCTCCCTCCTCTCCTTCCCATCCACTGCAATTCAAATCCTCCCTCCTTTGATTTCAGATTCTATCTCCCAGATCCTGGAACCTCTTTCTTCCTGCCTCTCCCCAACCCTTTCTACTCCCTCCTCCCCTTCCTCAATCCAAGAAACTCTCTCCTCTTTCCCAACCCAGATTCCTAATCTTCCCCATTTCCCACCCTCCTCATCCCTAGTCTTTCCTTCTCTCTCCTCCTTCCTCCTCACCCCATTCCTGAGATCTCCTCCTTGTACTGATTATTGATATCACTTTTCTTCACTTATTAAAAATTAAATAAATAATACTAATAATTAGGGTATAAAACTACTTTATTTTTATAATGCAATGTAAAAGATGGAAATGTCTGCCAATTTGATTCAGAAATTTTAAATGTTTTCCGCAGGATCTATCCCTGAGCTGCCACAGGAAACTAGGGGGGGAGGGTTAAAGGAATGATGGAGGGTGACAGCACCAACAGTGCCGAGGGTTGCCAAAATCATAAATCCGTCACTGGATAAGCATAAGGTCCTTAATTGTCAGTCGAAACTGATTTTCACTGATAAATTCCCAGCTTTTAGAGAAGGTAAAAATCGGTTTAAATTGACTTTCACCCTAATTTTAAAAACATTGCAACTACAGGCCCCTGCCGATAGTACTGACAGTGTGGCCTGTTTCTTGCAACCAGTACTGTCCGCAAGGCCGACAAGAGATGCCCTCCGCTTTCATCTGCTTTGGTTGAATGTGACCCCAGCCACATGACTAAGTCTCCCCGTGGCACAAGTCCTAAGGAAAGATACACAAACGTTTCCTCATGTAACTGCTTAAAATTAGGAGCACACACACGCGCGTGAGATGTTTTTTAAAATCCTTACTCACGTACTTGCGTACATGATTTATAATTCCGGTGTATATAAACTCGCACCCACATATGCACGTATGTGGGCGCACACGCGCTCGCTTTAAAGTTACCATCAATACGCTTTGGGTCCTCTTGTAGAGAAAAATAGAGCTACTGTATATAAGTCTGAGAACAGAACAGAAGGATGAAGGGAGTTTCTAGGAAGAAAGAGAAAAGAAAAAGCTAGAAAGAACAGGGAGATGCTGGAAGAGAGGATAGGATTGATGTTGGCAGACTGAAAAAAGGACAGAGCTTAAAAAAGGAGACACGCTGGGGATATATTGGCTGAAGAGGTCATTAAGACATTTATCTAGCACTTTTTAATGATTTTGAAATGTTATGCGGCCCTTATCATAAAATATTTGAGAAATGTCTCGCTGGCTGCAGTAGCCACACTGAGGGAGGTGACCCCTTACCTTCCCCCTTGCTGCACCAGCCATGCTAGGCCACGCTGATGGCGTCCCAATGCAGATGGATCTTCCCTAAGCACGTGCACTCTTCTGTAATTTAAAGGGACTACAGTGGGAAACCGGAACTGGCACGCATTGATGACCTCACTGCTCCCCTCATATTTAAAGGACTGCCTTGCTCTGCACAGATGTCTCAGCAACAGGTTTCCTGCGCTGGTCGTCTGTTCTCGTTGCTCCTGCAGACCTGCTTGCTGTGTTCCTCTGTGTCCCCAGCCTGCCTACTGTGTTTGCCAGTGTCCTGTGCCTGTCTTGCCGTGTTCCTCGTGTTCCCTGCTTTCTGCTGTTCCTTGATTCTCTGCCCTGCCTTTCTGTCTGCATCTTTCGCTCCAAGACGTGCCTTCTCGAGCTGCCCTCCTTGTTGCTCACCCAGACTTCCAGTGTTGTTGTTCTGTATCAGCAATTAATTAAATGTATTTATTTTAATATATTTAAATAAATTCAATTTATTTATTTAATTACATGTCCCTGTGATCTTATTTATATTGGCTGGACAATTCGACCTTTGAATAAATGTTTAATTGAGCACAAAAGTTGGCTCAATACTGAAAAAGTGATGGTGCCTTTGGTGGCTCATTTTTTGAGCTTGAAACATACTTTCCAACAAATTTCTTGGGCCATCATTGATCACGTCCCCTAATCTATTAGGGGGTGGCGATCGGGAAAAACGATTAGCCATGAAGGAACAGAAGTGGATTTTTAAATTAAATTCAAAAGCTCCAAATGAGGACATTGATTGGTTCAATATTTTATGATGTAGGATGGGGTACATTTGCCCCATTGGTTATTGAGTTGTTTTTGACTGACATCCTGAAAGATTGGGCATTGCGATTGGTTGGGGAGAAGGCTTAACTAATGAATAAATTGACTACATATTTGTCTCGGAGAAACAAAGATTTGTTTGGTCAAGACGGCGAGTTCCCCTGAATCATAGAGCAGTTGAGCACGCTCTCAAAACGCTGTCAGCGTCAGGTGTTGGCTGAGTTCCTCACTAAAAAATGAGCTAAGTATTTTTTGATACAAGAAATGAAAGCATTTTATTTGCAACAAAAAAAATACACAAAAACGATTGCACTTAAACACAATTTGTTGTGTTCTGCGCCCGTGGCTGTCCACGGGTGCGCCCCCCTACCTGACTGTGACGGCGATCCGCTGCGGCAAGCATCAGGAGGAAAGCCGTGGTCCGGTGCCATTGTTCCCGCTCGTCGGTGCGGGCCCCCGAGGTGACCGCTGGGCTGGGAGCCGTCCCTGCTCCTCCTGCACAGCATCAAACAGCTTCTCCCCAGCGGCCGGAATCCAAGATGACCGCCGCCATCTTAGGCGTGAGGCCGCGCCTCCTCACTAGATTTAAAGGGACCTGATCCCTTTAACTACTTCCAGCTGTCTTCAATGAGCCAAAGCAGAGGAAGTATAAAAGGAGGCTTCCTCTGCTCATTCCTTGACTTGGCAACATCTCTTGTAGCGCTGTTTAAGTCTGCTTGCTTCGGTGAGTTCTTGTACTTCGGATCCTTGTTCCTGTCTTGTATTGGTGTTCCTGGTTCCTGACTTCGGATCGGCTAGCAGTGATTCCTGGTGTGTGACTTCGGACTGGCAAGTGGTGATTCCTGGTGTGTGACTTCAGACTGGCAAGTAGCGATCCCTTGGTATACGACCTCAGACTGGTAAGCGACGATCCTCTGGCACGTGACCTCGGACTTCTTCTGGACCATCGTCTTCAAGGGTCCACCTAAGTCCCAGCGGCCCGGGTCCCTACGGGCTCCTCCTGGGGGACCGCGGACTTCCAGTGGAGAAGACCCTATTCTTCTCCTCGACGTCACGACTCTTCGTCTGCTTCCACAGTCGCCTCAGTCTCCAGTGCCGAGGGTCAGCTGGTCACGTCTTCTGTTCTTGCCTCGCCACCCAACAGGAGAACCTATGTATCTTCCTCCTAAGTTATACCATCCTCCCGTCGGCCCAAGGGTTCATAAGCCTGAGCATAACACAATTCCTATGATGATAGTGTTTCCCCCACAGCGTTTCCGGCTGTTGAGGTGCAAGTTTTGAGGAATTGTGTTTCTGATCAATTAGTTTAAGGCTTTGGTGCTGTTGTTTTATCAACTTTGTTCATGTTTTGTGAGTAATTTGAATTATTTACTGAACATTGATCGGTGTCAATAGGTGAAGGTGAAGCAAAAGGTTCATGATTAAGGAGCATGTCCATTGATTTTTGAGGTCATGACAAGTGTGATCAGAAAATTTATTATTTTTACAAGTGTGACAGATTTCCCATTTTAAAATAACCATTTGAAAGGATTTTGGGTGGGGGAACCTATTTGGCATTCACCTGGGTTCTAGTCTAAATTGAGGAAAATCAATGCAGAGTGTTGAGATATGGTAGAATAGTAGAAGCTGTCAAATCCTGCTAATTTCCTTTGGCGAGAGTGGTATTCCGAATGGCCTCTAGATCCTTCTGGTAAAATTATACAAAGCCTTTGTAACTGTGGAACAGTGGTTAATGGTCTATATTGGAATGATCTTCTTTAAAAAAGGATGGAGATAAAGGTCCCAATGAGGAAGTGTTTCATCTAGTATAAAAGGGGTTGGTTGAGGATCTGGGAGTAGGACTTGGAGAGAACTCAGCCAGGGAATGGGTTCATCCAGGACAGCCTTTCTTTGGAGAGGTCCCTGCATGGACTTTCTGCCTCAAGGGGGAAAGGCCCGAGGCAGAGTAGGTGCTTCTCCTCAAGGGGAAGCAAATAGGGGAGGAGAGTCTGGAGATGCCATGATCAGTGGGAAGAAGATGGGGTGAGTTAGCCACAGAAGGGTGAGAGGCGAGGACACTAGGGAAGTCCTACGCTTTTCTTTACATGGAGCAAAAGAAACTTCTGAAGAGTTGCAGAGCTTCTATGGAGAATGGAGAGAATTACTAAAGTGAGTGATGCATTGATGCACTTAAGGTGAGAGAAATTGATGTTAAGACTATGAGAAGCATAGTTTATTGAGAAAGAGGAGAAACAGCGGCTGGAGTGTATGGGAATTGTTTCCACGCAGTGTATTTTGAAATATTGGAGAGAAGAGCGAGGAAAAATATTTGTAAGAACTTCTCCTAATTCAGGGGAAGGTATATATATATTACTAAAAGTTCAGTGGTTTGACTTTTCTATCTTGTTTGTAACCCCTGCAGCCTAGCTGTGCCCTGATCTAATCACTGCTTTCTATCACTCTGTTGTTACGTTCTCTGACTGTTGGTAAAGCCAGAAAATAAAACATTGGTTGTTGGAATATGTTTGTGATGTGAGATCCCCTTTTTCTGGTGTGGTGAGATGTGAACTGGGGAGATAGCAGTCAGGGTGGAGGGGTCATAGAGGGGATTCTCTTAAGTTTCAGATCCCTATCCAGCTCAGGCCTACTACACAGCCTACTTGCCTCTGGTCCATGGTCCACTACATCATTTGCTTGATCCTCTCACATTTTATGTGCTCTGTCCGGAAGGGAGCTGCACGTGCATATATTATATGCTTTTACATAAACACAGATTATAGGAATTCCCTCCACTGCACCACTATTAATGTTGTCATTTTTTTAATAGAAGATTAGTATTAACATAATGCACTTGATAAATATGAACATAATATTCTGTTATTGAAATGCTTTTGCAATATCTGATGGACCAGCATTTATAACTAAATATGAACAAGTTCTAATGAAAATTGAGTTCACTATCTCATTTCTGATTTCCTCACTATATCCTGATTGCTAGGTGTCATAAGATCATTTCTTTAGTATAATACAAGTAATTAAATGTCATTGCATTATGCCCCACTTAATATGTTAATTAACTACTATAGCACTTATCAGGATGCTTTCCTGCATGAACATCACGGATAATTTGCCTGGGTGAAATTTGAGTCTCTCCATATAATTGTAATGATTCAGGAGGAGCAGGAGTGTTATTCAGCATACATTTTAATACACATTTTAATTAATTTGAGCAATATCACATGTGAGGCTCCTGCCTCACGTGATATTTCTCAGTGCATTCATCCAAACTCTGACCTAGCTTTGAAGGATTCCAGTTTCTTACATCCTTCCACTATCTTTTATGAGAATAAATATTTCATGGCTTCTGACCTCTTTGGAGCTGAGTCAATAAAGGTCACTATCACTTAGAGGATTTCTTTCAAACACGTGTGCTCCTATATATGCATGTATATGGGTACGCAAAAATCTACTCCTGTATTTTATAACTTGCGTGTATATGATATACGCAGGTTATAAAATCCATACGTGTGTATGTAAAAAAAAATGTGTATAATCGTGTTGCACTTATCCTGATAAGTCCCAATTTATCCAGATAAGTCTTAAATTCGCTACTAATCTGGTTAAATCAGATAGCCAGATAAGTAGCTCTATTTGAAATTTATTCATCTACCTTATTTATCCAACTAAGTAGCACTTTTCAGACTTATTTGGCTATCTGACTTCGCCCACTACATATGATAAGAACTCATCCTCCGTCCGGGCTTAAAATGTTGATAGTCCGGGCGGAACATGGCAGGAGAGCTAGAGTCAGCGGCACCAGCATGGTCTCTCCTTCGTGCTCTCTGCGGCCCGGAAGAGGAAGTGGTATACAGTGGCCATGTGCGCGGAAAGAAGAGACCATGCTAGTGCATGCAGCATCGGCCCGAAGAAGAGAGGCATGGCCTGAAGAAGAGCAGCACGGCGTAGAGCAAAAATGGAGCAATGTCAGCCCCTGTGGCTGATGAGACTCCTTTCTCAAGGCCGCAAAGGTGGGAAGTGGAGGAGGCTGCTGCTAGTTCGGTGGAGGGAGAGAGAGTGAGTGCGTGAGGAAACATATGTGTTTGAGATCGTGTGTGTGTGTGTGTGTGTGTGTGAGCATGTATTTTCAGATAACTGAAAAAAAGAACTTCAAGCGTGAAATGAAAACATGGCTGTTTAGAAAGCCTTAAGACTTAAAATAAACATCTATAATGTGGATAATTGCATTAATACAAGATAGATACAATACTAGTTGAACAATCATTATATAATAACTGACATAAAGGCATTACCAGTAGGATTAGGATTAGAATTTATTTACATTGCATTGTAGACTTAGAATGAATTAATATGAGCTAAATTAGATAGGAACTACTGTGATAGTCATGATGATACGTAACTATGATCTAGAACATATATTCTTTATGGTGTTGAATTCATTAAATGAATTTTAACATAAAGCATATGATTATTGACCTTGAATAAGAACCCTAATAATGTAAACTGTTGTGATCTTCTTTTGGAACTATGGTATATAAATGTACCATAAGTGTGCAATTGAAAACTTGTTTGTGTGAAAGAGAGTGAGTGTGAGATTCAGATCCTTTTTGTTGGAGAAAGATAGCATGAATGTAAGTGTATGATTGAGAACCTGTATGTGTGAGAGAGATCATGTGTATGTATGATTAAGAGCTTGTGTGTATACGTAAGAGAGAAAGCACGTGTGTCTGTGTGTGATTGAGAGCCGGTGTAGGTGAGAAAGCATGTGAGTATGTGAAACTGAGAGAGAGAGAACGTATGTAAGTGTGTGATTGAAAGCCTGTATGTGTGTAAGTGTGAAAAGACAGACAGTATGTATGTAAATGTATGATTAAGAGCCTATATAAGTGAGAGGGAAAAAGCATTTCTATATGTGCATGATTGAGAGCCTATGTAAGTGAGGGAGAGAGAGAGAGAGAGCATGTGTATATGTGTGTGATTGAAAGCTAGTGTGAGAGAGAGCTTGTGTGTGACAGAGAGAGGAGAAAGTTGCAAGCAAAACATCCCTCCTCCTGTGAATTCAAAACAATCTCTGGGCACCTGGATATCAAACGTTCCCAGGTATGCAAAGCAAAGCATTTTTTATCCTTATTTTTCATTATTGGGTCATTGTGTCTGCTATTTTGAAATATTTTATTGGTATCTAGAAATTTTTGTTATGAGTTTTTAATTATTGGATATTCCATTCATCAGCTATTTTGAAATCTGTTTTTTTGTAAGTATGATTTTACTGCTATTGATTTTTTTTAATTAATATTTTATTGATGTACACAGCTTACAGAAATACAACAGGCAATAAACAAAACCAGTAATGAACAGTGTTACATCATGTTATATTGTTATCCCATCCTCCCCACCCTCACCTCTCTACACAACATTCACAAAACTGGATGGTTAGTGTTACGCATCCCGTCCGCGCCCGGCCCGCGCATGGGCCTGCTCACCTTCATGGTTCCACGGCAGGTCCTGGGTCGGCCTCCCTAGCGGCTGCTGCTAGCGCTTCCAGGCCCCGGGGTCCCACGGTGGCAGTCGCCGGGCCTTCCACTGTGCACCAGGCCTCACGCCGGAGCTCGGCATTTTCGGCTGTGTTGGCCACGCTCCTGTGCGCGTGCGCGTGCAGACCTCTCAGCCTCTTGTGGGGCCAAAGGCGGGTCCTGGCTCCGTGGCGCGCCCTAATTGATTCCCCGTTATAAGGAAGTCGTTGCTTGAACTTCCTTGCCTTGGCAATCGGGTCGGCATTTGTGCTGGATTGTCACTGCGTTTGTTGCTTGCTCCTGTCTTGTCCCAAGTCTCGTTCCAGGAGCCTTCTGTTCCAGTTTTGTTCCTGCCTTGTTCTTGCTTCCTAGTACTCCAGCGTCCTCCTGTTCCTGTTCGTCTGTTTGTCTAACCAGGTAGTCTCCCGGACTGTATTACTGGTACTGACCTCGGCTTGTTCCTTGACCTGCCTGCCTGCTGCCTGCCTCCTGACTCCAGTTCGTCCCTCGACTCGACTGCCTGCTGCCTGCCTCTGACTCCAGTCTGTTCATCGACCTGCCTGTCTGATGCCTGCCTTCTGACCTCGGCCTGCCTGTGACCTCGTCTGACCTCCGGTACCTGACCTCTGCTCGCTGACCACTCCTCGGACTGACTCCTGGACTTTGACCTCTGCCTGCCTGACTACGTCCCTAGATTCTGGCTCTGTTCCTTGCCTTGTCATCACCCATGCTCTTCTGGTCCTCCTTGTTACATCGGACCTCCTGCTTTGAACCTGACCGTGCTCCCCTTCTTCCTGTGGGCACGCCAGACTTCCACCTTCCCAGGAGACCCTGCGAGGCCCACCTAAGTCCAAGCAGCCTGGGTCCCTACGGGCTCCTCCCCGGGGGACCTCGGGCTTCCAGTGGTGAAGCTCTACCTAGCCTCTGTCTCCTCCAGTGCTCCGCCCCCTGGGGGCAGTTGCTTCCTGGTCCCAACCAGGAGGCAGTTCTCCACTGCCTCAGGACAAGGGTCCACCCCGAGCGCAACAGCACAATGCTCACAAGGGTATCCATATAAAGTATATAAATTACTGATTGTATTCCAAAGGTAATATGAGGTAATAGCAGAATAATGCATAATAGGGATGTGAATCGTTTTTTAACGATTTAAAATATCGTCCGCTATATTTTAAATCATCAAAAATCGTTAGGGCCACGATACAATACCAATTCCCCCGATTTATCGTCAAAAAATCGTAAATCGGGGGAGGGCAGGAAAACCGGCACACTAAAACACCCTAAAACCCACCCAAAATCGGCAGCCTTGCGCGCGCCGATCCAGGATTTTATAAGATACGCGCGGCTACGCGCGTATCTTATAAAATCCAGCGTACTTTTGTTGGCGCACCTGGTGCGCCAACAAAAGTACGCGAACGCGCATTTTTTAAAAATCTACCCCATATAGTCTAATTTGTACAGTATCTGGGACAGAGAAGGCACTGCACTATCTCTCCAATGTTTAGCAATTACCTTCTTGTGGCCACGCATACATGACTAATAAATATTTGGGTACATCGTGGGAGGTCAGAGAGACACTGGTTGAGAAGTGCAGCATCTAAACGAAGGCAGATTGGTATGTTGAGTATTTTAGAAACCAGCTGCTCGATCCCCTGCCATACCAGCACAATACACGCCCCCGTCCACCACACATGGATAAACATACCCTTGGTCAGGCAACCTCTCTAGCACCTATCACTATTCCCTGCTTTAAATTTATGAAGCCTGTCCGGGGAGAGATACCAGCTGAACAGGAGTTTATAACTATTCTCCACTAATGATGCAGAGATTGAGGTTTTTGCTATATTACCAAATATCTCTAACCAAACTTGTTCATCAGCAATGTCCGGCCAATCCCTTTCCCATGCCCGTATATGGGCGGGTTTATTGGCTAATTTGGCATTCAGCAGTGGATAAATTTTGGAGACGAGGCCCTTAACTAACTGTGGCTTAGAACAGTATCCCTCAAACAAGGATCTAGTGGCTTTGAAAGCCTCCTGAATGTTAGTGCTTCCATAAAAGTGGTGGCATTGCCAATAAGCTGGGAATTCTGTATTGGGTATGTGGCTGTGAGTTCTCAGCTCCGTGAAGGGGAGAATATGACCGTCCTTCCATATATGTCCCATTCCGGTGACACCCCTCGCCTTCCATAGAAGGAATCTAGGGGGCGGCAGGGGGTAAAAGCAACCTTGTGAAAGAGATGTGTAAGAAAAGAGTACTCCCCGTCCCCCACCAAAAACCGCCTCCATTTAACCCATACATTTAAGGTGTGATGAGTGGTAGCCAGCATCATCGGACACTCCCTCCACGTCTTTCTGGGTTGTCAGGGGAGTGCTGTGATAGGCGTAGGGCGTATCTGGGTTTGCTCTATAAGAACCCAATGCTGCTGAGCGAGCTCATTGTGCCATTCTACCAGTGCGCAAAGCTGTGCGGCTACAAAGTACCAGGTAATATTTGGTACACTTAGGCCCGTCTCAGGATGGGATAAGGAATAGCAATTGGCAACGTTTGGAAAAGGTATAGCAGATGTGGAAGCAGGTTCATTTTTAATACAGCTATTCTGCCTAACCATGAAAAGGATAGGCGTGACCATGTCCCCTCCTTCCCCTCGCCAGTTGGCTCTAGGCCCCTCAAGTCTAGCTCTTCATACTGTGACTCCTTGTTCTACCAAGTTATTTGTATCCAATTTTTTTCCACCCTGTTCATTGTAAGACATAACTTATGTCATCGTTTTGTTTGATGTTGGAATGTAAACCGAAGTGATTAGTAACTCTGTTACCTGAACTTCGGTTTATAAAAGTTATTTATAAATAAATAAATAAATAAATAAATAAATAAATAAATAAATAAATAAATGTCTGTCTCCAGATCCTGCTGCATTTTATGAAACATCGGTGCGTAATTGAGGGAGTATAAATCTTTGGGATGTGCACTTAAATATATGCCAAGATATTTAATTTGGGAGGGTGCCCAGCGAAAGGGATGTCTTGTCTGTAGGGATTTTACCAGATTCGGGTCACAGGTTATATTGAGAATCTCTGATTTTTCCTAATTGATCTTAAATCAATATTGAATCTATTTTTAAATTGATAGATATGTACTTAAAAATTATTGGCCAACTGCTTGTACAAATGAAATTGGTTTTAAATTTAGATAAATCTGTTTTTATGGTGCTAGACAGAAAAAATGTTAGTCAAGGTAAAAAAAATAGTCACCCTTGACGATCTAACATGTTATAAATTAACAGATACCTCTAGAAACCTAGGTCTCATTATTGATTATGAATGAAATTTTAAAACCCACGTATCTAAAAAAGTTAAGGAAGGTTTTAATAAATTAAGATTGTTGAAACATTTAAAACCATTGCTTCCTCAAAATAATATTAGATATGTTGTACAGATGTTACTGTTTTCAGGGCTTGATTATTGTAACTCTACTATGTTGGGTCTTCCTAAAATAACTATAAGACCCCTACAGGTGATTCAGAATGTCGCAGCAAGAATACTAACAAATACAAAAAAAAGAGATCACATTACACCAGTTCTAAAATCGTTGCATTGGTTACCAATTGAGTATAGAATCAAACATAAAACTTTATGTATGATTCATAAGATTATATACGGAGAAAAAACTGACTGGCTGAACTCAACGATCAAACTTCATGTACCCCAACGGGAACTAAGGTCAGCAAACAAAGGATTACTATCAGTACCTACAGTAAGATCAGCACATCTTAGTGAAGTGAGGGACCAGGCCATCTCGATTGCAGGGCCAAAACTTTGGAATAGTTTACCAATGGATCTCAGAGTGCAGGACAACCTGAAGAAATTCAAGAAAGACCTAAAAACATGGTGCTTCCAGCAAGCATATGGAACTGATACCAGAGAGCTTAGCTAAGACAGAAGTTGTTCGAGGGACTCATATCTTTTATTTTCTTTTCTTTTAACTATACTTTATCTATTTTAATGTGTGGATCTTAACTATCTTACTATTATTTTTATTGTATTTATATCTGTTTCTAACTGTTATATGAATTTTATTATGTAAACCGTAAAGATAGAATCTTGTATTCTGTGACACGGTATATAAAAGTTGCATAAATAAATAAATAAATAAATCCTGAAACCTGACCAAATATACACAGCAACTGTGTTACGGTTGTCAAAGAGTTATCGGGATCTGTGAGGGTGAACATGATATTGTCCACATATAATGATAATTTTAAGACACGGGAGTCCACCTGAAAGCCCAAGACTCCCATATGGCGGCATATAGATATCGCTAAGGGCTCTAGAAATATAGCAAAAAGTAAGGGAGATAGAGGGCAACCTTGTCTGGTTCCACGTTCGACCCGAAACAGGCTGGTGTATCCGCTATTTATCTTAATGCAAGCTCTGGGCCCATCATATAGCTTGGCTAACCATGTGCGGAAATGTTCCCCAAAGTCCATTTTGGTTAAAGTACTAAAGAGGAAAGGCCAATGTACTAAATCAAAGGCCTTTTCAGCGTCAATGGTGAGAAAAACGGAGTCCAATTTATCTCTGTGAGCCAGCCAAATAAGATTAACTAGTTTACGTACATTATCACCCACTAGGCAAAACGGGATGAAACCTGCTTGATCCTGATGAATTAGTTGGGCAATAAATTTATTCAATCAGCTCGCTAATATTTTGGCAAGAATTTTGAGGTCTAAATTGATTAGAGAAATAGGTCTATAGGAGCCACAAATTGAGGGGTCACGCCCAGGCTTAGCAATGATAGTAATCCCCACTATATTAGAATTGTCATGCAGGACGCCCTGACTGCTAAGGGAATTATAAACTTTTTGTAATTGAGCAACAATATGAGGACCTAATAATTTATAGAATTTAGCAGTTAGGCCATCCAAGCCTGGGGCTTTTCCCATCTTTAATGTTTTTATTGTTGCCAATATTTCTTCACTGGTAATCTCCTTATCTAAGTCTGCCCTCATTTCTGTACCAAGAGCTGGCAGAGGAATATCCTGAAGATAGTGGTCTATGGGCCTTATTTTCCAGACGGATTGCACGCAATAAGGGGTGTTTCGCACCCGAAAAATCCCTTATCGTGTGCGATACCAAGATGGGGGCGGAGTCGGCCTCGGAAGAGGAGGAGTTGGGGCGTCACCGGGGCTGACTCTGTGAAGACGCCGCGGACGACGAAAAGGTAAGGCCCTTTTCGCGTCCTAGTTCATGCCCAATAGCTACACCTTCTATGGTGGCGCTATTGGGTGCGAAACCGGCAGCAATCGCACCGCGGCGGTGCGATCGCTGCCGGCTAGCACAGGACCGCCCCCCGTTTCGGTCCCCTGCCCCTCATTACCTAAAGTATCGCAGGCCTGCGATACTTTAGAAAATGAGGCCCTATGTTTGCATTGATTATAGTCTTATCAGCGCTATAAAGATCCGCATAGAATTGGAGGAATCTATCCTGTATTGCTGAATTTTCAGTGGGCATTGACCTCCCACCCTCCTGGCATCTTTTATTTTTAAAATATGATTTCATAAAGACACATTTTTTAACTTAGTCACAAGCATTTTGCCTGCCTTGTCATACTGCTATTGATTTTACATTTCTTGATTTGTTTTGAGGACTGGTGATTTCTCTTTTTCCTTTGTTGCACTGCACATAGAGACTCTGGCTTGTTACGGTTTCCAGTTCAGTTTTTGTCTGCATGTTTCTATTTATGCTTTATTAGGTGACTGTCTGCCCATGTGATTGAGGTGAGGTATTCTGCTGGCGTGTAATTTCTGTGTAGGGCTCTATAGCAACCTGGCTTGGTCTTTTTTCCTAATAGGAGGTGTAAGAGAAATATGGGGGTAACCTGCAAGGCGCGGAAGATACTACCATAAGAAGCTTGCTGGGTAGACTAGATGGACCATTTAGTCCTTTTCTGCTGTCACTATGTTACTATGTTTATATTTTGTTTATGGATTTTACAATGTTCGATTGAAAGTTTGGTTGTATTTATTATGAAGTTCATGGCTTTGGGAAATTTTATCTGGAAGGTGCTATATATAGCAAATATATATAAATAAATAAATAGCGAGGCGATAGGCATCCACAGCTGTGAGCTGTATTCTATTTTGGGCAAAAGAAATTGTTGAGGGCTCTGCGAGTGCAACCTTTGGAAGTATTGTCCAGCTTAAGGGGAGGAGAGTGGAGCCATTGCTGAGGGACTGCAGCCCTTACAAGTAACCTGCAAGTATCTGTATAACAGCAGAGGTTGTAGAAGCAAAAGGAAATGCCAGAAGGAGGGGGTCTAATTTCACTGCTCTGTAATTTATTATTTTTTTTGTTGGACTGTGAGCTGTAACTTTGGAGGAGAGTCCAAAATTCTGAACTGGATTTTTGATTTTTCTTCAGAAAACCTTTTTTTTTTTTGTATTGAGGGACAGCACAAGTTGTTGTTCACTGAAGGAGCCTTGAACCAGGTCTGCAAGCAGTCTCTTCCCTATGCTGCAGCGCTCAAAGGTGACCCCCTTGCCTGGTCTCAAGGAATGTCCTGAGAAAGGGAGTTACATGTGCAGAGACCCCATGGAGAATTCTACTAGTGACTGGCCCTTGTTGTTTGGTCCTGCGAAGTAAGAATGGAGCAAACCATTGTGCCCTAGCACCCCCATTGGAGGCTGCTGCTGTGGTGGGTTCCTGCCTGCTCAGCAGCAAGTGGCACCTGGGATCGGTCTGGAATTTTTAGTTTGGAAGTTGAAGTGAAAGCATTGAGATCTGCCACTTCCCCTATTCCTACCGAGCTGGGAGATTCTCCTTTGGCTGAATAGGGTAGAAGAGAGACAACGCATTGCTGGTCCACATCCTGTGACTGGTGGAGTCTGCCTCAGTGATTTTTTTTTTTTATTTTTAAGGGATTTTGATTCTGTTTTTGCTGGTTCCCCTAGTTCTGCACAGTTTGACATGCACCCTTGCGTTGTTTAAGGCTAGAAAGAGACAAACCCCTTTTTCCAATTCATACCCAGTGATGGAGTGTGGCATTTTCTGAGAAGTATTTTTTTTTTCAGGAAGAGGTTTTTCAGGGGGACCACTTGAGGAGGTCATTCTCCTAATCTAGTTAAATCCAGGTTCTGTCGTGCTGATCCTCATCAAAGCCCCATAACAGACATCATACTGGTAAGTGTGACACAGGAGTATAACACAAACAGCCGAAGAACAGACTCAGGGAAAGAGATTTTTTTTAAAAACAGGATGTGGCCATAACAAAAGTTGCAATTTTATTACATTAAAAAAAAAAATGTGTATTTAAAGGGTTTGTCAGACTAACTTCTGGTGTTAGCAAACCAAACCCGAGATTTGAATATCTCCCCTGCCTTTCTCATTCTCTGGCTACATTTTGCCTGGGCAACTCCTTACCTGCACAAAGCTTAGCCGGGTAAAAAGAGATGGTGCTGAGGGCTTTCCTCTGGTCTCACTTTGCCCCAGCAATGCCGATATCCACCGTTGCCGGGATAAAGTTGGCTAGATAAGGGCTAACTTTCGGGCCGATGCAGTAAAATGTACTCAGGCCGAGCGCACCATTAGCCCCCATTTGGCTGCGCGTTTTCGATGCGCTATTTTTACCCCTTATACAGTAAGGGGTAATAGCGCGTGGAAAATGCGCGGCCAACCCCCCCTGAAACTAATAGCGCTCGCAATATGTAAATGCATATTGATGAGCCTATTAGTTAGTCCTGCGCGATACTGAAAGTAAAATGTGCAGCCAAGCCACACATTTTACTTTTAGAAATTAACGCCTGCCAAAGGCAGGAGTTAATTTTGGCCGGCACCGGGAAAGTGTACAGAAAAGCAGAAAAAACTGCTTTTCTGTACACCCTCCAACTTAATATCATAGCGATATTAAGTCGGAGGCCCCAAAGATTAAAAAAAAGATAAAAAAATAAAATCTGCCCGTGGGTTGGAAGACGGACGCTCAGTTTAGCCAGCGTCCGTTTTCCGAACCCGTGGCTGTCAGCGGGTTTGACAACTGACGCCGGTAAAATTAAGCATCGGCTGTCAAACCCGCTGACAGCCGCCGCTTCTGTCAAAAAGGAGGCGCTAGGGACGCGCTAGTGTCCCTAGCGCCTCCTTTTTACTGCGGGCCCTAATTCGCATACCTGGGCTTCCTGAATCGTGCGCCCAGGAGAGTGGCCTGGGCGCACGTCGGGAGAGCGGGCGCTCGCCGGCTCTCCCGCGAAGTTTTCTGTTATCGGCCCTTTTGTCCAGGTAGAGTCAGTGAAACATTCATCCAGGATAGTTCTGCAGAATATCTGGCTAAGGTTACCCGAGCAACTTTCCTTCCTGCTGGCACACTCAATATGGATCTCAAAGTGAACTGGGACAAAAAAAAAAACCAAACCAAAAGAAGACAAGAATAACATAAAAAAAAAAAAATGGAGGAGCAAGGCCATAAGAAGATAAAAGCAGCAAATGATAAAATATGTTTTCTCCTTCCCCTCCACCCCCCCAGGCCATTCCTTTTTCACTCGTGCTTACAAGGGAGGAGAAGCTGTTCCATTTTGCTGTTGCTTTTGTAGAAAGGCACGTGGGACTGCATCCTGTCCGAAATAAGTTCCACAATTCTTTTTTTACGTGGGAACCAAGGCGGCAGAGGAGATGTATTAAAAAAGGGGCAATGGCTGAGAAGTAGATGCAGTGCAAACCGTACTGTGGATGGCCATACAGCATTTCCACTGTCAACACCTGCAGAGGAGCTTTCCACATTTTTGCATTTTTACATGTATTTCATTACACTGCACTCTCCATCTTGTCCTCCACTGATCAGTGATCAAGACGGAACTTGTGACAGCTCTGGGGCTGAAGAGTTTGAGTGTGCACTGCTCACCTGAAGTTAAGATCCACTCTTAACTTATTTTTCATGCTGTGCTTTACAGACAGAAGGCACAGTCTCCTATATTAGACGCTGTTCAGTCGTATTCTCGTCAATCAAGCCTTTTGAATTATTCATGACATCCTCCAGTTCCATGGCCTTTGTTAAAATAGAAAGTCTTTTTGATGTGCTGTGAAGTCTTCAGCCTCTTGCTTCACTTAATCACTCAATGCTCTTTGTCAGCACAATCCATTAGTGGCTAATTAAAAATATTCAAAGTGTGTTCAGTGCTATTTAGCCGGAAAAGCAGGGCTTATATGGCTAAGGAGGAGGCATAGTCAGCGGTCGCCACTTAGCCATAATAAGTTCCTTATATGGCTAAAATGTATGCACATAAAAATTAAGCATGCACTGGGAAAATCAGAGGCGGAGTGAGTTGGATGTATAACTTATACACCTAACTACTGATATCTGGAGTTAGCTGTTATAAGTGTATGTCTAAGTTTAGACGCTCCATAGAGCAGGTCTAAGCTTGGCCAGGTAGACTTATCCGGCAAAGTGCGCAATTATACGTGTATATTCAGCGGCTTTGCTATACCATTGAATATACATCGTTACTTAGTCGGATAAGTTATATCCAGCTAAGGGGGTCATTTTCCAAAGTCCCTTTTCGCGTGCGATCACTAAATCAGGGCGGAGTCGGGGCAGAGTCCGCACCAGAAGGGGAGGAGTCAGGGCGGACTCCACGACGACTTCGCTGATGACAAAAGGGTAAGGGCTCTTTTCACTGTCACTAGCGCGCCCAAAGCACCACCTATTATGATGGCATTATTGGGTGCGAAAGCCGGCAGCGATAGCACTGCGGAGGTGCGATCGCTGCTGGCTTTCGCAGGCCCGCCCCCCCGCTCCTCATTACCGCGCGATTCAGGAAGCCGTGGTAGCTTAGAAAATCTAGGCCTAAGTTACTTAAACAGTCAGCTTGGAATATTGACCTTATCATCGTCAGCATGCAAAATCCATCCCACAGTGCTAATGGTTTTTCAAGGGCAATTTGAAACAGCTGATATATTTGAGTGTGATGCTTCCTTTAAACATGGATGCAAACATGCTGAGCAGATAATGCTGTGGTTTCTTTTACAGCACTGAATATTACTTTTCATCTGCCATTTATTTGTTGGAATCTCTGGTGCTGGTTTTCTGCCATGAAGTCATATGAGACATGTTAAGTCCGTTGGTGACAAGAAATAGCTCTTGCTTAACGAATTTAGGTTCAGCCCCTGAAGAAGAGTTTCTCCGCGAAACCATGGCCGTTGTTGGATTTTTTGGAACTGAATCCGTAATATTTGGATTTATCTGTCAAAAACTGGTTCTTTTTAAATGCTAAAAAAATCCTTCCAAAAAAAAAAAAGTACTTTTTAGAGGTGAATGATTGATAAGATCAGGTAGCCCACACATTAGTTAGGGCATACCTACTGGCTTGCTGACACCTCTCTCTATGCTTAGAGACTATATTGCAAAACCCTTTTCTCTTTAATGGACTCTATACCAGTCTTGGCCACCCATGGCCTCCTGGCACGCCTGTGCCAATAAGCCAAAATATATCAGCACCTATTGTGCAGCATTGCTTAGATTGTGACCATAGTTTTTTTCCAGTTGAAATGAAAAATTATTGACCACATATCGTGCTCAATCCAAGATGTTGATATCCTTGCAAAATTTAATTATCAGGAAGCATTTTGAATTTTTAATGTAAAGACACAGTCTCTAGGGGGTATGAATGAAAAACTTGTTTTTACAACGCAGTTGTGAATGGGATGTGCTTAACTATTGAAGTTTGGTTTCCTCCTTGGTGATTGGTTGTTTTAGTTCACCATGTCTGTGACTGGTTGGGTTGTAGTCACCTGAATAGTATTTTTAATCAACATCTGAAGGTAATATGGCATTGTGGAAGAATGAAATAAAACCGATGGTAGGGCAGTAAGCTTTTTTTGAGTCGAATTATGCTTTGAACTGTTGAATTCTTATAACGTTGTTAAAAATTATAACTCTCTCATGATAAGATGTTTGCAAAAATTTAATTCACAAATTTTAAAACTATGTGCACATTTTTTAAGTGATTATAAAAAAAAAAAATAGGAAACATATTTAAAGCTGTAGATGTTATACACGCTAAGCACACTAATGTTTTGGGATGGAGGCTGGGTGGTTGATGATTAAAAAAAAAAAGTAAAATCATTACCAGGTGGTAATGTTTGAAGATATGAAACCTGCCGCCTCGTCCATATATATTTTTCGGTTCTGAAATTTTCTTGAATTTTTTTCTATTGGTTGAGCAGTATTTTTGCAATTAAAATGTTTTTCAAAAAAATAATTATAAAATATATAGTAATTTGGATTTGGAAGGTGTTGGAGATGATATTTTATATTGATATTTTACACCTTTTCAGAGGAAGGTGTTCCTGGCATTTGGGAGGTGCAGACATCAATGGAGAGTGTAGGATCTTGGAAGTAGACCTGCGAGTTCTACAAACCATATTCTTGATGTTAAGTCCTATTAAAGTATTATTGCTGCTCTGTGCCAAGTCACGTGATTAAGTGTCCCAAGTCTGCCACCCACCCCGTGCAGAGTAGTGTCCCCACTCTACAACACATCCCTTGTTTAGCAGCTTTCCCCTCCTCCCTCCCTGGCCAGCGTCCCCCTTCTCCCCCACTCCCTGCTCAGCAGGTCCATTCTTCCAACCACCTGATCAGCAACAGAAGCCCCTTCTCTCCCATAAACCCTGCCCAGCAGCAGCCTCTCCCTCCCCCATTAAGCCTCTGCCCTCTCTCTCTGGCTCTTCCCTCCAATCTGCCAGATTCTAGAACATTCATCAAGCTCCACTAGATCCCTCCTCATGTTTTTCATACCGTTCTTGCTGTCTGCCCTGTTTGAACATTTTGGTATCATCTGCAAAAAGATAAACCTTTTCGCCATAGACCTTCCACAATATCACTTCCAAAAAATGTTGAAAAGGACTGAATCCTGCGACACACAAGTCCTTTCCCTTGGAGTGAGCTGCATTTACCACTAGAACCCTTTGTGGCTTTCCACTCAACCAGTTTCTAACTCCATCAGCCACTTTGGGGCCCATACCGAGGGCACTCAGTTTATAAGTCACCTCCATCAGACAATATGCAACATACATATGAATCGGATCCCAAATTTCTGTGATATTGTAACTACGAGGCAGGTACACGTGTTAACTCCCAAACAGAACACATAACAACTTGTATATAATGCCCAACAAATTTTGTGTCATGGGGTATATCTGAATTATACCCCTCTGGAACCAGCTACCCTCTCACCTCAGACTGGAACCCTCTCTCCAAACATTCAAAAAACATCTGAAAACATGGCTGTTCCAGAAAGCCTACCAACTAGCGACCTAACTCCCCTTCCCCTCCCACCCTCTCCTTTGTCCCTCTTACTCCACAAGAAAGCCTCACCGTATATAAAATACAATTTTTAACTAACCTTATAAAGGTTGCGTTGTCAATAAGTAAGGCATAATAGTCACTATGTATAAAGTTCCTTAACTGTTACTTAATTGTTACATGTACAAAATACTGTCTCTGTGTTCCACTGTGTTTCAATGTTAACCTGTTCCTACGCCTGTATTAATGTTACAATGTAAAAATTGGTTCACATTATAACAGGATAATAGCATGACCTCCGTCATGCTATTATCCTGTTATAATGTGAACCAATGTGATGTACCCCAACGAATGTCGATATATAAAATAAATAAATAAATAATAAATAAATAAATACATTAAAGCACAGTTTCTGAATGCACATTGTTAAAAGATTGTGAGTTACCAGTTGCAGCATTAGCACCCAGCATGCATCCCTTTCTGCTAGATAATTACCACATCATTTCACCGTGCAGTTTAGATTCTGCTTTTCACGTACTGTTTCTGAATGACTGTTTTTCATATAGATGGATTTTCATGTAAAGAAGTAAATGTGGCTAATTGAACTGTAATTGAATATATTTGAATGAAGATGTAGGTCTTCATTATGAATCTCTGGGTAATAAACTTTTAATAAACTAACAACAAAAATGTAAGGCCAGAGAAAAATGAACTGGTGTGCCTGGAGACCCCTTCCCCCATCACAAGACGGCCATTACAGTGTTGTATCAAAGAACTACGAGTGCCCTGCTTCACTTGGCTGTTTTTGGTTTTTCTCATCAGGAATTCACCCCTGCTACCCAGACAGGATTTCTTAAAACTGGAGATCCCTCTAGAAGTCTGCCACATCCCTCCAATCTTTAAGGCTGGACCACAGACTCTAATAGTTCCAAAGATTTTATTCATCTGAACATGGAACGAGTACAGGGCCTGGACAGCAGCTCTCCTACTCCTGTAGCATGTAGACGAAGCACAAGACTGAGTAAGGCCCTTAAGGGGCTGACAGAAATTATACATCTTCCCTGTAGTGTAAGCAGGTACCGTAGCTAAATAGTTTAATGGTTTCACCAAAATAAGTTATTACAAACATTATTTCATGCAGGTTTTATCCCTGTTGAATTCTTGCTTCCCTGAGCGGTCACCATAATTATTAAACATATTTGATTTTGATGACACACCTGCATTCTGTTTGGTATCCACATGCTATGACATCCACCCAATACCATGTTTTATGAGACCTTGAGTACAGTCAATACACAGTAAGAAATGTTCACCCTGCCATCTTCACTATTATGAAAACCACCACACATCTGCTAAGTAATTTTTTTCTACATTATAAATTTGTTATAACTTGTTGCAATGTAAACCTTGTTCAATGTAAACCGCTAAATGAAGCGATAGTTTGAGTTCCTTGTAAACCGGGGTGATATGTATTCTATACAGGAACCTCCGGTCTAGAAATACTATAAATAAATAAATAAATAAATAAGTAAGAATAGGGATTGCCTTCCCCTAAGCATATGTGAACTAACTTCTTGTGCATTCAGAAAAAGGAGGTCCACGTCCTCCCCCAGACCCTTTACATAAGAGAAAATCTGGCCTATACTGTACATGGCTTAGCACATTTTTCTCAACCGCTTTTCCATAACTCTACATATAATCTTCATTTAGGGTCTCTTATATATTAAGGGGCAGATTTTAAAAGCCCTAAGCGCATAAATCCAGCTGGATTTACGCGCGTAGGGGGGTTACGCACGCCGAGCCTATTTTGCATAGGCCCGGCGACACGTGCAAGCCCCAGGACGCGCATATCTCCCAGGGCTTTGTGAAAGGGGCAGGGCATGCATGTTATAAAATCGGGCGTAGATTTGTGCGCGCCAGGTTGCGCGCACAAATCTACGCCAACGCGTAGGTATTAAAATCCGGCCCTATGGAAGTAAAATTGCTTTGGTACTCCGAGGTTATTATATTTCTTTGAATAGTACATAATGTACTCTATGCACCATAGTGAAGCACCTGTGCCACATGAGGGTCAATGGCATTTAGCCATAAAACTCACAAATTATATGGCTAAATGGCAATTTTTGGAATATTGAGTTACTTATCTGCAGAAATTTTAGATAGATAAGTTATTATCTGGCTAAAATTTAGCCAGCTAAAAAGGAGGCACTCCTGGGAGTTCCAGGGCAGGATAAAGTTATTCAGCTAACTTAGCTGATTTTCAACAATAATTGATTAAATTATCCAGATAATTTAAGAACTGACTCAGAATAAGTGTCTCTCATAGGGATCAATTTTAAAAGTGTGGGCCCTGCGGGAGCAATGCGGATTCTAAAAGCCATAATTTATGCGTGTGTACGTGCGTAGGCGAGCAAAAATCAGAGGGGCGGGGCCACATGTTCTGCACTTAACCTTTTTTAAAACTGGAAGCCACAGCACATGGTGACTTGTTACTGCTGCTCCTGAGGAGGAGCTAGTTTGCAGATCTCGCGTTTTTAGCCTTACACGATAGGATAAAGGGTCCGGGTCAACTAGAAGGCATGCAGGATGAAGAACCAGAGGGCGGTCGGGTGATCTCGAGATTAACTGGGCACACCGGTGCATTAATTGGAAAAACTGTGAGTGTCCCTCACGTGAGCATGTTTTAAAATCCACTTACATAAGCGCGTTAAAGCTGGCAAAGTCCTATGGAAGATAAGCATAGCAGGTTTGCTTGCGTAACCTCTTAAAATTAGGATCACACTTACGCGCGGGGCGTATTATAAGTCCTACGTACGCCGATATATGCATGTATGGGCGCACGTGTGCTTGTTTTAAAATAAGCCTGTTATGCTTAAAAAATAAAAAAAATCTCGACTATGGATCTCCCAACCTGATTTCCCATACATTTTAAAGGTCCCTGCTGCCAGAGCCTGCCAGTGCTGGACCTAGCTTTTTCTGCAGCCGGGCAGATATTCAGAATTACACCTCCACTTGTCTTTTGACTTCCCAGTGGCTGCTCCAGCACATGGCTTTCTCTGATGGCAGCAGCTCCAGAAAGGCACCCCCTCCTCTTGGTCTCCTCTTACCCTGGCCCAGCATCTCCATCTTTCTCCTCCCCACTCCTTCCCAGCATCCCATTTTCTCTGCCCTTCCGCTCCTTCCTCTTGTAAACTGCACCCTGCTGTGGTGAAGATTTGTGAGGCAAGACTTGCCCTGGGTAAAGCCATGCTGACTTTGTTCCATTAAACCATGTCTTTCTATATGCTCTGTGATTTTGATGTTTAGAACACTTTCCACTATTTTTCCTGGCACTGAAGTCAGGCTAACCGGTCTGTAGTTTCCTGGATTGCCCCTGGAGCCCTTTTTAAATATTGGGGTTACATTTGCTATCCTCCAGTCTTCAGGTACAATGGATGATTTTAATGATAGGTTACAAATGTTTACTAATAGGTCTGAAATTTCATTTTTTAGTTCCTTCAGAACTCTGGGGTGTATACCATCTGGTCCAGGTGATTTACTACTCTTCAGTTTGTCAATCAGGTCTACCACATCTTCTAGGTTCATTGTGATTTGATTCAGTCCATCTGAATCCATACCCATGAAAACCTTTTCCAGTATGGGTACCTCACCAACATCCTCTTCAGTAAACACTGCGATGGCCTATTCTTCTCTAAGTGCCCCTTTAACCCCTCGATCATCTAACAGTCCAACTGACTCCCTCACAGGCTTTCTGCTTCGGATATATTTTAAAAAGGTTTTACTGTGAGTTTTTGCCTCTACGCCCAACTTCTTTTCAAATTCTCTCTTAGCCTGTCTTATCAATGTCTTACATTTAGCTTGCCAACATCTATGCATTATCCTATTTTCTTCTGTTGGATCCTTCTTCCAATTTTTGAATGAAGATCTTTTGGCTAAAATAGCCTCTTTCACCTCCCCTTTTAACCATGCCGGTAATCATTTTGCCTTCTTTCCACCTTTCTTAATGTGTGGAATACATCTGGACTGTGCTTCTAGAATGGTATTTTTTAACAATGACCATGCCTCTTGCACATTTTTTACTTTTGTAGCTGCTCCTTTCAGTTTTTTCTAACAATTTTTCTCATTTTATCAAAGTTTCCCTTTTGAAAGTTTAGCACAAGAGCCGTGAATTTGCATACTGTTCCTCTTCCAGTCATTAATTCAAATTTGATCATATTATGATCACTATTGCCAAGCAGCCCCACCACCGTTACCTCTCTTATCAAGTCCTGTGCTCCACTGAAAATTAGATCTAAAATTGCTCCCTCTCTCGTCAGTTCCTGAACCAATTGCTCCATAAAGCTATCATTTATTCCATCCAGGAACGTTATCTCTCTAGCGTGTCCCGATGATACATTTACCCAGTCAATATTGGGGTAATTGAAGTCTCCCATTATTACCGCACTACCAATTTGGTTAGCTTCCCTAATTTCTCTTAGCATTTCACTGTCCGTCTCACCATCTTGACCAGGTGGACGGTAGTATACCCCCGACACACAAGGGATTTCTACCTATTAAGATTCAGTTTTGCATTTAGTCTCATGCAGGATGTTTATCCTGTTGGACTCTATGCCATCCCGGACATATAGCGCCACACCGCCTCCCGGGTGCTCCTCTCTGTCATTGCGATATAATTTGTACTCCGGTATAGTACTGTCCCATTGGTTATCCCCCCTTCCACCATGTCTCTGAGATGCCAGTTAAGTCTGTCATCATTCACTGCTATACATTCTAATTCTCCCATCTTACTTCTTAGACTTCTGGCATTAGCATACAAACATTTCAAAAGGGTTTTTTTGTTTGTATTTTCATTCTGCTTTTTAATTGATAGGGATAAGTTAGAATTTTTTAGCTCAGGTGAGTTTTTAGTTACAGGCACTTGGACTACTTTTCTTATTATTGGAACCTCACTGTCGGGATGCCCTAATTCTAATGCATCATTAATATCCTTTGAAGATACCTCTCTCCGAACCATGCTCTGCTGAGCGATTGTCGGCTTTCCCCTTTGTTCTAGTTTAAAAGCTGCTCTATCTCTTTTTTAAAGGTTAGCGCCAGCAGTCTGGTTCCACCCTGGTTAAGGTGGAGCCCATCCCTTCGGAAAAGATTCCCCCTTCCCCAAAAGGTTCCCCAGTTCCTAACAAAACTGAATACCTCTTCTTTGCACCATCCACTCCAGAGCTCTGCCTGCCTCTGGTGACCTGCACGTGGAACAGGGAGCATTTCAGAGAATGCTACCCTGGAGGTTCTGGATTTAAGCTTTCTACCTAAGAGCCTAAATTTGGCTTCCAGAAACTCCCTCCCACATTTTCCTATGTTGTTGGTGCCCACATGTACCACGACAGCCGGCTCCTCCCCAGCACTGTCTAAAATCCTATCTAGGTGACCCGTGAAGTCCGCCACCTTCGCACCAGGTAGGCATGTTACCAGGCGATCCTCACACCCACCAGCCACCCAGCTATCTACATTCCTAATAATCGAATCACCAGCTATGACGGCCGACCTAACCCTTCCCTCCTGGGCAGTAGGCCTTGGGGAGATATACTCAGTGTGAAAGGACAATGCATCACCTGGAGAGCAGGTCCTTGCTACAGGATCCTTTCCTGCTGCACCCGGTTGATGCTCTCCAATAATGAGACCTTCTTCCTCCAAGACAGCACCAGGGCTGCCAGTCTGAAGTTGGGTCTTGGCTACTATGTCCCTGAAGGTCTC
Organism: Rhinatrema bivittatum; assembly: GCF_901001135.1. NCBI lineage: Eukaryota > Metazoa > Chordata > Amphibia > Gymnophiona > Rhinatrematidae > Rhinatrema > Rhinatrema bivittatum. The sequence goes on along the minus strand of NC_042619.1, from coordinate 50,141,342 downwards.
ATCTATATACCTCTCTGTCTGCCTCAGCTCCTCCAGGTCTGCCACTCTAGCCTCCAGAGATTGGACTCATTCTCTGAGCGCCAGGAGCTCTTTGCATCGCATGCACATGTACAACTTCTCACCGGTGGGTAAAAAATCATACATGTGACACTCAATGCAAAAGACTGGGAAGCCTCCCTCTTGCTGCTGGACTGCTGCCTTCATCTCAATTTTGATCAGTTCCTAGTTAAGTTTTACGTTGCTATGGGAGTAGGAATGTGTCTAACGTCCTTTAAATGTATTAGTGAATTCAATATATGTCTGTTAGTGGCCTACCGGGATCTGATCAAACTCTCAATAAAGTTTTTGTTGTTGTTTTTTTTTTTTTGTGAAAGTGGCACCTGCCTATAAATTAAAGGATGAGCTAGGGGTGGGTGGGCGAGGGGTGGGAAGGTTGGGAAAAACAAACAGTCTCATTTCAGTTAGTCAGCCAGTGACTCACTTCTCTCTTGATTAAGAAATGTTGGTACCTATTCAAACCAAATCACACTACCTCAACACCTTTCCAAGGTGAGTAACTGAGCTGAACTTTTTCAACCTTTTTACTTAGGTATACACTGCTCCTAGCTTATTTCTAGCTTCTGGCTACTTTTTTTTTGGGGGGGGGGGGGTTGTGTTTTTGGTTTGTTTTTTTTAAATATAAACACTCAGTTCTGCTTACTAGCTGCCTTACAGACTTTTAAAAATAAACACACTACCTACTGCTTACTAGCTGCCTTATTGACTGACTATTTAAAAATACAGTCTAACTTGTTTATTCACTGCCTTACTGACTATTAAAAGATAAGGTCGAGTATGTGTTGCTTGCTTAACCCATTGAGACAAGAGAAGATTGAACTAGTGATTCTCACATGGAATGACGGTATATAAAACACTTAAATAAATAAATAAGATCAGACATGGCAGAAAAGAATTGAGACTCTAAGCTGCTCTTCAGGTCCATCAGTGTGCATATTAAAAATCTTCCAATAAAATAAAATGAGAACTACGCACAGAGCACTCACTGATTAACATAATCAAAGTTAGCTGCCTAACTTTATCTGGCTAACTTTAGGGCAAATCTTTGGCCTGGCCAGAATTAGCCAGGCAGGTTATCCAGGGAACTCTGCATATTGGAGTTAACCGGATAGCATAACTCCTCCTTGAAACACCCCGATGTTATCCAGCTAAATTTTAGTTGGCTAATAAGATATACCGTTAATATTCAATTAATTTTTAAAGATGTATTGATTGACTGGTGCACTCTCTTCACAGTCCCTTTGTGATATTCCCTCTTTTAAGCTGGTTCAGTTGGGTAAGTCCCAAGAGAGGCTGTTTGAAATGACCTTCATGTCTTGCTAACCTCTGTGACAAGTTTTCTTTAGTTTTGGAAACTTTTGAAAATTTATTTTTTTCAAAAGCATTTGCTGATTATCCCTTATTAACTGGGAGTTTGGGGGCTTTTAGCTGGGTTTTTTTCTATCAAACAGTTGTATTCATTCACTCTATTATAAACTGGTTGTCTGGGTCATTTGGGGGGGAAGTTTGTTATGTTTATCAGAAAAACCACCTTGCTGCCTTTGCTGCAAGGTAGGCAGCATGAACTTTTAATAGGATGTGTTGAAGGCTGCCTGTTGCTGTTTTTCATCTAACTTGTATAGGCATGGGGTTTTTTTGTGCTGATTATATTTTTTTGTCCTGTAGGTTTGATTTTTAACGCTTTTTATGTTTTTATATTTTATCAGTGCTATATTTATTTATGTTTTATTTCAATTATGGAAATAATTTTACCCACTGAGAAATGTGGATTGGCGGTTTATAAATGTGTTAAATAAATAATCTTTGCCATTGGGTAATAGTATAATTGTCTTAGACGGATAAGACTGCACTTCTTTTCTGAAGCAGGTAATGTGTCTCAGTGTCTGTAAGAAACATAGGGCCTCATTTTCCACACCGCTCGCACGAGATAAGGGACCTTTTGCACGCGAAAAGTCCCTTATCGCGTGCGATACCAGGATGGGGGTGGAGTCGGGGCGGAGTCGGCCCCGGAAGAGGAGGATTCGGGGCGTCACCGGAGCCGACTCTGCAGTAAGTGCCTTTTCGCCGCAGCTTTCGCTCCCAATAGCTACACCTCCTATGGTGGCGCTATTGGGTGCGAAACCGGCAGCGCAGGCCCTCCCCCCGTTTCGGCCCCCCGCCCCTCATCTTCTAAAGTATCGCAGGCCTGCGATACTTTAGAAAATGAGGCCCATAGTGAGATTTATTTTCTCTTGCAGCATGTGTAGCAGGGCCAGTGCATGACTATGATAAGGAGAAACTTGCTTTCTTTTTGTTTAAAGAATTAGTGACACTAGACTAATTCTTGTGTGTGATTCTTGTAGGAAAATTCATACAGGTCCATATTCAGCCACTATCCAACAGAACAAGTTAGCCAGATAATCATGTCCAGCTAACTTGTCCAGGATATTCAATGGCACAGTTGCGCCACGGAATATACTCTGATAACTAATAGTTGGCCAGATAAGTTTATCTGGCTAACTTTAGAGCTGCAAACAACATGAGACAGAAACACAACTTTTATTCTCCTGAAATTTGTACACATAAAACATGAGTTAAAGACATCACAGTCAATAAATTAATTATTGCTCAGAATATTTGCAAACATTAAAATCATCTGTTTCCTACCAAACATAAGGCAAAAGGAAGCATATCCTGAGGGCTTCCATAGTTTTTGAAGGTGCAGCAAATAAATTATAAGTACTGTAGGTGTAATATAGCACCCCCTACTGGCAGCAGTAGAAATGCAGCATTGGAACAAGGAGGAGCTAAGAGCATACCTCTGCGTGCTGGCTCAGTAGGGATATATCTGAGTAGGCTGGGGGAGTAGTGGGAGAGAGTGTACATGTTCATATGTGGAGGAGGTTACAAGCATTTTTTTTTCCTCTAAAACAGTTCTCACTGAGAGATCGAGGTTTGGGCTGAGCCCTGGGCCAGACAGCTAAAATGGCAAAATGAAATAAAGCAAAATGTCTTTTTTTTTTGGGTCATTTTAGATTAGAAATGACACAAAATGAAACAAATGCTTTTGCATAAAACCAAAGCATATCCTTAAGAGATACGGTAGCTGGCTATGACATAACCAGCTATCTAGCCATTGAGCAGTGTAATGAATATTCATCCCATTGTGGGGGCATGTTTTAACAGCCCACACACTTTGTTGCTAATGTTCAAACTGAAATTAAATAAGAAAGCACAAAGATACTTGGCATCTGTTATTTGTGTAGGCAGTCACTTCCAGGTAAAACAGCACATGCACATTTGAAAATGGAAAATATATAAGTGATTACTTTTTTTTGCCTTCCCACAACCTAAGCACAGTTCTAGGAATAAGGTCTTTTTATTCCAGCTAGAAGTAGGCACTCTGTGGATGCCTGTAATAATTTTGCCTGGATAAAGGTGGTTAATTTTCAGAGAGATCAATTTACCCTGGTAAATACCTACTTACCCAAATAAATGGCTTTGAAAGTTGTCCTTGTTCTGACCATTAATGTTCGTACTTATAGAAGCTCATGCCAGCTGTACCAAAGCCATAGCTGGCTGCGTGATAGGTAGAAATCTTCAATGCATGAATAAAGCCCTATAGAAATTCATTGCTGTAATGTAATTACTTTAATTCGTAGGCCTGACCTCAGTTACACACAAAGTGCCAAATAATGGAATATTTTGTACTCCTGGTTATGTGATTCCCTTCAGTCTTGCACACATGGTTAAATGTAGTTGTTATGCTGAAAACATTTAGGAAAACTGACTATCCCTCTATTTAGAGTGTTGTTTTTGGTTTTTTGTTTTTTTTTTAAATCCCTCTTCTAGACTGAGGTATATTTTTTTGCTGCATTATGTTTTGTATTTTATTGTTGCATTATTTATATGATGCATTTTGGTTGTCATATTTGTCTGACATAAACTGCCTTGGGTTGAACTTGTTTCACACAATACAGTATAAAAGTGTAACTTAACATAAAAAAAAGACAAGCTCTCAAACAAAAATAAAAGCCTTTGCCTCCACTTATCCCTGTTTGGTTAATAAATCTTGTATAGTGAATGCCACCATGATTATAATTAGCAGTTGTGTACCTATAATCACCCATGAGACAGATGCTGCAGGCACTTAGAACACAAATTATAAAACTATGTGAAAACAAAACAAAAAGCTAGAATTGAATGTATCTTTTTTCAGGGCCAGAAAAGTGCTTTAATGCCAGAGAAGATATACGCAGGTAATAAGATAAGCAATGGTCAAAAGACCTTTAGAAAGAACATGTGGGAAAACAAACAAACAAACAAAAAAAACCCCCCTCAAGACAGTGTCAAGTACAGTGCTCTTCTGCAACTCTGAACACACTCCCCTTTCAGTCTATCATTCCAGGAGAGAGAGAACTCCAGCAAGGGAGGACACCACAGGGGCGGTTCTGTCAGGGGCAGGGTGAGGCGGCGGCCTCAGGAGGCAGAATTTTGGAGCAGCAAAAAGTACCCCCTCCAAAACACCTCTACCGCAGCCGCCGCTGCCACCTCACCCTGCCTTCAAAGTCAAACATCGGATCGGGCAGGGATAAACCAAACTCTTGCCCGGTCCGATGGCGACTGGGGGGCAAGACTTTTGGTGACTGCATCTCCTTTTTCCCGCCCCCAGGGCCAGAAGAAGAAGTGGTGTTGCTTGTTGCCACGGGGGTGGGCAGGAGGAGGCCCAATCGCAGTGCACAAAGGAGCAGGAAGAGCATTGTTGGCCCCCACAGACCAGAAGAAAGGCATCCTGGGATGGAGCTTCACAGCTGAAGAGAAACAGGAGCAACCTCGGCGGCATGGGTGGTCTCAGAGAGGAGGGATTTTGGTAGATTGTGCGCAGCAGCCGAAGGAGGAGAGGAACAGTGAGCAGGAGCAGCCTCGGCTGGGCTTGCACAGTTACAAACAGGAAAGAGAAAGAGAGCATGAGATAGTTAGAGGCGGCGTCGGGAATGTGAGCCTGCCCAAGGAGGCTGCTGCTTATGCGTTCCAGGAGGAGGGAGGGAGAGCTTGAGTGTGTGTGTGTGAAACCATGCTTGTCTGTGTGTGTATGTGAAAGCATGCATGTGTGTGTGTGTGTGTGTGTGCGTGCCTTTGTGATTGGACCTCCTTCTTCCCGCCTTCGCTGCCCAAGCAATACAACTTCCTCTTTCGACTGTGGGGAGAGTAGGGGAAGAAGGAGGTGCAGTTATCAAAAGTCCTGCTGGTGCTCAGCTTACTCTATTGCTCAAATGTAAAAGCTTGTATGTGTGAAAGCGTGCTTGTCTGTGTATGTGTGTGTGAGTATGTGAAAGTATATGTGTGTTGGAGGTTGGTGAGAGCCAATGTGAGTAGGAGAGAGACGGTATGGGTGTGGGAGACCTTGTGTGTATGTGTGTGTGTGTGGGGGGGTGACAACCTGTGTGAGTAACTGCTTGGGTGTGGGTGAGTGAATGAATGGGTGCCTTCCGGGGTCTGTCTGTGAGAATGGGTGCCTGCCTAGGTGTGTGTGTGTGTGTGTGTGAGAGAGAATTAATGTGCGCATGCCTGGGGGATGAGGGGGAAGCGGTGAGAGAATGAAGGGGAGCTTGCCTTGGGGGTGTGTGTGTGTATATAAGGGAGCCCTTGTGAATGAGAGCATGTGTGTGTATGAGAGAATCCGGGAGAGTAAGAGCTTGTGTGTGGGGGTGGGGGAGAGAGTGTCTTAGAGCCTGAGAGTGTGTCAGTGTCTATAAGAGAGAGATTATGTGGATATGTACACGAGTATGTATGTGTATGTGTGTGAGAGAATGGATATGCGAGTATGTGTGACAGAGAGGATAAAGTTTGTGTGCCTCCCCCGATCCACAACAATTTTAGGGTGACTGGAAATCAAAAGATATTAGGTATGGAGAGTGGGGAATTTTTATATTCTTATTAGATTTAACTGATGAATGTTATTTGTCTTGTGTTGAAATATTTTGGCTTTTTCATTTTTTTTTTTAGAACATTTAAAAATCATTTTGATGTCCTGTTTATCAGCCATTTTGGAATATTTATTCTTTCTGTTAGTATGGTTTTACTCTTATGATTAATGTTATATTTCTTGATTTTATTATTGTTTTATGAGGAATGATAGTGTTTCTATTTTTCCATTGTTGCACTGCATACACATCTGGCTTCATGCAGTTTCCAGTTCAGTTTTTGTCTGCACATTTCTGTTTATATTTTATTCTATATTTGGTGTTGATCCGTCTGTGACCTACCATGTGTGATCAAAGGGATGTATTCTGCTGGCATGTAGTTTGTGTGTAGGCTTATTTTTTCTAATAGGAGGTGTATTGGTGTTTTAGAACCTGGTGTCATATTTGTAGTGTTGTCTTTTCATAGGTAGGGTTGTTACCTAATACGATAGAGGTCTTTAAAATCATGAGAGGTCTAAAATGGGTAAATGTAAATTGGTTATTTACTCTTTCGGATAATAGAAGGACTAGGGGGCACTCTATGAAGTTAGCAAGTAGCACATTTAAAACTAAGAGAAAATTCTTTCACTCAATGCACAATTAAGCTCTGGAATTTGTTGCCAGAAGATGTGGTTAGTGCAGTTAGAGAAGGTGGGTTTAAAAAAGGTTTGGATAAGTTCTTGGAGAGAAGTCCGTTAATTGTTGGTAATCAAGTTGTCTTGGAGAATAGCCACTACTATTATTGGCATCAGTAGTATGGGATCTACTTAGTGCTTGGGTACTTGCTAGGTACTTGTAGCCTTGATTGGCCACTGTTGGAAACAGGATGCTGGACTTGTTGGACCCTTGGTCTGACCCAATATGGCAATTTCTTATGTTCTTATGTACTGTTTGAGACATGCTGGCATTTAGTGCTGTTTTGGTATGGGAGGTTTATTTATATAAAATATTTCTAGGCCACTTATAGCAAACATAGGGCTGGAATTTCAAGGATTTACACGTGTAGAGGGGGTTATGCGTGCCGGGCCTATTTTATAAAGGCCCAGCGATGCGCGTAAAGCCCCGGGACGTGTCTAAGTTCTGGGGCTTTAAAAAAGGGCGGTCCAGTGGCGGAGCGGGGCTATTGGCCTCTGGCACAGCGGCCATTTGCCTCTGTTTTGGAAGATCGCATGCCGGCAGGCAGGCGCAAAAGTAAGATAGAGGTGGGGGGGTTAGAATAGGGCTAGGGGGTGGGAAGGGGTGGGAAGGGAACGAGTGAAGGCGTACACGCATGGTATAAAATCGGGCGTCCATGTGTGTGTGCGCCGGGTAGCGCGCACATGTACGCCCGCGCGCTTCTTTGAAAAGCTACCCCATAATGTATAAGCAGATTACAATGTAAACATAAAATACATCATAATAGGTTTACTATTTTATCATTATTATTCAGTTTGCTCATAGCTTTCTGAGGGCCAAGCTCACATCAAATGTATTTTACAATAGGCCTAATAACAAATGTCTTTTTTTTTGCAGAGTTTTCTGGTTGGCACCAATGCAGTGCATGTAAAAATAATATATGTTTCTGAGATATTTTTACCTTGGAAGACTATGAATATCTTTTTTTCATGTACAATCGGTTATTATAAATGCACAGTTTTTAATTGGGTTTGATGAGGGCTGGAGAGTAAAGTTCGCCTAGTGCGCCTGATATCGTTACACCGACCTGGTGAGAGTGCGCCAGACACCGACCCCCGACTATTCACCCATTTCCCACTTCTCCAGGGGGCAAATGCTACGGAAATATGGGAGGCAGGTTGTAGTGTTCCTGGGAGTGTAGCAGGGTTGCCGGCTTCCAAGCAATATCATCAGTGACGCACTGTCTGCCATTTCTTTGGGAATTCTGACCTTTCCTTTCCCCCTTCTGTAGCATTTTCAATCTCCGGAAGGGCCAGACTCCAAGGGGGACTCCCTGCCCCCCCTATGACTCTCTCGATGATTTGACCTGTGCTTTGCCTTTGGGGCGGGGGTGGGGGGTGCCATCCCATCCCATGCCTCAGGCAGCAGATTGCCTTGAGCCACCCCGGGACATCATATAATACTTCATGCTGCCCCCAAAGTACACTCCCTTCGCAAGCACAGGAAAGCATCTCTAGCATTTTATCCAGATATATTATGGGGGCCATTGCCAAAAAGCCAGCCTTAAAACTAAGTAGCAAACATGGCACCAATTTTTCAAAGTGGACTTGCAAGCTTGAGTCAGCTTTGAAAAGGATGCCAATAAATTTACCCCCACAGAATTACACCTGCTATGATATGTGCAGAATATTTATGCATACACTTATAAAACTCCCAAAGTATGCACGTAAAATCTGAACCCCTGCCCAACTCTGCCTCCCTGGAAACTCCTTCACGCAGTCTGGGCAAACACGCTCATATGTTTACCTGTATTTCTGGTGGGCAATTTTGTAAAAGGCCATTACTGCAAGTAAAACACTGTGGAAATACCTTTGAAAATTACCCTCCCTGGATGTAAACCCAGTGCAATAGAACCAGGTACTCTTTATCATCTTCAAGTTTGCCTTGTCAAAAAAAGAGATATCTGATCCTTTAAGCTACTTTAAAATGTCTTTGCCAATCCTTTTTGTGTTAGAAAAAGCGATCCCTAGAGGTGCTGTGACCAGACTGCCTGCAGGAGGGGGCTCCAGACGCAGCATCTTCTCTCTGTGCCCAGTGCCAGATCAACCAATAGGCACAGTAGGAATCTAGTCTATATTTATATTTATTTTATTTATTAAAGGCATTTATATACCGACTTTCTTGATACAAATCAAATCAACTCGGTTTACATCGAACTAAGCAGTAACTATAACCACCCAGTCAACAAGAGATAATTTAAAGGAGCATAAAGTTACATTATAACAAGGATGCCTTAACTGGGAGAAGGAAAAAAAGAGAGGGAGAACGAAGATAAATTACTATATACAATGGAATATGGGAGGGAGGCGGTGAGCCGACCTCATGATGACTTGTGAGTCAGTCAACCTATGGGTACGGGGTTCCCCAAGGTCTTGATGCCAACAAACCCCAAAGGGCCTTAAGCTGCCTCTCTCTGTGCCAGTTCCTGTGACTTAATGGAAGATTCTAGTTTTCTGGCCATCTCTTAGGCTGGCCTTGTGTTGGCCCAAGGAGGTAGATGCATTACACTCCAAAAGGACATCCTCTTTCCCGTATTTCTTTCTCCGTTCGTGCATCTAGCAACTTTCTTTACCAGGGGATTCTGGAAGATTTGGGCCCCTCAAACAGGAATCTTCCTTTCTGGTGTACTAGTCAGCTCATGGAAACAGGACTTAGCAACCAGCTGCAGTAACCCAGGAAGTGCTTGTGAGTCTGCAATTTAAAACTGGCTCAGCCTACCCAAAAGGAAGAGCTTCATGGTGGTAAATCTGCTTGTTTCTATCCTCACTGCAACTCAAGCACTGTCTGCATCTGGCAATGATTTGCCTGCGGATGAGACGGTTGTAAAAGAAAATAGCCACTGCTATTACTAGCAATGGTAACATAGAATAGACTTAGTTTTTGGGTACTTGCCAGATTCTTATGGCCTAGATTGGCCTCTGTTGGAAACAGGATGCTGGGCTTGATGGACCCTTGGTCTGACCCAGTATGGCATGTTCTTATGTTCTCTTCCTGTAAATAAATGGACTTGTTTCTGGAACCACAAAATCCTAGACTGGCCTGAATGTAATACGTCAGTTCTCAGCCTTCCTATATAGAATAAGGAAGCGGTATCTTAAGTGGGCAACCATCCACGCTTTCACAGAATGAATTCCTGGTTCACAGAGGGTCTGGGTCAATCTTTTCAACAGGTGGATTCACTCCACTGGTCCACTACCCCGTCTGCTTGCCCATGATGGTTAAGAGCCCCCGTATATGGACTCTACCTCCAGACAGGAGTTACTTGTGTTCCACACACTTTTAGCATGACTGACTTTTTTGCACATTTCAAAATTTATATTTCAGTGCAGGCGTTCATACTTTCGAGATACTTGGGCATTTGAGAAAGCAAAATTTAAGCCTTGTACTAAAGTATGAAAGTCTCGAGATAAAGAGACTTTACACATGCTGATTTTATAGTTTTTTTTTCAAATACAAAAGCATCCAAAACACATTAAAATCCAAATAAAGGTACATATGATATGAGAGTACCAGTGGGAAATAATGTAATAGGTGAAAGATAAATTGAAATTACTAGCCGATACCACAACACTAGGGATACATAAAGGCTGCATATGTTCATTTTATTGTTTGCCCCCCATTTCATTGAAGCCTTGAGGCTGGTATTTTTAATTTGTGCTTAGAAGAACTGAGCTGCAGATCCTAAAATGCAATTCAGCGAACGCTGATAAAAACAGAGTGATATAAAACCATTCCTTAAGACAGACATATCTGGTAATCTTCCAGAAGTTAAATGGATTCAGTCATAAGCTTCTGAGGATCTGAATCCACGTCTTCAGATATAAGGTTAATTCTTGTTTTTAAAAAGCTCATGCCTTAATAAATCAGTTATTCCATAAGGCCTTGGTATTCGTCTTGAGGGCCACAGATGGGTCGGGTTTTCAGGGAATCCCTAATTAACATGCATGAGAGTGGTGCATGCATACTGCCTCAGTTGAATGCACCTCTCTTGCTTACGCACATTCATTAGGACTATCCTGAAAACCTGAACCGTCTGCGGCCTTCGAGGCCTAGAAGGGAATACCAGTCCCGTAAGCTGTTAGCAACAACCACCTAGAGGTCGCTATTACACACTAAGATCGTATTCCCTGTGGAAGGATTAAGTGGTAATCAAAAAATTCCAGACCCTGCAATATTTCAGAGGTGATTCTGTTTCTTCACTCTAGAGTGCTTTCCAACATCGCTCTAGAGATGATCCCTAATGAAATGTTTAATACTTTGTTCATTCACTACAGTTAAGGACCTTCATTTTTCATTTTAGTTTTCCTGGGAAGTTATCCGTTTATTATAATGAGCAAAAATGGGAGAAAATCAGTGGTGAAAAAGATTTTATTCCATTGATTTTCTCCCCTTTTGTTCATTATAAACAGCTAGTAAATTCCTGGAGAAAATGAAATAAAAACTGAAATGAAGGTCCCGAATTATAGTGAAAAATGGGTCTACAGGTTTCATTCACAGAGGTCAATTTTCAAGGGGATCTTTCCAGCTAAGTGTACACACTAACGCAGCCTGGTAAATTTGGGAAAGCCACCCTTTATCCCTTGGAACGCGCAACAAGAAAGGGATCTAGATTTCGGGATATGCCAGATACTTCAGAGTGACCTACATTAGCCACTTGTCTGAGGCAAGACGCTGGGTAAATAAACCTTTGGTCTGATCCAACACGACAGATCTTAGGTTCTTATGACAGCTGTAGATCAGTCTTTGGCTAACTAGCTAAATGTAGCCACCTAAAATTCTGGGAAGACCAAGGAGCAAGGTTAGGTCAGGAGGAGAAAATTAGGCAGGTAGCCTAGATTTTCAGCCATAGACATCTTCATTGGTCTGCCATATTCAGGTGTTCCCACTGCAGGCCTAAATCTGGCTGTGGGAGGGGCCAGACAACTATCATTCCTTTCACCCCCCCCCCCCCCACCCCCACAATTACCCTTCCTTTATGCTTTCTCCCAGCTAATAGATAAGCAGCTGAGTTCTGCACCTTCTGTAACCTATGTTCTGATTTCTCATAAACAGATTCTCATAGAATCGCAAAAATGCTGAGTTGTGTGAATGACTTGCAATCAAACAAACCCTGGGTAGATTTCATCTGAATGCAGTCCAATACACTTTAAAATTAGGCAATCACATCAAGCGCATTAGAGGACCCCAACACTGGCCGGTGTTTTGGCATTTGCCTTCATCAGGGGAATATGATTTCCCTGTCCCCAGTGGGCTTACAATCTAAGAGGTGAATTTTAAAAACCCGGTGCACGCATTAGTTAGGGAATACGCTAATTGGGGTAGATTTTCAGAGCCCTGCTCGCCTAAATCCGCCCAAAACCGGGCGGATTTAGGCGAGCAGGGCCCTGCGCGCCGGGAAGCCTATTTTACATAGGCCTCCCGGCGCGCGCAGAGCCCCGGGACTCGCGTAAGTCCCGGGGTTCTCGGAGGGGGGCGTGTCGGGGGCGTGTCGGGGGGCGGGCCCGGTCGTCGCGGCGTTCCGGGGGCGTGTCGGCAGCGTTTTTGGGGGCGGGTACGGGGCGTGGCTACGGCCCGGGGGCGTGGCCGCGCCCTCCGTACCCGCCCCCAGGTCGCGGCCCGGCGCGCAGCAGGCCCGCTGGCGCGCGGGGATTTACGTCTCCCTCCGGGAGGCGTAAATCCCCCGACAAAGGTAAGGGGGGGGTGTAGACAGGGCCGGGCGGGTGGGTTAGGTAGGGGAAGGGAGGGGAAGGTGAGGGGAGGGCAAAGGAAAGTTCCCTCCAAGGCCGCTCCGATTTCGGAGCGGCCTTGGAGGGAACGGGGGGAGGCAGCGCGGCTCGGCGCGCGCAGGCTATACAAAATCGATAGCCTTGCGCGCGCCGATCCAGGATTTTAGTAGATACGCGCGACTACGCGCGTATCTACTAAAATCCAGCGTACTTTTGTTTGCGCCTGGAGCGCAAACAAAAGTAGGCTGTTCGCGCTCGTCTGAAAATCTACCCCATTGTGCTCGCTTGCGCCGAGCGGATTTTAAAAGTCACCCGGATACATGCACGAGTCCTGCAACGTGCACCTCTGTAAATCAGAAAGGGATGGGGTGTGGGCATGGTCTGGATGGGGCATGAACCAGAGATGTGTGCGTAAATACTTATGCCTGTGCCCAGATCCTCTGCCGTCTAAGTTTAACTCTGCTATAGAGGAGGTCCAAGTTATAAAACAAAGAAACATCAGCAGATATGCTGGGTTTTAAGGGTCGGGTCTAACTGGGGGCAGTGAAGGCTGATAAACTAGGGGGGTTTGGAGAACCTACCCCTTAACTGGGCAAACTGGAGATGAACTGGTTTAACTGGCAATGGCATCAGCACACGTCCCCCCCCCCTTTTAAAAATCCCCAGATTTTTGCGGAAGAAATGGGATTTGTGTGCACCCACCTAACATTTGTCCCATGTGTGCACATCCAGGCTATTTTCTAACTTAGGCAAGTTATACAATTTTCATGTCCTGATAAATGCAGGTCAGTTTGAAAGTTATTGAGTCTGTTTGTACCTAAGTGACTTGCCCAAGGATTACAGGGAATGGCAGTGGGATTTGGACCCTGGTTTCCCTGGAGCACTAAGTGATGCCTCCTTGTAGGAGAGCCACCAGGCTGGTCCCCCATGATACTTTTAAAAATATAAATGCATAACATGCTATCATAAAGCGTTATCATAAAGTACTAACAATTATAAAATTCATAGTTTATCATAATTAAGCGTTGCATGTGCTTTGTCCTATTTAGACTGAGATACCTTTTCAAACATTAGAGCCCATGGGATGAAAACTGTACCCTCCTGCCTGGCTAAATCTAGTTGTCTAGTTTCAGTAGATGGGTAGATTTACCCACAGCAAAAAATGGGTCATTAAGGTGGGACAAATCTGACTTAACAAGCACCGACCACAATTGTTATGTTTTGATGCTGTGGAACCTTTGTGTTGAGTAAAATTAGCAAGTCAGCATACGCAAATGAACGAACATCGTATGCAAAAGAGGGTTTAGTGTGTGCTCATCCTCCATGTTATTTATTGATAAGGTTGTGCATGGCAAAAGCTTTGTTTGCGTTTCAAATGACTACATCCTTACGTAATACCTACCTTGGACTGGTGCTAACTTAGTAACCATAAGCTGCTACCGAGGGGAAGCAAAACAGCACGATCGTGCTTAACTAGACATGCTCCTGAGAGAGGGGGCTGGAGGAGGGGGGGCACTCATGGACAATGGCTGGTTCTCCACCCCAGAAATAATCAGAGGTGCTGGGGGTGTCCTTGCCAGAAGTCAACAGAAGTGCAGGGCAAAAGGACCCCAGGTTGCCCAAACCCAGATCCTGCCCTGATTCAGCACCCCTACCCCCCACCTCAGAGTTATGGGGCTGCCATTCTGTAAAGCAGTTCCTGCCCTGCCTCAGCAGCAATTTCTGGAAGAATATTCAGCACGGAGCCTGTGAGCCACCACACGCTGGTAGGTCTTCTGGCTGCCACCCCCTCCTTCTGCATGAACTTCCTGTCTTAACGTGGTAAGCCTGATGATGGGTGGGGCTCAAGCTAAAAATCCTTTATTGATCTGTTTGTCAAATTATTGCATAACTACATAAAAGTCAGCAGCCCCAGGCTTGTAATGTTTGTATAAACAACTGGAAAAGAAAATAGTCGTAATGTACATGATCTCATAAAGCAATTCTTCTGTGTCAAACCAAAGCAGAAATTTAAAACAAAGTAGCTTCCAGGTTGCAAACCTGACAGAGTCGTTTTTTGACTTCAGCAGCTGTAATCCTCTCTTGCAACCTTATCAGACGAACAGATGACAGGTGAAGCAGTTATACTGTCGCACAATGGAATCAAACGCTCTCCGGGTTACCTGGCACTTCACAGCCTATGAATTCTGAGATTTGGAGGCCACCTGCTGTTTACTTTGAAGTGCTGCACTTAGATTTTGCCGGGGCGTAGCTCAATATTACTTCCAGAACTTAGCACGGTAGGGCATATTTTTTTTCAGTTAGAAAGGCGAGATCGGGGGGCTGGCCCGGTTGCTCGGTGGCAGTGTTGCCCATTACCATGAAGAAGATCCTTGGTTCAGTCCCTGAGTTGGGTCCCCTACAAGCTAGGTCAGGCTGCAGATGCAGTGTTGAGAGCCCCTAGATAAGAGTAATGGTTAGCACTATGGGCAACCCCATGTCCACCATTATTTAGAGTCCAGAAGGAATCCTAGTATATGGCTCCCAGCCTTAGGACTGATGTTGCAATTACCAGACATGGGAGAATGGGTCTGTAAAACAGTGAACAATCCCAAGGTAGTTGCAAAGGAAGGCCCATGGTGCCAGAATCCCAGTGCTGGTTCCAATTCAACCAGAAGAAAGAGGGGGGAGGAGCCAGAAACCAAGCAAACTGGCAGGTAATCTGTGAAGTTTGTACATCACAGACTTCATTAATGCCATTTCTCAGATTAACATTTATTAGCTGTTTAAAAGAACAATTAAAGTGATGCATTTTCTTTAAGCTGTTAAGTAATCGTCTGGTAATGTCAAAGAAGTTATATAAACCAACTCAAATTTTAAAGCATGGCTGCCACATGGGGTAGATAGTTCTGACCCCAAGACAACTTTGTTTTGTTGAGGGCCTTTGCTGAGCGAACTCAATAAGGGCCGGATTTTCAAAAGGTTACGCGCACCGGGCCTATTTTCAAAAGGCCCAGCGACACGAGTAAAGCCCCGGGACGCGTGTAAGTCCCGAGGCTTTACAAATGGGGCGGGGAGGTCCGGGGGTGGGGGCATGGCCAGAGGCCTCCGCATGGCCGCTGGACCGGGGATCGGGTGCCAGCAGTCGGCGCCCAGGGCTGAAGTAAGTTTTAAAACAAAAAAAAAGAAATCAACAAAGGTAGGGAGAAAAGGGCAGAGGAGGTAGGGGAAGGGAAGGGAAGGTGGGGTAGGGAAGTTCCCTCCGAGGCCGCTCCGATTTCGGCCTCGGAGGGAATGTGAGAAGGCAGCGCGGCTCAGGGTGTGCAAGGTGTACAATTGTGCACCCCCTTGCATGCGCCGACCCCGGATTTTATAACGTGCGTGGCCATGTAGGCCACGCGCACATTTGTAAAATCTACCCCTAAACGTTTTAAAATATCCAAGTGTAGCTTTTCACTTGGCTCCTTCTTATCCAAATGCTTGTTGACACCCTCACAGAAGTAAGACAGGCTATTGAGATTAGTGGTTTCTCTTTCTACAGGCCACGTTGGGTTTTCCATTTACTTTGCTTGATGACTGATTCTCTTTTCAGCCTGCTTTCCAAAGGAAAAGAAAGCTTATGAGATTGCCATGTATCTGTCTCAGTGTTCCCCCTGCAATAACTTTTGTGTTTGCTGTCAGAGCGACACAAAGTTTTTGGAGGATATTTCCGAGGGGACATGGGATTTCTGACCTGGTTGCTTTTTTTTTTTTTTTTCAGATCTGTGCATATGTGCAAACTGCAGGACGCCCACGCGTGTTCCAGAAAGTAGGCTGGATTAGTTCTGTGTGGAACTCTCTAGCAAGTTTCTCGGAGCAGAAGTTATAGAGTTGCTAGCCATCCCTGGCTGTCCTCTGTTTATAATGGAGCCAATGTGCTACTTCCTATCAGTAGGGATGTGCACTGAACGTTTTTGTTTGTTTTGGGGCAGAAGGGAAGGGGGAATTCAGTTTTTTTTTAAAAATTTAAAATGAAATGGGAAATGTTGAAATTTCCTGTTTCTTTTTAAACAAAGGCACATCCCTGCCTTTCGGTATCTTTATGTCCGTGCATCTGTCGTTCTGCCTATCAATATGCATGCATCAGGCACGCATAGCAGGAACTTACCTGATTTCTGTTTCACAGGGCGCATGTGGTTTTCCAGCTTATTAAAGATTGCTGTTTCCTTGCCAGCTCTCCAGGCCTTTGTCATAGAGCTCGTAGCTCTCTGCTCATGGTTATTTTGCCACACAGAAGCCATAGGGCTTGGCTCAATAGACGGGAGCAGGGGGTTGTTGAATATTTTATCATTTGGTAAACAATTCAAAGCCAAGTCGGGTTATTTAGGGCAAAAGTCATTAGGATCCCAAAGCTGAGCAGTGCGGAATAAGTTGGTTGTCTCAGTCCAGTTTGCAGTGGATAGGAGTGACATCTTTAAATTGCAATAAAAAAGTAGCACCCCCTTTATCTATACCTCTTGTATGCCAGGGATCAACTAGCTTACCTTCTTTAAATTACATGGGCCAGTTGCAATGCTGAAGAGCAAGAGGTGGGGGTAGTGAAGGAAGTACTGCCTCTCCCATCAGCTCTTTAATCTTACTGGGTCACTCTGCAGCTGGTCTGTCATTTGAAAAAGGTAACAAGCAGTTTAAAACATTGTTTTCTAAAAATGTTGCTCTTAAAAAAAATCTTCTCTCCCCCCCACCCCCCCAAGACTAGTCAACAGTATTGTCCTCAGAAAAGAAACAAATACCTCTCTCTTGTGAGAGTGGCTGAGCAAATCTGGGCTGGAGCAGAAAACCACACCGACTCCTGGCTTTTCTAATGCAACCTCAAGTTTTATTATTATAACAGCAAACAATATTACCGTAGCCTGCCTTACCTCAGGACAATGTACAGTGTAATTTTGAGTTATGTAATTAACTCTGGTGTGATCCCAGAGGACGGCATCATTTGGCTTGAAGGGCTGAAGAAAAAAGACAAAGAGGAGTTCTCCAAAGCCTGGGCCAAGACCCAGGCATCTGGACTCGGCTTCCGGACCGGGTCGTGGCATCAGGCCTGGATCCAGGCTCTGGCCTAGGCCGAGGCCCAGGAGTCGGTACCTGACCTTCATCAGTTACCCACTGGATCAAATAAGTTTATTATTTTTTTTTAAATTTTGGGGGTCTCGGCTGTGCCCTGGTATCAGCCTGAGCCTCAGCCCAGAAACCGGCTTCACGCTTGGGCCTAGACTGCGGCCCTTGCTTTGGGCTTTGTCCTATGCTCTAGGCAAGGCCCTGGCTTTGGGGCTAGGCCTAGGCCCGACACCTAAAGTTTAAAACAAATGTTATGAATAAGGTTAATTTCATTCAGGGGCCCCATGATTCATTTCGGGGTCTCCCGAAAGAAATGAGTCAAACCTATTCAGCATGTTTTGTGCATTTGTTTTAAATGAATGCACATCCCTACTATATTGTAATGGCAATCCTTAAGTAATAGGCACATGGCAGTGCATGTTCATGTAATACGCACGCTGTAAGTGATCTTTTTGCCTCAGAAGTCTGTATGTTGAATGTTCTTTATCGTGTATAATATGTCATAAATGCATCATTTCATTTTGTGTGTATGTAGAAGGGGTGTGTGTGTGTGTGTGTGTGGGGGGGGGGGGGCTGTAAGGTTTGCTTCAGGACCCTAATACCTCACAGACCATGGGTTCCCTGTGGGGTGGGGAGGCCCCATGGCTGTCAGTTATTAAAAATATAGGTTGCTGGAGGGAGCTGAGCTTTATTTTTCTTTAATTCTTTATTTAGAAAATTCTCAGCATACAAAACAATACAATTAAGAAATAGCAGTTTTCCTAGCATGTAGCAGATGGACTCAGGACCAATGGGTATAGTGTGCTCCTGATAGCAGTTGGAGACAGAGTCAGATTTCAATCTGACGTCACCACCAGTACATATTCCCCTGCAGGAAGCTCTGCTCTTCAGTATTTCTCCGTCTCCATAGCAGTTCGGGACTCTATCCACGCTTGCACAGCGTTAGAGTATTCTAACCAAAGAAATCCAAAACAAAGAAGAAATCTTACCTCTCCAGACGAGCCCCGCTCCTGCGGTGATACCTACGGGTCCCTCCCCCAGTTGATAGTTCCTGAGGTGATTTCCGCGATCCTTCAGAGTAGGCCTTGGTCCGGCAGCCTGTTCCCAGCGTGGACTTAGCCCCCGGCAACGGGTGTGGCTGAGAGGCAGCAGGTGCAACTTCGAGCGCGGCAGTGAAGGTACTTTTCCCTCTCCCCCCGCAGCTGGAGACCGCCCGGAACGAGACCGGAAAATGCCGAGACAAGGTAAGGTAGAAAACTTCCTAAAAGTCTCCGGTCTCCAAGGCTCGAATAGCTGCACAGATCGCTAGCCGGTGTCAGTGCTCCCAGGTTGATCAGATCTATACGGGCTAGACCCCGGTCCGATACGAGGGTCCTCCCATGTGGAGACCCTCCGAGGTGGTTGCCATATTGCTCGCGTGGTCGCTGTCACCATTTTCACTTGATCGCTGCCCTGTCTGTCGATTCGATCCGTGTGCACAGAGGCGAGCCGTGCGCACAAAATTACTTGTGCGCACACCAGCGCTCGCATAAGTGCCGTGCGCACAGTGATGCGCATGAGGGTGCCAGGCTCACAGCCACATGCTCAACTGTGCCGGGCGCATAAGTAAATCCCGTGCACTCAGCAGCATGCACATCTTATTGAGCACGCATCAACCTACACGCACAACTTTGACGCACCCAGAGCACATATCTAAGCCTCCCGGCGAACACTTGAACGCACAAACCAAGTTTTCTGCAATCCTACGTGCACACGCCATGGCACCACATGACAAGAAGCTCAGGGCCTCTGCCCTGAAATTACACAAATCTTAGAGAGCCAGAATAAATGTATCAAACATACAAAATTTATTTAAACACACCACCTATATATAAACCTGTATAGACAATAAAAACTAAGCTAGCACACTCACACATGCACACCCACAAGATAAAAAATATGTCTTTTTGAGATACAACATACAAGTATAATCTCTTACTGTAAATGCATTTCACATATATTTCTTCTTCATAAATACTCAAAAAATACATATATCATATGTTACTACAATTTTTTGAACTGGGATGTTTAATTCTAAATGTCCGACAAAAGTAGATACAAGATCTCTTCGTTTCACCCCCTCACAAAAGGGGCTTCCTCAGGGACCGATATGATTCATATATTCTAAATATGCTGCCGCACTGCAAAAACAAATATCACAAGAATTACCCGCAACTCCAACATCAATATTATTGTCAACCAATACCATCCCCCTTTTTTTCCCCATCTGTTCCTTTTATTTTTTTAATTTTTAAACTTCCTCTGCCCAGCATGCCACATCAGAGCTGCGCAGCATGAAGAGGCCACGGCCCTGTGTTTACAGTGCGAGGAGGCTCTGGGTGAACCAGGCCAAGGTCCTCTCCAGCCAGCACTGGGATCCGGATCCACCAACAGTACACTGATCTGGCTACCCCCAGCGGGAGCCTCCCTCAAACGGGGCTCCCTGGGGGCACAGCACCTCTCAATTTAGACCCAGCATCTTTCTCCTGGGTAGACTTCTTCAAAGGCCTACATATCTTTGTCCACATGCAACCGGCGCCCCCAATGACACAACCACAGCCTCCCCCAGAGGACCCTAACATCCCGGGACCCTCTTAACCCAGAGAAGTGCCCCTCCCGCCTCAAAGCCCCAGCATAGGGGACACAGACACCTCAGATGAGGATCAAGACTTCCTGGAGGAAGGTGAAATCCCTCCAGGAATGGAACCTTACTGAACCATGAGGCGGTTCTTCGCTAAAGACGAACTATCAGACTTCGTGGCTCACAGCTTGAAAGAGCTCGCTATCCCAGGCATGAGTGCCACAGGGGAACCGAAAACGAACCCCCTCCTCAAGGGACTCCGTCAGGCCTCCCGCCATTTGCCTTTGCTGCAAGCCGTTCAACAGTTGATTGACCTGGAATAGGAGGCTCTGGAGGCCATGTTCAAGGGGGGACGGACCCTGGTAGCCCTATACTCCCTGGACCCCACTGCCAAAGATCTCCTGGAATTCCCCAAAGTGGATGCCATGGTCTGTACGGTCTCAAAGCGCACTACCATCTCAGTTGAGGGAGGAGCGGCACTTTGCCCAGGACAGACGTCTGGAATCCATCCTCAAACAGTCATTCGACGTATCAGCTATGTCACTACAGACCGCAGCCTGCTGTGCCGTGGTGACACACGCCTGCTTCTCATAGACCAGGAACACCACCACACCCGAAGCACTAGAACCAGCAGTATCATTCCTCACAGATGCGACTTCTGACCTGGTGTGCACCGCAGCCAGGGGCATTTCATTGGTTGTGGCAGCCAGAAGACAACGCTGTCTCCGAAGCTGGTCAGCCGACGTGACGTCCAGACGAGACTCACAAGAATGCCTTTTAAGGGAACCCTCCTGTTTGGAAGCGAACTGGAGAAGTTAGCCGACAAATGGGGCGAATCCCCAGTTCCGCAGCTACTGGAGGACAAGAACAAGAGAAGCCAGCGCCCCTCCCCCCGAATATCTAAGGGCAGGAGATCATAGCGCTTCAAACCGTACAAAAGTACATATCAAGCATCTTGCCCCACAGACAGGGGCCAGTCCTTTTCGGAAACAAACACAGCAAAAGGGGAGCCGGCACAGGTCCAGGCCCTCAGCCGCACCCCGCAATGAAGATCAGCCAACCCATCCACAGGAAGAAGCCATAGGGGGCAGGACTGGCCCTATTCTACCAAAGATGGATCGAGATAACGTCAGACAAGTGGGTCCTAACCATCATTCGAGAGGGATATTATCTGGACTTCCACAAACATTCCTCTAGACAAATTTGTAAACTCTCCCTGCCACGATCCTTCCAAGAGGACGGCAGTGGAAACCACACTGACCAAATTGCTCGACTTAAAAGCCATAATGCCAGTGCCCCACACATCAACAAAATACTGGGCACTATTCCATCTATTTTATCGTTCCCAAGAAAGTGGGTATGTTCCGGCCCATCCTGGAACTCAAGTCCTTCAACCGCCACTTGAGGGTACCTCGCTTCCGCATGGAAACCCTACGCTCGGTCATAAGGGCAATACAGCTGGGAAAATTCTCACATCCCTGGATCTATCAGAGGCCTACCTGCACATCCCGGTCCATCACGAGCATCAGCGTTTTCTATGCATCGCAATCCTGGACCACCACTACCTGTTCCGGGCACTACCCTTTGGGCTAGCCACAGCACCCCGAACATTCACCAAAATCATGGTTGTAGTGGCGGTGACACTGAGGAAAGAAGGAATCCTTGTACACTCATATCTGGATGATTGGCTGATCAGGGCAAAATCCCCAGAGGAAATTCATCAGGCGACCACCAGAGTCAAAACTTTACTGGAGAACCTCGGGTGGGTGGTCAACACAAACAAGAGCTGTCTGCAGCCCTCCCAATCTCTGGAATACCTGGGAGTCTTGTTTGACACCAGACAAGTCAAGGTCATTCTGATTTCTACAAGGAGAACAAAACTGATGAATCAATTGTGTGGTAGTGCGGCCAATACATTTTTTTATATAAATAAATGTCTCTCACGGAGATATTGAACAGATCCCAGGGCCAGACCCAAGAGAAGCTGTTTACCTTCAAGTGTTACCTTTAATGTGGATTTCTTGTGGCATAGGACATAAAACAATTAGATAAATGTTCTGCCATTAGGCTTGGACTGGGACCAACTGATTAGAAAAATAAGGTAAAAAAATATATTTTGACTTTCATCGACTGGAATATGCCATTTTTTGGGAATGTGCATTTCTTATATATATTTGTATTTGTTATTTCTTCGGTATTCCAGTATTCACAGAGATTGGTATATTGGGCTTTCCATTTCAGTATTGTTTACACGCTTCTGTTTCTAATTGTAGTCCCTTATTCTATATTCTGAAAGGGTCGGTCTGTGCTCTGCATGTGTGACAGAGGTGCAGTATTTTGGCTAGCGTGTAGGTTTGTTTTTTTTTGAAGGGATTTGTCGTAGTCCAGCTTGTTGTTTGCACAATAGGTGGTGTATTAGTGTTCTAGGGCCTGGTGTAATGTTTGCCTTGCTGCCTTTTCATACATAAGGTTGCTGCGGTTTGAATCCTGAGAGTTACTGTGGTTATGGTATGGCAAGGTTCTAGGTGGCTTTTTATTATATTTTGTAAAGGTTTGTGTTATTTCACAGTGGCAGTGGAGGGAGTTTATTTTACTGCTACTGAGGTGACCCCAGAATTTGAATATTTGTTTTGTATGTTGGATTGTAATATGAACTGTTCTAGCTCTGTTGTGCATTCATTGCAAATCTTAAGTTCTTATAATTATTGCTGTTTTATTGTAGTTATAATATACTCTGTGTTTTTAGAAAAAATATTCATAAAGGAATACATTGATATTTGTTTTATTATGTGATTGAATCTGATATCTTTGTTAAGTGTTCTTTGTTTAATTGTTACATGATATTGAGTATTTATAAACTGCAAATATAAAATAAATTAATACAGATTAATAAGGCATTTTTAATGTTGGTAAGTTTTAAAATGACTGTTGCAGACTACTTAGAAATTTATTGTCAGGTGCATTCTAAGGCATTATTTACCAAAAAGATTACAACTAGTAGGGCCTAGACATGAATGACTACTGTCCATCCATGTTAACCTTTGGACCCCCCCTAAAATTCAGTTCTGGCTACACCACTGCAGCACGTGTGTCCTTTATATGAAGGAATCTGTAGCAACCTGGCTTGTTCTATTTTCCTAATTGGTGTTTTAGGGCCTCATTTTCCAAAGCTATCGCAGGTTTGCGCTGTTAGCGCAGGCCTGCGCTACTGAAATTGGGGCAGAGTCAGCCCTGGAAGAGGAGGAGTCGGGAGCGTCACCAGGGCCGACTCCGCGAGGACGGCTTGCACAGCGGAAAGGTAAGGCCCTTTTCACTGGCTATTTCGCGCCCAATAACTACACCTTACACTACAATAACTACACCTAACTACACCGTTAGCGCGATTTTCTAAAGTATCGCAGGCCTGCGATACTTTAGAAAATGAGGCCCTTAGTATTAGATGTAATATTTGCAGTGTTGTCTTTTCATAGGTAGAGTTGATACTGTTTGAGTGTTGGCAGTTAGTGCTGTTTTGCTATGGAAGGTTTATTATATTGTAATTCAGTTTGCTCATGGCTTTCTGAGGGTAAAGCTCACACCCAACAGGCCTTAAAACAGGCCTAATACCATATTTATTTGTTATTTATTTTATTTATTTTTTGAATTCTTATGTGGTTCTTATATGGTTCCCAAGTGATTTCTTTTTTTGCACCATAGAAGTGCATGTAAATATAATATACCTAGTGGTGTTTGTGATATTTTTACCTCAGAATACTACATTGTATGTCTTCTATAATTTTTAATAGGGGAAGACAGAGCCAGGTGATGGGGGTGGGGGCAAAGTCATAAGGTTCACCTAGGGTGCCTAATATACTTGCACTGGCCCTGAATGGTGCCAGGATCCCAGTCTTGGCTCCGAGTGAGGTTGAAGAAAAACAAGAAAGGAGGCAGTACCAGGCCATAAATAAATAAACGTAGAAGGAAAACAATATGCTGCCCAAGTATGGAAATAAAAGAAAACTCGTAATCTGTTTAAAAACATCTTCTGTTAAGGTAAAGTGCAGGGAAGGCCAGCTCTATACCCTGTCAGCGTACGCGCACTTCAACCTTCCCTCACAATTAAGGACAAGGGAAAAGATCAAAGACAGAATTCTCACTGAAAATGAAAGATCTTCTGAAAAAGCATCACTTGACACTTCTGAATACCCTGTTCGGTCAGCTCATTATAATCAATTAGAGAATGCGCGAAGCAGTTGGGCTTGAGCGCGCCGACCGTATTTTAAAAGGTGCCCAGATACGCGCGTAAAAGCAGCTGCACGCATATCTCAAAAGCCTCTGTAAAGGGGTGGAGTCTGGGCATTTGGGGGCCTGGTAGTCAGATTTGCGCACAATACTTACGCCAAGGTTCCCTGCCGCGTCCCTTTACTTCTGCTACGGATGACGTGAAAGTTATAAAATAAAAGGATCGAGCCGTTTTCTGAGGGGTTTAAAGGTCTGGGGGTAACTGGGTAGGGGGAGCGTAGGCTACCAAACCAGGAAGTGGAGGATCTAGCGGTTAACTGGGTGACTGGTAAAATGGGAGTGGTGTGGGCGTGTCCCCCTTTTAAAATCCCTGACTTATGGGGTAGAAGCGGGATTTGTGTGTCCATGCATGCCTGCTTAAAATTAGGTGCACATATACGTGTGGCCAGGCTATTTTATAACATGTGCGCATATAAGTGCACGTTATAAAATGGCCGCGTCCCTGGCATATGGCTGATGCACATGCGCCAACATGTGCCGGTTTGAAAGTTACTGTCCCTGGTTGCTACTCTGGGAAGTCTTGCTTTAGCATCAGAATTTTGTGGAAGGTTATGGGACTGTTGAGTAAACACTGGTTTTATGCCTTTGAAAATCCTGATGGAAGTGAACATGACTTGATCTTTTTGTTGCTACTGTTCATTTGTAGTTTTTATCATCGACATAGCAACTTGGATGTCTGATTTTCATTGTTTAAATCTAAGATTTTTTTTTTTTTTAATTTTTATTTATTGCTTTTAAACATAATACAAGCATCCACTTGTTTAAGAAATCTCTTAAGTACAGTAAGGAAATATCATAGTTATACATTTAACAGTTCAATATCACTGCAAAATAATCTATACTTAATAAAAATAAAGGAAATACGGGAGAGCTATTGAAATAAGGAGCGATTATTCTTATCAGAAATATTTACAAATTTCTTTAAGCATCCTGAAATAATCCTCCCACAATATTATTCTACATTCACACACCCGAACAGCAAGTTTAACTGGGGTTGGAGTGAGCATCCAAAAAGATCTAAGCTGTATTGGGTCAAAAAATACGTATGTCTTGCGCCCGGAGAGAAACACAACATTACAGGGAAATTGTAATTTAAAAGTTGCTCCTTTTTGAAGAACTTCCTCCCGCATATTTAGAAATGATTTTCGCCTCAGTTGTGTTTATTTCACCAAGTCCGGATAGCACCATATTTTCTGACCGAAGAATAAAGCTTGGTTATTTCGGAAATAATGCTTAAAGACATTGTTCTTGTTCATTAAGAAGGCAAACAAAACTAACAGCGGTCTCCGTTGAGAGACCACCATCTCCTGAGAGGATTCAAGTAAGGTAGTTATATCCGGTAAGAGATGATCTCCTATATTTTCTTGATTTGCTTCACTGGGTTACAAATAGTAAGCCTGTGTAATAACTGTTTTAATTTCCTCTGGTATCTTTAAAACCTGAGAAACAGTTTGAACAAGTCCACTGGCAATGTGCTGTCAGGCTATTTTCGATCTTTTCCAGTCTCTTAGTCGTCTCATTTTCACTCTGGACTAACCCCCTCATTTATCAAAATGCGCTAAGGCGTTTTTGCATGCGATAGCACCATATTGTATGGTGTGATGCAAATCTGAAAAAGAGGAGTTAGGGATGGGTTTATCATTTTGTGAACCTAAGATTCTGGTTTTGAAGTTCCCAGAAACCTCAGATGAGAGAAACAGAGAGAGAGAGAGAGACTAGCCATAATGCACTCACACTAGATAGGTATTTATGTCCCTATGGGAGGCCCACTCGAGGTGAGGTTTAGGTATTAGTGTAGGGGTTAGGGGCCACTTTGACATTCAAAGTAAGACGTACGAACAGAACAGTGGCTCTACTGTGAAGATTTGATGACCATCGGAGTGAGGGATACTCACCCAAAGCTGAGATATGTGCAATGTTCTCTCAACCTAGCTTGATGTTATCAGGTAGAGAGTCCATCAAGCTAGGTTGAGAGAACATTGCACATATCTCAGCTTTGGGTGAGTATCCTCACTCCGAGGGTCATCAAATCTTCACACGAGAGCACTGTTCTGTTTGTACATCTTACTTTGAATGTCAAAGTGGCCCCTAACCCTTACACTAATACCTAAATCTCACCTCGAGTTACTAGGTGGGCCTCCCATAGGGATATAAATACCTATCTAATGTGTAGGCATTATGGCTAGGCTTTCTCTCTCTCTCTCTCTCTCTCTCAGTGGTTGTATGTAAGAAATACCACATTCTGGCACTTATCTGAAAGTGCAAAGAAGTATGAGTGCAAATTGCATTAAAGGGCAAATTACCATAAAACACACCCCCTTTTCTATCACAGGCGATATTTAGTGCATTTTGATAAATCCAGGCCTAAATTTGACTGAATTTTCTCCACTTGTATAATTCAATCTTCTACTTTTCCCAGTATAGTATTTAGGAGAGCCAATTCAGTTGCATTCTGTTTAACTTGACTTTTAACATCTCGAACATCTTTTGTTAACCCCAGTATCGCCTTCTCAAGAGATTGAAGGGCTAACCAAATCGTAGAAAGGGTTATTTCCTCTATAGGGAGCAAAGAAACTTGCTTGAAAGTTTCTTGGTTCTCAACCTCTCTTCCCCCACTTGCTGCTGTTCTGATGCCATTGCCGGTGCCCGATGACCGAAGCAAAGCAGCAAAATCCAGCCCCACTCTTCATTACCTCCACTGGGGTCTGTTTTCACTTGCTGCTCCAAGATGGTAAGTCCAAAAGTTGTTTTCATTTGCCCCATTGCTTCTGCCTCTCCTCGGATATCCTCCGATAGGCTAGCGGCGTCCTGCTGCTTCAGTCCTTCGCCTCGGCCCGGCGTCGGTCTCTTGGATGATCCGGGGCTAAGAGATATTTCAGTCTGAGGGGAGAGCCCTCGCTCCTTGGCTGACCCCTCTGCCACCCATTCTCCCAGCGTTTGTGGGGGCAGCATTGCATCAGAATTTTGTGGAAAAGTTATGGGACTGTTGAGTAAGCACCGGTTTTATGCCTTTGGATATCCTGATGGAAGTGAACATGACTTGATCGTTTTGTTGCTACTGTTCATTTGTAGTTTTTATCATCGACATAGCAACTTGGATGTCTAATTTTCATTGTTTAGATCTAAGATTTTTTATTCTGCAGTAGCCACAGATCTTTGTATATAAGACTTTTATCCAGAAAAACCTGCCCAGTGAAATACAACAAAATATCTAATGGACAAGACAGTGATACACACAAAAAGAAGACAAAGAAGAGAGTGAACACAATATTTTTTTTATATTTGAAAATTTGATTCAACCATTAAATTCTGGAAGTTACAAAGCTGTACACTGTAGTTTTAGGAAAAAAGAACACAAGACTTAATACTGCCCACAGCGATATATGGAGAAACAATTATCCTTAACTAAGGGACTCTCTTCCCTTTTGCATAATATTTGTTTCTTATTGTTCATGGAGAAATGACAAACCATAAAACCTAATTGAAATGGTACATAAATCGTGTATGTAGTATCTGTGCAAACAAAATTCATTAAAGTCAATAAAAAACATTGTCTAAAAATAAAAAAACGTAAACAAAACAACGTTAAATGAAACAGAAACGAAAGGAAGATTACAGAACATTTGAAATGATTTATAATACAGTTTTCCGAATCTAAAACTTTTTTTTTTTTTCAGTTACATTAAAAGTGTAGACTTACTCAGGGTGATATTCTTCAGAATTAGGTTATGCAACCTGATTGGCATCAAATATCTACAAAAGCCTGGAAATTTTTAAACCCCTATATATACATTTTTACAAACATTTTTTTTAAAACATCAAAACATACATCTTTACAACCAGCCTGTTTACAACAGGGAAAAAAAAATGTACAACACAATCGTTCGAATACAGTGCTTTAAAGAGAACTGCTTCCATTTTTGAAACACAATTGTCACGTTCCACGATGCAGTAGTATGGGCTTATAAATGGGTTGTGTAAGAGTGACTTAGGAAAAAAATGACTACCATGTCAATGGCTCTAAACAGCATTCAGTGAAATGGGGTTAGTGCATCCCGACCCTGGTAAAAACTAACCATAACTTTTGCTCTAATACCACAGATTTATTATTGCTATTCATTATTAGAAAGAAGATTGCCTTTTTTTTTTTTGTTATTGTTTTCTTTCAAAGACCTGGCTAAATATCCATGTCTCATAGCCCTACTAGTACACTGTCAACTGATCTTAGAGCCCAGGACGATAAGAAATCAAAGAATGAAGAGTAGGTTCCAAAGGTTACACTTGAAACTTCTGCAGTAATGATGCTGAAGAGAAATCTCCGTTTAGAGTGCGGCAATCTGTGGGACGCCCACACCAGCTTGACTGCATCAAATGGCGCCGCAGTCCATGGATCACGGCCAGCAGGTTTGCCACAGAGCCTATAATTAGTGGTCTAAACTGAACTATTTTCTGTAGTCATGTAGTTTCAAAGAATTCCACGCTCGCTAAATAATGTATTTAGTATAGACACTGAACAATGCTTTACTATTTTAATAGTGTTCTTATGTTACTGTGTCACACGGAAAGCGCCTGAATGTTTCCTGAGTCAACAATGTGAGCAACTATATTCCCATTTATCTGGTTACACTACATTAATTGATATTTTAATCACAATACTAATTTATAGAGTCTGAAAACTTCAACTAAGTGAACAGAGATGTGTGAACTTCTCTAAAACAGATGCGTTGAACAATTTGACAAACCTGAAAAATGTCTGAGGTTTCCCTGTCCCACTGAACTGGCTCAACAAACTTTTTCTTTATTCAAAGCAGACGTAAAAATCCAGCTCAGATCTTCAAAAAAATCTGAAGATTTCACCTGATTGGCCATGGAATTTTTTCACAATCTTAAATGGAAGTTTTGGATTTATTCTGGAATTTCTCCACTGATCTGCTGAGAAAAACAGTCAACTGGATTTTCCTAGAAGGATTGGGAAAAAATCAGTATATTCAATGAAACCAAACCAGGTTGAAACCTGCATGGTTTGAGCTCAACTTTGAATTGCCTATACATGTTTTAATAATGAATTGCAATGTAGTGTGATAAAGTCCAGAATGAAAGAGTAAATCATGTGTGGCCCTTATGTCATCTTCCTTTAATAGACATTTGCTTTCTTCTATTTCATGCACAATATATATATAAATTTCCATGGGAGCACAAGAGTCCATGTCTCTCATTTGTGGATGGACACCACTGTACATCTTTGAGTTTGGCACACAGGGGATGCTCATCACAGCACACTCTCAGCAACTTCATCAGAAAGGAGGCCATGGTACGAGGATGAAAGGGGATAGGGTTAAGCCTAAGGAAGCAGTACTTTCCAAAAAGGGTGATGGATTTATGGAACGGGCTCCCGGTGGAGGAGACGAGGACCAAATCTGAATTCAAGAAAGCAAGGGAGAAGCACAGGGGATCTCTGAGGGATGGTAGGGATTGTAGAGCTCGGCTGATGGTACGGATGGGTAGACTAGATGGGCTGTATGGCCTTTTTCTGCCATCACGTTTCTGTGTTTCTATCAAAGGCCTCAATCTACTAAGGCTTTTTTCCTATTTGTGTCTAAGGGAAAAAAATTCAGTAAATCAGGCCCCAAGTGAGAATCCTGCTCCACTGAAATAACTTGTACAGTGGACCCACCTAATGTTGTTTCTTTTGCTTTCTGAAAAAAAAACCCTCCACAGACTTAGGAGTTTTGTATGCATCAGTTCTTGAAGGTGTGGGTTCCTCACTGATCATGGAAGAGAAAGAAGGGATACATATCACAGCTCTGCTGCATGAAATAATGATCATATTCCAGGCACAGCGTACGGAACCCCTTTTCTCTGACTCATTTTGTGGTATGGTTGCGTTTAAAAGGTAACGTGGTTGCCATGTTCATCCACTGCTGTAGGTGATGCCTTTTATTAGACATGCATGGCTAGCTATGAGAATTAGACCCTTTCAGATCAATGCACGTTTCCTCACCCATTACCATATATATCATCCTCCTGTAATGGTGTGAAGGAGTCTTTAGATCCTTTCAAGTAACTCAAGCAAAAACCTTTCTTGAAACAAAACTGACACAAGCTGCAGGGGAGAGCTGCCGAGCCACGCTGCCACATCCTGCTCTTATTTAAGCCTTGCTCAAAGACAGAAAGTGACAGAGGTGTGGAAAGTTTCCTGCAGAGCAGCTGACCAAGCCAGGTAAGCAGGGCCGCTGGAAGCAGCCACCTACTCCTTCCATCGGACCTGCTCAAAATTGTGAAATAACTTTGCAGCATCGGCCGGGCCGTGTGGCAGAAGAGAGGCAGCATCTCTGCTCAACAAGGAAGACAGTGGAGGCCTCCTGATGCCGTGGAAGTCCAAGGACTGCCTACACCTAGGAGGGAGAGTAAAAACAGAGTGTACGTGTGTGAGAGCGAGCCCGTGTGGGACAGCATACCTCTGAATGTTATTTTTCATGTACAATCTGTTGTTATAAATGCACAATTGGGAGGTGAGGGAGAGGGTGCCTAGCTGTTAGGTTTGCCTAGGGGGCCTAATACTCTTACACAGCCCTGCAGGTAAGGCAGGTTTTACTTAAAAAAGGGAGGGATTTTCCTTATGAGGTTTTTTCACCATCATTTTTTGTGTTCATATCCTGGCTGAGCTCTTTCACTTCTGCAGTGGGAAGCTCTGCAGGAATCTTAGCTTAGATAAAACATGTTTCCCTCTGGTAAAAGCCCTGAGCCTCTTTCTATGTAAAGGCCCAGCACGTTTGTTCCAAATTGCAAAGCTTAGTGCTTATGTTATGTTCAAACAGTCTGATACTCTTATTAGCTTACTAGCTAGGGGATTTATTTCTGGACTTGATTCTTGAATATTGAGACTGCATTCCATTTTTGTAAGCCACACTTCTCAGGGGCTGAAGGACTACAGTTATACATTTAAAATGGATGTCCTAATTCTTTACAGCCAGGACCCTGATTGATTTTAGGTTTCTTGAAATTTTTTTTTTCCAGTAAACACCCTCTGACTAGTTCATACTGCCCTTGTACATCCCTGTGCCTCGTCAATCCTGTGGCTCCTTGACCAATGGTAAATCCCATCTGTCTCTGTCCATATGCTCTCTGCTACCCCCCTACCATCTTTTTACTTTACTGCTCTTTCGAGGTTTGAAAACAGAAACCACTTCACCACCTTTGTAATGCAACATGCAGAAGTGGGCAACATGAAGCCTAGCTCAATTTGCGTTACCCTGATGAAGGGGACACAGTTCTGGAAAGCCACTTACACATGCATTCGATTTGGTTAGTCTAAAAAAGTATCTCCTACAACATCCTTGTTGACCTGTATTTCTACTTGTTTAAAACGAAAAATGCATTGGGGTGCATACTGAATAAGCCAGGGAGTGGAAAAGTTATTTGGGTAGAGTTACCTGCATAACTTTACTTAGCTATTCAGTAGAACTTGCCCAGGTCTGCATTCCGTGGAATATACCTGGATATAGGCGGTTACCTGGATAAAGTTATCCATGTAACTTCAGGAAGCCATCTTTACGCAGCTAACTTTATTCAGATAATGCCGAATGCCAGCGCTATCCGGCTGAAGGTAAGCCCTGTCCCCAGAATGGTTATCCTCCGCCTCTTTTTTTTTTTAACTAGCTAAATTTTGTGTGGGTAATGATTTATGTGTTCAAAATGTAAACAGAGCGCATAGATGCGGGGGGGGGGGGGGGGGAATTTCTCGACATTATCCAGACAAATCTTTTGAAGATGGTCCTCCCAAAATAAAATGAAGCAATCACTAAGACCTAACCAATTTTATTCAAGAGTCTGGCATTTGAACAGCAGCTTCCTGCAATATAACAGGAATTTTCCTCTACTGATAAATATTGGCATGGGCCAGAATTTTGGAAAATGTTCAGGATAACTGCAAAATTTGCAATAAGCGCTCATCATGACAGAGTTCCGGTGTGATGCAGCTATTTACCTACAGTGCAATTTAATTGTCCTTGTAGCAACACTTTGAATGTGTTCCTGCAGCACAAGCTTGTCTAAGGCATTCATTTTTCTAGTGTTTGCCCTACAAGAGAAGTCTGTGTAGGAACCGCAGTGCAAGCTATAATTCAAAATTATACTGCATTTACTGGTAAGCAGAGCCGGACGCTCTATAAACATTGACTATTAAGTACGTATTAATATTGACGCAAATGCACAACAGCTACACTTTTGTTTTATTGGATTTAGTAATGCTCCCTTTGAAATAATACTGATTTCCTTTGCTACTGCATGTGAACTTTAAAATGCACGCTAAATCTGCATGCTTACTTCAGAAGAACAATTTCAAGGTTTCCATTGGAACCACTTCCATTTTCACTGTCACTGTAATAAGACAACGTTGTAAAAGTATTTGCTTTTTTTTTTCCATATCAAGAATGTGATGAGCGAAATCACTACAAAAGTGTCTCACATACGACAGGAATGTATCACTGTTACAGATATATCAGCCACACGGTTACATATACTCATAGATGTCAAGTAAAGGAAGTTTCTAGAAACCTCCAGCTCTATTCACTGAAGATATTGGCATATTTCCATAGCAAACAGGATCCATAGATTTCCATAGGGATGTGTGCATATAGTTAATTCTGCTGCATAGTTCATAGCTTTCTCCCCAACTGTTCAGCTACCTTTCTGTAACCAGAACATTTCCCTGTTGAGTCATTTGTTACAGGAGTAAACCGCTTGCGCTATCCTAGCCTACGGTGTTGCAGGTAAGCAGCACGTTGTTAAGTTTTATTACAGCAGGCTAAGCACTTCAAAGAGTGCTACAATTATTTACATTTAACTATTTTTTGTTTTCTATTGTCTTGTGCATGAATGGCCTAGGGCATATAAATCACAGCGATATCACATTACAAAAATAGATTGGGCAGTATTATTTATTTTTTTGTTTTTACAGTTTATTGCTGTCGCATCACTTTTATATTACCCCCTTTTAATTTCTAGGTATAATTTTCTCTACTAGGGATTTCTTTGCTTTCATATATTTCTATCCTATCATATTCGTATCCTTCCTTGAACACAATCTGCCTGTTGACGTAATAAGCTTATTTGTTGGGGTTTTTTTTTTTTTTGAAATGGTACAGTTCAATATGTGGAACCTCTCATTTGAAGGTGAAAGATTTCAAAATGGCTTTCTTTCTTTATGGAGCACATAAAACTGTGAACCAAGTTCTAATGTGATAAAAACCGGCATCTTTGAAGTTGTCAGACAATCACCTCGCTAACCTCCCCTCCCCCCCCCCCAAAAAAAAATAAAATTAGCAACGTGCTTTGGTTGTTATTCAGCTTGGAAATACGTCTTAGGCCAAATAATCAAGCTATTAGCTGGACTTCTTTCAAATATCTTTCCATATGTGTAGTAAACATTTGGGCTTATGTTCCCACAAACTGTCTCTCTGCAGGTAACAGCCCAACTACTTGGATTGACGTCTACCAGTAAAAAGCCTTCCTTCTCAGAATCATGAAACTTTTTTTTACTTTTTCTCTTTTTACACAATAAATCTGCACATTTTTCATTGCAGTTGCAAACTGATCTACATGGAAGTCTTCTTCTGTACTGTGCCGTTGCAATTCTCTTTACGAGTTACTAGCTCCGCTGAGCACCTACCTACCACTGGCTCCTCTATAACCAACCCTGTTACAAGAAACTTTGGTTATAACAATGAGAATTCTCAACCTCTAAAGCAAGTCTTGTATGGCATTTTATTCAGGGATCAGCTATCAAAATGTCCTTACGGCAAACCAATCTGCTGGTCCCAAGGATGCTTATCTCAAAGAAGGAACGCTCTATGAGGTTCCTAAGTCACTCTCAGATTTCACAGATATGCAACAGTGATCCATGAACTATCTTTTCCTAGTAATACTGTGCATGGCAATAGGAGAGGATGGGGTGCAAGAGGTCCCTAACCTATAATTTTTAACAGCACAATAATATTAACATTTTCAGTCTGAAGTTATTAGAGACAAGTTTCAAAAGTTAAAAGAGGAAATTGGTTTTTGCCATATAAACACTATACAATACGCTCTTTGCAATAAATAAAGGGGGACATATGAAAAGGATTGTCAATTGACTCGCAGTAACAAATTAGTGGCATATCATTTTAAGCAGGAGTCCTTTTTAGTAACTGAGCCTATAATTTCTTCGCAAACTAATATTTAAAATATTATTCACTGGCCCACACCTTTCACATTTTTTTCAATGTGGAATTCTTCCTCGTGCCTTTAATAGGCACGCACCAAAAGGCCGGGCTCATACTTGTGTCTGGTGCTGGGTCTCCACAAGAGGAATGTGAGCGTGAACCAGGCTTCGCTCTTCCACACATTCGTAGTCACTCATGGCCATTTCAGAATCAACCAAGTCACAACCTACTGAAACATCTGAAGAGGAAGCATCCAATGAGTTTTGCAAAGACAAGCTGGCCTTGCCTGCATCCATGTTTTCCACCTTTTGGCTTGGGCTAGAAGCAAAAGTACTGAATTCCTTGCCAGTCTGAGACCCGGCTGTATCCGTTTCGTTTGGGAGCTGATGCGGTGGGAGATACTGGCTTGGATGGAAATGCGGCCGCCGCCGGCAGTCCGGGCTGAGGGTGCTGGCTACAGAAGTGGGCTGCGATGGAGGCAGCGTGTCGTACTGGTCTGGGTATTCCTCTGGGAGCGGCGGTGGTAACTGGTCCTGGTTTAGAAATTCCTCATCTTGTGGAGGGGGATAGTCGCTGTCTATGTCATATCCGCCCAGGTAGTAATCCGTTTCCAGCTCCCTTGAACTCCCTCGCTGTACTGACGTTCCATCTGCTGTTTCATAGTTGGGCGCCTCCTCGATGTCAGATAATCGAGCATTTGGCATCCAGTCAGAAGTATCCCAGTGATATGCTGCGAAGTGACATAAATGGAAGAAAACTTAACTCATTTATGATAAAATTAAATGGAAATATGTATGGCATGCACCTGTTAGAAACAGTATAATAAGTCCATAAAATCCACAACAGAATTAAACATGCAAAGCAAAACAATCAACATGCTCTGTTTAGATCAGCCAAAGTGTTAAACTGGACAAAAGAAAGCTAAAGTAATGGATCATAATTCCATAAACAGAGAGCAAATTCCACTCATCATAAGCATTTTACACATAGGGATGCTAGTAAATAGAAGCACAACCACTTGTGGGAAGAGAAGAATTGAAATCATCAATGGATTAACCAAAGTACGGTATTATTACATGCCGGCAATACAAGTCACACTGTGTATGGTGTTCGCAGAGCCACACTCTTATTAACATGGTTTCAGCAGCATTAATCACACAATAAGTACAATGACAAATGAAATGAGTGACTTGGAGGTGATACACATGGCCTCGATGTGAAAACCCCTTTACAAAGGCGCACATGCAGGAGTTTGACACAACAGATTTAGGATGGGGGAAGGGAGAAAAACCAAGAAACAAATCAGTAGTCAAATGCAGCAGGCTGAACGTGTGCTGGAAACGTCACCTCGGTTGTAGTTCTGCCCTTGATCCACAACAGACACTGATTGGTTTAATGAAGAAAAAAAAAAAAAAAGTTGATAATTCAAAGAGCATTAAAAATGAGTAATGAAATGCAACACTAGCCTCAGATGCATGCTTAGCAATCACATGACTTGCTATTGTCTTTTCTACTGAAAGACACTGGCAACACATGTAAAATTGTCATGCCAATAAAGTTATCTGAATCTGAAATCACTGAACTGGATCTCCCTCCTCTCTAAAAAAAAAAAAAAAAAGTATCAATCGATGAACAAGGTCTGCAACATGACCAAAGAAGTATTAGCATTTTGGAAGACGATTTATTAAGTTACTATATATATATATATATTTAAAGTTTAAAAATGATCAATATCAAATCAGCTTAACTACGGGTGAAACATTTACGCTGGATAATGCCTAGAAGCCTGTTACATAAGTGTTTATATCTATATTTATACATAAATATGTGATTATATAGAACAAATACGGCAGAAAAAAAAAAGAAATACCTTCATTTTCTACATGGTCAACAACGTTGTTGACTAGGTGTATGACAGTCACTATGGAAGCTTGCGGGAGAGGGAAAGCAGGAAAGAAAGGAGAATAAAGGGGAGGGGAAGGATATCTTCATGTTAGTATTTACAACACACATTACATGTTACTATAGTCACATTGCTTTTCACAAAGACAGCATTGCAAAAAAAAACAAGGTTGCAGAACTATCCTGCTCTGCTCTGCCCTTGCGTCTCATTTCACTTAGAATAAAGCTCTATTCAACTATCAGAGCGCCCCCCCCCCCCCCCAGATACTTCAGGTCAGCACTTTCAGAAGCGCCATGCGTGGAGAAGGAACACCAGGCCGCATGTTCACAGAAACTCGCGCGGCAGACGCAGTCAACCAATGCGCTGTCCTGACTACTTGACGTCAAACTTTCATTTCTTACTGGAGGTCATCGGGGGCAATCTCTGACGGAGGGTTAAGTTTTCTTTTTGGTGAAATCAATATACACAGTGCTGCCTGAATTTTGTTTTTTTTTAATTCGAAGATACAAATAGTTAGAGCTGGTAATAAATACACTGTAGGCAAAGCCACCTTGAAAAATTACGTTTTACTCCAAACATGAATATCCTACTCGGATGTAAGTTTGCTCGTAATTAGGGCTTCTGATTTGAGGTGTTTAGAAACTGGAAATGTAGGTGTTTATTTTCCAGTTAATTAATTAGGGGTTCTTTGTGGGTACCAAAAATTGGTGCTTTCATGGCGCAGGTACTATTGTTGGGTGCCTTTTTGGTTGAATCAAATACACATATTTGTTCTGCTGAGGAGTCACTAGCGTGGAAAAGACACAAAAAAGCAGAGGATCCTGGCTAGGCAAAGGAGGGGTGAGAGAGTACTAGGGGAAGTGGGGTTTTTCCCCATCGGGGATGTTTTATCCAATAACACTTAAAATCAGAAGCCCTATTCATAGCACTGAACACCATTATGCCCTTCTGAATAAGTTATCCAAGGAAAGGCAACACTCCTGTCACTGGGATATTAAGCGTGGTGGCATTCCACTGTTAATGGGGTTTTTTTCAGTACATTTGTCATTCTACTAATGTTATCCTTGTTCAAAGTGCCCTGTCGGCACAAGCTAACTAACGGGTGATGTGATATCAGACTGGCAAGGAAGATGACAAAAATCCTGCTAACTACAAAGAAAGGAGGCTGAACCTAAATTAATCATTGTACAATTGAAACTCATTTTTATTTCGTTCATCTTCCCAGCTTGACTTTATTCTTCTTGACTCTCGGGGAGTTGTGTGTGTGCATCTCTTCCTTGGATTTCAGGGAGGCACGTGTATGCATGCATGGGGGGAGGGGTGGGTGACATTATACACAACCTCCAATAATGTGCCTACACTCTCGTATACTTTTTTTTTTTTCCTTTCAGGGACCAAGGATTATGTGGCCATATGTACTAAAAGTGTCAGGGCACAAACGATTCAAAGTTTACTTTCGATGCCACTCTTTGCTCGTCTCTTGAGAGAAGGGACTGGTAGAACCCTCCCCTTGCTGATGTAAGGCACACGTACCCTGGATAGTTCTAAAAATACACAAATCACTGAGCCACCAGGCCAGTCACCTTTTGCATTTTTAATAAACACAAAACATTTTCCATTTATCAGTTATGTCACTCTGCATCCTTTAAAGCCTAACAAGGGACTGGAAGTCAGGAAAGATTAATGGGCTCCGTTCCTAGCTCTTACACTAATTCTATGTGTGTGTGATTTTGAATATAAACCTCAGTCAATTTTGGACCCCTTAAACTAACCAACATGCAAAAGATTTATGGTCTGCACTATAGGTAATCGGTCACTGCGAACCTCCCAGGTATTTATTTATTTAAAAACATTTCTATACTGTCTTTTGCAAACAGGAGTTGACCAAAACAGTTTACAAATTTCAAAATAAAAATAGGAGATAACAGCTATGAATTAAATTAAATAAAATTTGAAATAATATGCAATGTAGAAAATCATAAAAATAAACAGAGAGATAGAAAAGTTAAGAAAAAAAATACAATGTATAATTTTTTAAACCCTAATTCATTTTTTTAAATTTCACTATGCTGAATTTTATACAAAACAGGGGTATAGTCAGAAATAACTTAGGAATAACGTAGAGACCAAGTTTCCAAAGCTTTTTCATAGAGTTTACGATAGTATAATTAGCAGGGAATCGATAAGTATATGAGATCTATGAGTGTTCTATATTCATTCATTATTAGAATAATCAGATTTTGTGTAGCATGAAAACAGAGAGGTCCATATTCAAAGCCAGTTAGTCAGATAACTCATACGTTACCTGACTAAATTTGAATATTGAGTCATTTATCTGACTTGATTTTAGTCTGATAAATAATTATCTGGCTAAAATCTAGCTGGATAAAAAAAGAGGCGTTCCTGAGCGGGGTAAGGTTATCTGGCTAACAGCTGATTTTTCGTTGTAACTATCCCCTAGATTCATCAAAATGCTACAATATCCCATAGATAACGCCCTCAGTAAGAAAAAGGGGCTTGTTTTAGAAATACCGCACCCCATGGTTTGCATAGGTAGTGTTTTGCAGGGTACAGTAAAGTTTTCATGCCCTGCAATACTTCTGTTTTGTAGCTTGTGAAGTGCCCAGACTATTACTATTTGCAGTGGGGAGAGAGAGAGAGAACCTCTTTATAAGGCCTTCACAGTATTCAACTATTTATATCACTATAGGAGGGCCAGCTACTAACTGGAGGTGAGGTTTTGGTGGTGTTTAGTGTTTTGGGGCCAGTTTTACATGCAGAGTGAGATGGACAAACAGCACAATACACCTCAGTCAAGATTTGACGTCATTTGGCATGAGGAAAGTCTCACAAAGATGAGTTCTCTTGGCCTAGCTTGATGGACTCTAACAGGGCACTATCTGGTTTTTAAAAAGTGCTTTGTGGGTCTGTGGCCTGATTCCAATCTCCCTCCCCAATATGGTTTAACTGGCCCTACCAGGCTGAGCAGTTCCCACCCCCCATCACTTACCAAAGTCTTACAAACATTTTTTATGGGGTCGCAGATCACCCCCACCAACTCCTTCCTCGTGGTTTTTTTTTTTTTTCCAAATAATATTTTTATTGAAATTTTTCAACATATCCAGCAAAGAAAGAAAACATACACCATGAACACAATGATCCGTACAATACAAAGTATTGATAAGATAGTACAGAAAAACAGCTAGGTAAAGTGAAACAAGCTGGAATGAAACCGATGTATTGCATAAAATAAAGAAGTAGGATAAAGTAATTTAATACAAATTAAGTTCTATATCAGAACAAGGATCTCCCAACCCTTCTACCCAATAGCAACTTCAACAACATGTATCCACTCCCTGACCCAGAAACTCCCTGCTGGGAGGCAGGTATGTCCTTTTTGGTCCTAGCGCTGTTCTGATGAGAGAAGCACTGGAAATGTATGTGGCGAATGGCTTAGGTTTCCAGTGCTTCTCTTATCAGAACGGTGCTTGGGTGCTCCTCACTTGTAAAATATCCTGTTTGTGACATTCTGATCCAGGAGCTTGTTGTGAGGATCCAGGAGCCAACTGAGCATGTCTGCTAGGATATTCTCCTTTCTTGCCAGATACATGGCCTTTAAAGGCAACCCATGAGACAGTCCACAGTCTCCTGACACAGGAGGAGGAGTTATCCTGTTCCTTATGACTACCTAGTTGTCTGTGTATATCAGGAGAATTTTGTTGGCCATCTGGTATCTATTGCCTCAGGTAGAAAACTTGGTGGTCATTTACAAAGCTGTGGTAAGGCTTTACCACAGAGAATTTGCGGAATTACAAATTTCATGCTTTATCACGCCTGAGAAAACCCGGTGCAATATGGGTATTTAAATGAGCTGATTTGCATGCAAATCAGTTAATTAACATGAAAATAAAATAACTCGGCTTGCTGTGAAGCTATGTTATTTTATGGAAAGTCAGCCTCACTTTCAGGCCTATCCAGTACCGAGCGGTAGGAAGAGCTGCGTTAGTGCCTATGGCACCCGCGGTTACCGCCCGCACAGTGCAGCTCACCTACCGCTCGATCCTGAACCCTAATTATATGTAAATGTAAACCGCGTCCGAAAAGCCTTAGGCCCGCGCAACCCAGGATACTGGATAGAGCGCCTATACAGTATCCTGGGTGCGCGGGCCTAAGGCTTCACGCCACGCTGGTATCTGTCATTTCAAATGTCATTTGAAATGACAGATACCAGGAAGTTGCTTCGCCGATGTCAGTGTCTGTTCTCCCCTCCTCCCGGAGCAGGGCGCGAAAAGCAGCCTTGCTCCCGGGAGGAGGTAAGACTGACAGCGGCGAAGCAAAACAAAAAAACCAAAAGCAAAAAGCAAAAAGTAAGTCCCCGATCGGATTTCTCCTGCCTAAACTTACTTTTTTTGCAGGCATCCGGTCCATCTGAAGGTATCTTCCCCTCCCCCCGGGTAAGATGGCTGCCAGCACGGGGGAAAGCGGCCCCTGTGCATTCAATTGGCTGCTGTGACGTCACACGTCGTGACGTCACGTCTTGAGCAGCCAATTGAATGCACAGGGGCCGCTTTCCCCCGTGCTGGCAGCCATCTTACCCGGGGGGAGGGGAAGATACCTTCAGATGGACCGGACGCCTGCAAAAAAAGTAAGTTTAGGCAGGAGAAATCCGATCGGGGACTTGCTTTTTGCTTTTGGGGGATTTCAAAAACAAAGTCCCAGGAATGCCCCTTTTTTTTCCGTGGCTAAATCTAAGCCACCCTGTGAAACTCAGCGGCTACATTTACTGATTGGGAAAGTGGGGGGAGGGAAGGCAGGAGAAATCCGATCAGGGACTTACTTTTTGCTTTTGGTTTTGATTTTTTTGTTTTGCTTCGCCGCTGTCAGTCTTACCTCCTCCCGGGAGCAAGGCTGCTTTTCCCGCCCTGCTCCGGGAGGAGGGGAGAACTGACAGCGGCAAAGCAACTTACTTGCACGGGGGAAAGCGGTCTCCGTGGCAGCCCCAGTCCTCTCCCCTCCTCCCGAAGCCAAAAAAAAAAATAGCTTTTTTTGGCTTCGGGAGCAGGGGAGAGGACTGGGGCTGCCACGGAGACCGGCACCCATGATCGCGGCCGGGGCAGGTGAGCGGGGGCTGGGGGAAAGCTTGCCACCTACCCTTACCCCTGCCTCTACCGCAGGGGTCAGGGTAGGCGGTAAGTTTGCAGGTTAAACGCGCGACAAAACGGCAGGGAAAGGTAGCGATAGTCGGGGCGCGGGTTACGGGAAGCTAGGGAATAGCTAATTGGCTCGTTTGCATGCAATATCGAGCTAATTCGCTCGTTTGCATGCAATATACATGCCGCGGGCGGAAGGGGTTGCCCGGGGAATTTAGGACGCGGTAGGAGTAGGTTAAAGGGGATTCGGGATCGCAGGAAGGGCTAACGCGGCCGGAACGTGAGTTAAAAGCGGCTTAGGAGCAGGGTAAACGCTGCCGCACTTTACAGGATAGGCCTGTTTAAGAGGTGTAGCTAACGTTCCCTCTAAGCATCAGGACACAAACACACATCCCGATGCTACCAGGCTGAAAGGCCCCTGGCCCAAGTGTAAAAATTGATGGATGGTCTAATGAAAGCCCCTCCCCTCCAACCACCCCTCCCCGCTGCCCCATAGGCAGCAAAAGTTTCAGTTAAACAAAGTAGCTTATGTTTAGTCCTGCCCCCATTTCCCTTTAAAAAGTTAACCTCCCCCCACCCTCACAGCCTCCTCTCTCCCCAGAATCCTAGAGCGCTTACAGTAACTCCCTGGTTGTACAGTGGTGGTGAGCGGAGTGCCCCCTGGTCCTCTGTATTTCCCTGGTGCCATTTTCAAAATTATCCTGCTCAGCCTCAGGTATCCCTATGCCCCCATTGCATGACAGAGGCAACGGGGCAAAGGGATGCCTGAAGCCAGCCAGGGGCAATACCGCTGCTTAGTAAATAAATCCCTCAGAGTGTAAACCCTCTGGGGACCAGGAAATACCTACTGGATGTAACTTGCCTTGAGCTACCAACGAAAAGGCGCGCGCCAAATTCCAAATAAAAATATCCACAGGCCTTTAGCGTGGTTGTAGGAAATTGATACATGTTGTTCCTGAAGTGACCAATGGCTCGGTGTATGTAGGCCCTTAAGTAAGAACTCCCCGGTTCAAATTGGAAGCATTTGTTGTCAGAACAATTTGGGAAGGAGGGATCTGATTGTCATGAGAATGTTACCGAGACAATGAATCTATGAGCTGTCTTTTCACACAAATTGCAATTCTACACTGCGTGAGTGGATTTGATTCCACAGAGGCTTCAGAGTCCACTGGGCTTGCCTCGTATGCAGATCTGCCGTGGAAGTATTATGAACTGTTGAAATCCGCATGGACCAATATTCTCAGTGTGTTCCAGGCTGATACCTGCTACTCTGGAAGGCTCCAAATCACCATGCTCATTAATTTGGTGATTCTGTTGGGCGGGAGAAAGGCGGGTACCTGAGTCGTGTTTAGCAGAGCCCTAATAAATTTCAAATGAAGTGATGGGTTTTGGTTGGATTTGGGATCATTTATGGCAAACACTAGCAACTGCAGCGCACAGATGGTAGTGAGCATAGATTCATTAGCCCCTGTTTGAGACACGTCCTTGACTAGCCAATTGTCCAAAAAAGACATACGTAAGCCTTTAGTTTCCGTAAAAGACTGTGATGACACCCAGACATTTCATGAAAAAACACAAAGCCTACTGCACATTGCCAAAAAAACACAAAGCCTACTGCACATTGCCAAAAAGGCAATGTGCAGTAGGTTAAGGTGAGATTCTCCTCAACTAAATCAGATACTGCCTGTGACTGGGATGTGTTGCGGGGTGGTTATAGGCATTCTTGCAATACAGAGAGCATAACCAGTTCCTTTTGTTTAGGAGCAGAATAATGGTGCCTAGAGAAATCATCTTGGCGTCCTGGACATACCTGCAATAGCATTACTGCCTCCCAGTTACACCATTGTCCTGTCTGACCAGCGTTCTGCTTGGCTTCCCTGTCATCTGCCTCGTCCAACCTCTTCCCAGGGCTTTTGTTCCTTCTGCAAGCCTTGCTCACAGCTATACCTGGAGTGCCCCTGTCACTCTCTCCTAGTTGTATTTGCTATTATGATTTGTGTCTCACCCCTCCATGACTACAAATGGCAACAACCAGTTGTGCCTTTTAGCTACACTTCATCTCTTAGCAATTATATGTTGGCTCCTCCCTCACAGCTCCCTCTGTAGCTCTGGATGGCTGCGCTCCTTATATCCCTGGCTATTTCTGGCTGTGAAAGCTTGTCTAATCACAACTGAGGCGTGGTCTTTCATCAGCACACTTCTGTACTCCTGGCAGCATAGAACAATAATATTCTTTATTTTTATCCATGCCTGCCAATAACACCCAAAGGCAATTACAACATAGCAAAATATAAATAAATCTCTTGTATCCAACAGAACCAATTTAATAAAAATAAAATAAATTACAATAAAATCATACATAAATCAAAACATTCCTAATCAATAATAATTCAGACAGCAATTATTCA
Organism: Rhinatrema bivittatum; assembly: GCF_901001135.1. NCBI lineage: Eukaryota > Metazoa > Chordata > Amphibia > Gymnophiona > Rhinatrematidae > Rhinatrema > Rhinatrema bivittatum. The sequence goes on along the minus strand of NC_042619.1, from coordinate 50,097,305 downwards.
GTAGAGGGACAACATAGTTCCTGTCCATAATCCTCAAAGGCTTGAACATAGTGACATGATGTCAAGGCATGCTGGAGAGCTGCATCATCTGTCAAACTCTGCAGCTTATTCCCAGCAACTTCTGCCACGCAAAAGAAGGTTCTCTGCTAGTCCATGACAATCTAGCTTGTTTCATTGTTGATAGCGATAAGAAAGCACCTTCAGCAGATCTCCAGGGATGACTAGGAGCTGCAATATTCCTGCTCTCTTAGTAACCACCGATGGAGACTGATGACAATCAGGGCCTGTTTAAGGCTATAGCAATCAATGTTAACTGCACTGGGCTTTGCCATCCCTGGGGTCTCCAAATGAGCTGGTAGGAGTGGTGGCGAGATATAGCACCCAACGCTCCTTGCTTGGCTTCTCCCTGTGCCACTATTTGGCTGCCACTTTCACCCTATGGGTTAAATTAAAAAAGCTGTCCGTTTTGCTCTGCTGTCTCACATCTGCCCTGTGGGGACTAAAAAAGCTGCTTGTTTTGCATTGGGCCCCCATTGTTTCTAGGGGCATCGAGTAGGCCGACAGAGGTGTGATAGAGCTCCCAATGCTTCCTGTGTCGCTTCTGCCTACTTTATGACTTTGCTGCTACTTCCACTCTGCTGGGTTAAAAGAAATCTGCTTGTTCTGCTGCCCTGCAACAGAAAAGAATAGCGAGGTGCCAAAACTGTCCTTACAACACAAGGAAAGAGCTTAAGTGCACTGCAAGGTGAGGGAGATTTTCCATTTGTTTGGCAAATGTTTTGTAGTCATGTGTGAGATCGAATTATATATGTCTGTGCCACAAAATGTATATGTCTGTGTGTGTCGAGGTGGGGGCTCTAAATCTGCTGTTGTATTGGACTCAAACCGGGCCTGATAGCAATGCTTTGGTGCCTCAGCACTATAGTTGTCTGCTGTCTTCTTGGGCCAAAAATCGATGCCAATATTGGGGCATCAGACTCAACGTCTTGCCGAAGATGTCAAGGAAACACAATGCTTGGAGCTAAATGGTTCTGGGTGACATCTTTGAGTAGATGCCACAATAAAAGACATCATTCTTTAGCTCTAGACAGCACAAGCAATTCAAGTGATGGTCACGGTCAGCTATGGACATCTTGTGGGTGCAGTTAGGCCAATGCTTGAAGCCACTGATTTTCCTCTCTGACATGCAGAGGAAAAGAGATGCAGCAAAATCAAGAGACAATATTCAAAATGAAAAATAGGCTAACCGAGATCACTGAATCAGATCTCTCTCTCCCTAGAGGGGAAAAAAGAAATCTTGGGACCAAGCATCTGCTTCATAAAAGCACCATAATTTAAGGTGATACTGAAAAACTTTACTATGAGAGGCTAATGGAACCAAAGAGAGTTAACAACAATCAGCTGAGGAGCCCCGATTGCAAAGAAAAGTGCTCTCTTTCAGGATGAGAAACTCTTTTAATGTCATCCGCAGGCAAAAAAAGAAGTGAGGGGGCCCCCATGCCACAGCAGTTGGGTGGGAATCCTGCACATGCCTTCCCAGGCCTCTCCCGAACTCTCCAGGATTACACCACCCACTTACGTGACTAATCCTGTTTGTCCACAGCAAATGTGTTTAACATTGATAGATGTGCCAACAAATCAATTTCCATGTGTGCAGTACGAAAAATGGTTGAAGGACAAAAGTGCCAAGAAATATTATCACAGCCTACGTCTGTTTACACAGTGGGGGTTATCAGCAAACACCCCAACAGTTAATAACTCTAAACATTTACAGAAGTGAACCTGCGAGGAACAGGCTATAAAACAAGCCGAAGAGCCAGCACGGCTAAATAGTGCTGTGAATGAGGCTATCGAAGGCAAAAAGGAATTTTTAAAATAAACAGAAAGCAAGGACTAATGAGGAAAACAGAAAGGTGCACAAGCTCTGCCAAATTAGGTGTAAAACACTAATAAGACAGGCCAAGAGAGACTATGAGGACAGACTTGCCAAACAAGCAAAAGCAAATCATAAAAAAGATTTTCAAGTATATTAGAAACAAAAGCCCACAAGGGGGTTAGTTGGGCCACTAGATGACTGCACGTGGAAAGAGTGCTCAGGGAGGATAAGGCCAACAAACAAAATTTTCCCGTTGGTCTTTACAGAAGAGGATGTTCTAGGTGATGTCTTAAGAAGAACTGAATCAAATCAGTGTGAATCTGGAAGAACTGCAGGGTACTTTGATAAGCTAAATAGTAGCAAATCATCAAGACCTGACGCCCTGATGATCCCAGAGCTTTAAAGGAAAACATGAAATTGCAGATCTACTCCTGGTAATATGCAACCAATCATTCCAATCTGGCTCTATACCTGAGGGTAGCAAATGGAATACCAATTTTCCAAAAGGGCTTTGGGGGGGATCCAAATAACTACCCTGATGTCAGTGCTGGGTAAAATGGTGGAGGCTATTGCCAAGAACAAAATTACTACTCATATAAACATGGCTTGATGGGGAAGAGCCAGCATGAATTTAGCAAAGGGAAGTTGTGCCTTACTAACCTATTAGAATTCTTTGAGGGAGTAAATAAGCACATGGATAAAAGTGAACCAATCAATAGAGTGTATTTGGAGTTTCAGAAGGCATTTGATAAAGTCCCTCATGAGAGACTCATCAGAAAATGAAACATTCATGGTGTGGGAGGCAATGTTTTTTTATACTGGATTGGTAACTGTTAAAAAAAACAGTGAGCGGGACTAAATGGTCAATTTTTCCAGGCCTAATAGAGAAAGGTGAATAGAGGAGTGCCCCAGGAATCTGTCCTGGGTCCTGGATTGATCAGCTTATTCATTGGTAAAAGGAATGATGAGTGAAGTGTTCAAATTTGCAGATGTCACAAAAGTATTCAAAGTACTTAAAGCACAGGCAGATTGTAAGTGACTGTAGAAAGACCTTGCCAGACTGGAGAAGTGGACATCTAAACAGCAGATGAAATTTAATGTGGGCAAGTGCAAAGTGATGCGCATAAGGAAAAATAACCCCAATTTTAGATACATAATGCTGGGTTCCACATTAGGAGTAACCACTCAGGAAAAGGATCTTGGAATCACTGTGGATAACAATGATGTGTAATGCTTTTTCCATTTCGTTTCAAATATTGGGTATTAAAAATTAGTGTGCATTCTCTTCTACAGCTTAGTAGTCAACTCTCCAAGGATGCAAGCAGGTAATACATATAGGGGTAGATTTTTAAAAACTGCGCGATCGCGTACTTTTGTTTGCGCAGCAGGTGCAAACAAAAGTACGCTGGATTTTATAAGATACGCGCATAGCCGCGCGTATCCTCTAAAATCCTGGATCGGCGCGTGCAAGGCTGCCGATTTTGGGCAGCTGGCGCGCGCCGAGTCGCGCAGCCTGCCTCCACTCCCTCCGAGGCCGCTCCAAAATCAGAGCGGCCTCGGAGGGAACTCTCTTTCGCCCTCCCCTCACCTTCCCCTCCCTTCCTCTACCTAACCCACCCCCCCGGCCCTATCTAAACCCCACCCTTACCTTTGTCCGTAGATTTACGCCTGCGAGAAGCAGACGTAAATCTACGCGTGCCAGCGGACTGCTGGCGCACCGTCCTCCGACCCAGGGGCTGGTCCGGAGGCCTGGACCACGCCCCCGGGCAGGCGCCACGCCCCGGGCCCGCCCCTGAAACACCACGCCCCGCCCCCGAAACGCCGCGTCATCGGGTCCTGCCCCCCGACACACCCCCTTCCAAAAACCCCGGGACTTATGCGCGTCCCGGGGCTCTGCGCGCGCCGGCGGCCTATGGAAAATAGGCGCGCCGGCGCGCAAGGCCCTGCTCGCGTAAATCTGGGCTGATTTACGCAAGCAAGGCTTTTAAAATCCGCCCAATAATATGGCTGATTTATCCTACTGTCTACGGAGGACCTCCTTTACAGGTAAGCAACTTTGCTTTCTATGTTGACAAGAAGGATTGAATCTGCCATAACCAGTACGAAGTCCCACGCTGAGAGTTGCCTTGAGAAGGCACTAACTGAGAGACAACCCTGACCCCCCCCCCAATGGAGAATGGACTACTGGGTGAACAGGATGTACAGAACTGTTTGTGTCTTTTCAGGACACACTGTGCAGACACTAATGGGATGTGAAGGTGTAAATAGATAACCAAGTGGCAGCTTTGCAGATGTCTTCAATTTAAGTGACCCTTAGATCATTGAAGTCACCATGGCTCTCACTTAATGAGCCTTGACAGAATCCAAAAGTTGTAATCCAGCTAGAGCATAGCAGCATGCTATAAAGGATAGAGAGAGTCAGTTGGTGATGAGCCACAATGGCACTGAGATGCATCTTAACAGACCCCAGATTATCTCTGAATTCGCTTCTTTGCAACCAGGGATTCTCTGTGCCTACCCCATTGATTTCTTGAACTCTGTTACTGGTTTTGCCTCCAATGGGAGGCTGGTTTTGCCTCCAATGGGAGGCTGTTCCATGTATCTAGCAACCTTGCAGTGAAGACAAATGTTCCAATGTACTTCTGAGTCTATCCCCTTGGATTTTCAATACCATAACTTTTTTTTTTCTAGAACTTCCTTTCCTCTGAAATAAAACCAAAAAAACCAGTTTTCTTCTTGTGCATTATTTATACCTCTGAGGTATCTGAATGTCTTTTTTATGTTCTCTTTCTCTCCTCTGGGGTATATGCAGCACAAGTTTAGACCTTTAAGTTTCACTTCAGGTGCAGAGTTTTCTGTAATCGCTACATCAAACTCCTAGGCTGATACTTTTATGATCTTAGCCAGATTTCAACTTGAATACTCTGTGGCAGAAGTTAAAATCGTTAAAATAATGATAATTAAATACCAAGAAAAATATCTAGTGGCATCATGGAGTGTATGTCTGTTTTAAGATGCTGCTATAACAAAGTGATGAGAAGAGCTACAAGTTAAGGGAATAATTTATAATCAAAATGTGAAACCAAACACTGCGGGGAAAGCTTTTATTTTTATTAATCGTGTAATCTTCATGTGATTGATGTGCATAAAGAATTCAGTGGAAGAGCGTGAGTTAGAAGTGCTCTCTATCATAAGTGCTCCTCCCCCCCCCCCCCCCCCCCATTATTAAAGAGTACTTCTGACGAACAGCTTAGCTCTATCTTTGAACTAATGGTACTCCAAATACATTTTAGTAACAGCATCTGAGACTGGTAAGAATATATATTTTTAAATGTTCTGCATATCTATCTACTCCTTGGGATCCTGCCAGGTACTTGTGACCTGGCTTGGCCACTGTTGGAAACCAGGATACTGGGCTTGATGGGCCTTTGGTCTGACCCAGTATGGCATGTTCTTATGCTCTTTTATCTAAAATTGACTCCACCTTATCAGTAACTGACTCTACAGTGCAAACCAAGCCGCCTCATCCTATTATTATGCACCGAGGCAGATGAAGGAGGTGTCTCTTTTTCTTTTTAATGAACAAAGCAGTATCCCTTTTCCCATTGAAATAAAAAGGCAAAGATCCTGTGGACGAGCTTTCAGATTTCATAGATGGGTACTGCCCTCGAAGTAGTGTGTCCAAACATCTGGATGCCAAATGCCTAATCCCCATTACAGGCAATTTGAAATATTGCTCTGAATTGCTGATTGTCTAAAATATGCCTGTAGCAGCCATAAGCATCAGACAGATATCTAATGAACACGCCTTGTTATGTAACTTTAGACAGCTGTCTGAGTGGGTGGTCTGGATGCGTGATTTTCTTTAAAGCATCTAGATATCATTTGTACACCTAATCCTGTACTAAGGATTAAAGCATTAAAGTAGGAAGATGCTTTGTCTGGGAGTTTCTGTGGGTTTTTTGTTTTTTTTTAAATGTGAATTTCTAGCAAGAGTTTATACCCACTTTAAAATAAAGTTTGTACTGCCTGATTATTAAAGCTATCTGAATTTTTCATGCGCCCTTATTGATTTCTGCACAGCCTCTGCTGTGACCTTTCGCTATTATAAATGTTTTGCATAATGTGCTTTCTTTTCTTTTCTTAATAACCATATTTCCTGACTCAGGTCCCAACCAGTATGTGGTACTTTTGGTTTCGTGTCATTTACTTCAGACCTTGTCTGTGTGGGTACAAGAGGATACAGAAAATCTCTTTGCTCCGAGTTAGAAGCTTTCCTTTCAATGAGAAAATGAATTGGTTTTAAATCCGACAGCTCTTTCCAATTTGTTTTACTAGCTCCAATAAATAATAGTTAATCTGTGATGGAACACTGAGCGCGGTGCCCAAATTCCAGGCACTCTTAAGAACTGACTTCGGTCCCTTCTTGCGGTGTGAGGAACACAATTATGTTTTAGAAAGTGGCTACAATTTATATTTTTCTTTATGTGAGGCTCCTTAATAAACAACAAGCTAAATGTTTGGAAATATATTTTTAAAGGCCCATAAAATATGCTAACTAAAGGGCATGGATGAATAAGTTCATTCAAGAAGATGGTTAAGAACATAAGAACTTGCCATTCTGGGTCAGACCAAGGGTCCATCAAGCCCAGCATCCTGTTTCCAACAGAGGCCAAACCAGGCCACAAGAACCTGGCAAGCACCCAAACACTAAGAAGATCCCTTGCTACTGATGCCAGTAATAGCAGATGCCATTCCCTAAGTCAGCTTGATTAATAGCAGTTAATGGACTTCTCCTCCAAGAACTTATCCAAACCTTTTTTAAACCCAGCTACACTAACTCTCGACTTAGCTTGATAGCAGCTAGGTAGAGAGTACATTGTACAAATCTCATCTTTTTATACCTTTTATCACTCCAAATCACATAAAATCTTCATTGATGTCTACTGTGCTGTTCGTACCTCTGACTATGCATGTAACACTGCCCCTCAAACCTAGGCCACCACCAAAACCTCACCCTGAGTTCAGAATGGCCCCTCTTGCAGTGGTATAAAAAGTTGACTAATACATGTGCCTCCCCAGAGGCTATCTCTCTCTCCCGCAATGGGATTTGTTATATTTATTAGAGATGTGATTCGGCTGAATCTTTTGGTTCAGCCATTGTTATCGGCCTGCCGCAGGAAATTTCGTTTTCTCGCGGTTCGGGCCGATTTTATATCGGATATCCCCCGAAACGATGCCCGAAACCCGCCCCAACCCTTCAGATTTAATTAATTGCAACCCCCACCCTCTTGACCCCCCCAAGACTTACCAAAAGTCAGTGGTGGTCCAGCGAGGTCCCTGGAGCGATCTCCCCCTCTCGGGTCTTCGGCTGCCACTAATCAATATGGCGCCGATGGCCCTTTGCCCTTACCGTGTGACAGGGCTATTGGTGCCATTGGCCGGCCTCTGACACGGAGCAATGGACGGCTGGCGCCATCTTAAAAAATGGCGTGGGCCATCCATTGCTTCTACCATGTGACAGGGGCCGACCAATGGCACCGATAGCCCTGTCACACGGTAAGGGCAAAGGGCCATCGGCGCCATTTTGATTAGTGGCAGCCGACGGCCCGAGGTGGGGAGATCGCTCCTGGGACCCTGCTGGATCACCAGGGACTTTCAGTAAGTCTTGGGGGGTTGGGAGGGTGGGAGATTGTAATTAATTAAATTTGAAGGGTTGGGGTGGGGTTTTTTTTTTTTTAATATGCCCTTTCTCCCCTCCCCAAAAACGATAAGAAAACCACACAAAATTTTGTGGGTTTTCTTATCGTTTTGTCGCCCCCCCGAAGCGCAACGAAATAGGAAATATCGTCTCTATTTCCTCGCAAACGATTGCACATCCCTAATATTTATCGCTAATCTCACAATGCATTTATCTCATGCATTATGGCATTATTGTGGACGTCAGGGCCCTAATGCCTGCGATAACGCCATAATGCAATATGATGAATGACCCTCTATGATTGGTGGTATAAACATCTTTTAAATAAATAAATAAAATCTTCCCACAGGGGTCTGGGTAGATCTACGCCTACCCCCCCCCCCCCCTGTTGAGGCGGCTCAGCAGGGGAGAAGCAGAAGAAAATACAATAAAAAGTTGTGTGAGAATGCCCTGCCCCCTTTCCCAAACCCCACCCTTGTTAACAAAAGTAACAGCCCCCAGTCCAACCTCTTCCCATCAGTCCCCTGTCCAACCCCCCCCTCAGTAGATGACATTTACCCCTCCCCCATCCCAGCCCATGTTCCGGACCCCCAATACCTTAGAATAGGTTCCTGGTAATCTAGTGAGGCCTGAAGCACCCCCTAGGCTCCTGGCTGGTCGCCGCCATTTTGCAAAATGGCACCGACTACCTTTTGCTCCTATCATGTGATAGAAGTAAAGCTTATTTCAATACTAGGCAGGGTTTTGGTAAAAATATTGTGGAAAAATGCTTTTTATCAACATATTATACCCTTATCACGGCTTAGTAAATATACCCCTTAACCAAATAATGCTGAATATTGGTGTTATTCAGCTAAGTTATCCAGCTAACATAGCTCCACCCCAGAATGCCTCCAGAACAACTCAGAATTACCTAGATACATTCTATATGGCTAAACATTTATCTGGATAATTTGGAGACTGTCCCCATGGTGGAAAATTCAAATGCTGATGTTTGTCTGGCTAAGGACTGAACTTAGCTGGATAAATGCTTTGAACATAGACTCCGTAATTTCTAATTTAAGATTAACAAAGAAAGTTTTCTTACTGTAAATAAGATTTTCTGTAAATAGCAGGATGAATTAGCCTTAACACGTGGGGTGCAACCAATAGCACTAAATGGACCAATTTCTCTAGCTCAATAAAGTTTTACTACTGAGAATGTGTGTGAGTTCTCGTGAACGTGTTGCCTTGTGAGCCTCTCAGTTGATTGTAGAGCTTAGCCTAAGCTAGGTAGTTGACTCTCCAGAGCCGCAGGTGGGTATTAAGTATGGCTAATTCATCCTGCTGCCTACAGAGAACTCCATTTATGGTAAGCAAACTTGCTTTCTCTGTCGATAAGCAGGACTGAATTAGCCATGACATGTGGGACCAACCATGGAGTATACTACTAGGTGAACAGGCTGCTCAAAACTGCTTACTCAAAGTTACTTTTGCTTCTTGACAGATTTGCAAACAGTAGTGGGACGTGAAGAACTGACGATCAAGTTGCAGCTTTGCAAATGTCTTCCAGTGGCTCTTAGGTGAGCTCTTAGGTGAGCCACTGAGGTAACCAGGGCTCTTACTTGATGATCCTTGATAAAGTCTGTGATCTGAAGGCCAGCCAGTAATGTGCATTACAGTCTGCAAGCCAGTTAGCAATGTGCATTTGGCAACAGCCATGCCCAGTTTGTTAGTATCGTAGGAGACGAAAAGTTGAGAAGTCTGATGATGCTGTTGAGTTTACTTTAGATAACAAGCTAAGGCCTTGTAAAGTCTATTGAATGGAGGGCCTTCTCCCCTTTCTGTGCACGAGGGCATCACCCTATTGTGGAAAACCTGTATGTAGAGAGAGTAATGAACCAATGCTCTTTGCTTGCTGAGTCTCTTTGCCAAATTAATGGTGATTAGGAATATCGCTTTCCAGGTTTAAGCCAACTGAAATGGCTCTTAGACAGGATTCATCAGTTGTACCAAGATGACACTGAAATCCCATGGCACCGGTGGCTTCACAACTGGAGGTTTCAAATGCCACAAACCTTTCATGAATTTCAGTACTAGAGGATGGATGGAGATTGGCTTTCCAGCTACTTGCGTGTGGGTAAGCAGCAAAGGCACTGAGATGCACTTTGACTGATGATGTACTGAGGCCCAAAAAGGAGAGGGAGAACAGGTACTGAAGCAGGTCTTTTGGACCACAGGTAAATGAGTTCAGGGAGCCTGCCTGACAGCAAAATGAAAAACACTTCCATCTAAAATTGTATGCTTTTCTGGCATACTGCTTCCTAGCTGAAAAGTGCTGTAGAGGGGCTGCTGAGGCAACTTGAAAAACAAGTAGGAGTTAAAGAAAAAAACTGCAGTTAGCAAAAATTAGAAAAAACTGAAGACAAGGTACACATTCATATGGAAGCTCAGACAGAAAAAGATTGAGGGAGGGGCTCACAAGGTAGTGGTGCGTGAAGGAACTCCTGCACATGCTCAGTGATAAAACTTTACTCAACTAGAGAGATGGGTTTGTTCAGCACTATCGGATGACATCACCCTGTGTCATGGCTAATTCAGCCCTGCTTGTCAATGGAGAACTGCATATCTGAATATTTAGCTCAATATGTCCAAGCACCCTCCCTTCTGTTATCATGGTCATAATATCTCTTCTGTTCTTATTACTTATTTGTATTACAGTACATATACTAAATCACATTGTTTTGTATAAAAAAAAACCCCCAAATAAAATAAAACAGATCCAGTAAACAAGAATATCTGTGGGACAGCATGCTTATAAACAAAACCTCCCTTCTCAAAGGGTACAAATTCTACTGGTTGAGCAAAGAGTATGAACTTTCTTATTCAGTGTGGACAACATTATAAGAGAAATGTATAATATATCTAGAGGCAGTGCACTTTGCTTCTTGTACTCTAGTGGTGAGAAATCTGGGCTTAAGTTATGTTGACACCCTTGATGAGAAAGAAAGTGGATAAGAGTCCCTATTGGTCGAGGAATGCAGATATTCGATGAATTATGAAGTGAGTTGGTTGCTGCATGGCTAGAGATCATTTAAGCAAAAGGAATGACTATGAATGAGTTCTGAAGGCATGGAAAATTGCTAGGTACCAGTGAAGCAACAAAAATACCCCCGATACAATTACAATGTCAAACTTACCATTGTCATCCCCAGAGTCTGACTGGAAGGAGCTGAGAGACTGGACTTCTGAATTGCTGCCTTTATTACTTCCTGTGAAGCAGGTTACCTCTTCAGCTGCGTCAACTCCTTTACCTGAATGAACAGCAAAACAAAACCATGCATGACAACCTAGTTTGTGCTCACTTAACAAGCATAGGCAATACAAAGGCAAGGTTCATTAACAACATCCTTTATGGAGCTTCTTCTAACACTTGCAGCAATGCTGCTTTTAGCAGCCAAGGGTATCACAGCTCTCTATGAGGTGGTAATATCAGCTGCCAAGCTGTGCCAAAACCATTATTAAAAAAAAAAAAAACTAAGGGCCAGATTTTCGTATCTACGCCCGATTTTATAACATGCGCGCGCAGCCGCGTGCATGTTATAAAATCCGGGCTTGGCGCGCGCAAGGTGCACAAGTGTGCACCCCCTTGCGTGCGCCGACCCCGGATTTCCCCGTTCCCACCGCCCCCCCCCCCAGCCTTCCCCTCCCTTCCCCTATCTAACCCGCCCCCAGCCCTATGTAAATCCCCCCCACCTTAATTTTTTTATTTACGCCTGCCTCTGGGCAGGCGTAGGTTGCGCATGCCGGCCGAGTGCTGGCGTGCGATCCCCTGGCACGGCCGCTGTGCCGGAGGTCTCGGTCCTGCCCCCACCCCACCCCGCCCAATCCCCACCCCTTTTTTCAAGCCCCGAAACATACGTGTGTTTTACATGTGTAAATACACTTTACCTATGTAAGTGGGCTTTTGAAAATTGCTACAATATATGCTATTGAATTGTCCATTGGCTTTACCGTGTTAAGTGCATTTAACCCGGGTTAAATGCTTTTGAAACTTGCTATAATAGTATGTTACATTTACATGCGTAACTCCTTTGAAAATTCGCCTAAGTTTGCCTTGAAAATAATTCCACCAAATCTCTTTGCACAGATTGCACCTGCTAAAGCAGCCACACAAATTTTCCCTGAAAATTTAAATGCATGTTTTCTCAAATCTAAATGTGTGCATGTTAAGTTCAAACTTCTCCCCGATTCTACCTTCAGAAACATCTCTGCTCAGTCCAAGTAAATTTGTGTGTGAACATGACATACATAACTTTAGCTGCACAACAGGTGGCCAGTAGAGAAGTAAAACACTGCTTTATCCTGCAGATATCCCTTTGAAAATGACCCTCTTAACGCGTAAATGATTTTTTAATTCGTTCTGAGTCCTATAGAGTGGGTGTGCTTCCTTCACACTCTATCATATCTAGCTGAGGAAAAGGAGCATTTGCACGAGCACTGGAACCCATCTAAACTTTCTGTGAAAATCAGCATTACAGGACAACAGCATGGGCCATAACATTTCACAATACCAACAAACTAGTTCCTGCATAATACATTCCTAAAAAGCAGAACAAAGGGAACTGGCAATAAGCAGAAGAAAGCGCAGAATTCACTAGGGAATGCAATTTAGAGTCCAGCTGGTCCTCTGTACCAGGGGTGGCTAACTCCAGCCCTTGGAGCCACAGACAGGCCAGGTTCTCAGGATATCCACAATGACTTTGCATGAGCTGTATTTATACACAATGGAGGCAGTGCATGCAAATTTATCTCATGCCTTTTCATTGTGGATATCCTGAAAACCTGGTCTGTTTGTGGCTGTTGGGGACCGGAGTTGCACTATGCAATCACTATCAAAGCAAGCTACATTTATACTGTGTCACCCATGCTGGTCAATATGTATATTAAATATATATGAGATACCACATGGTCTAGGAGAAAAGTCAATATTAATATTCCTATTTAGCAGTGAATATTTTATCCTACAAATTAAGCAGGAATAAAATGGTCTAGCTATGTTAAACATAGGCCTTCAAATACCTGTGAAGTACAAAAAAAATCAAAACTTTATTATATATAATAGCTTGGTTGTTAATGCATCATACTAGCTTTCTTACATTAATTAAACTTACTGTCAAATTTAAAGACTATGAGGTCAATATTCAAAGACATTTAGACATGTTATCGGAATAAATTACAAGTTTTAAATATTTCTGGTACTTATCTGGCTAATTTTTAGCCAGATAAGTAATGGGCATTACGTGGGATGTTCCAAGGCAGCGATGAATTAGCTAACTTATCCGGCTAACTCCAATATTAGGAGTTAGGCAAATAAGTTTTTCTGCTAACTCTCCATGCCCTGGAGCATGTTTAAAGTTATCAATCCTCATATAGCCGGCTAAGTGGCCTTACTGTTGCACAAAATGTAAACTATGAGTCCTATTTGGCCGAGCTTCCCTTATCCCCCAAACCCTTCTGAGCATTTTACAGTAGGGAGCCTCAAGATCGGGTGAAAACGTGAGCTGGCAATCGCTGGATCAGTGCGCCCCTGCACTGGCCAAGAGCGCTGACCTGCTGTACTGTTCTCCCCGGATCTGGTGAGTGCGCGATCGACTACCAAAACTGCTGACCTCTCAAGGCCCAGGGACCGCAAGTCATGGGCTTGGCGTGCACCAGCTGAAGCTTCCGATCCAGGCCAACATCCACTGCGTGTGCCTGCCAGAGCCCCCTTGAGCCCTCGGCTGAGTCAGCTGACCTGTGCAGGCAGAGTCAGCTGGTCCCGCGCTGAGACAGCTGACCGTCGACCTGCTTCGTCCCGTGCTGCCCTGCACCAATCTGAGATTGCAGGCAAAACGTCGAACCTGCGCCAACTTAGACTACCGACTGAGCTTAGGAGTCGGACGTGCTATATTTCAACTGCCAGCAAAGCCTTGGGCCTGCACTGACCTGAGACCACCGTCCGCAAGTGGGATCTGTGCTGACTGAGTCTTCCGGCCATGTACGGGTCCTACGCCGACTGAAATCACTGGCATAGCGTTGAGCCTGCACTGAACTGAGTCTATCGGCTAAGCGCAGGATCTGCACCGGAAGAGTGCAGGACAGAAGTGTTCCTGAACCTGCTGAGACCGCTGATCGCAGTACACATTCGATCCTGCGGACTCTCCACCCACAGACCTGCGGACTGCTATCTGAGGACCTGCAGACCACAGAGTGCAGACTGGGGATTGCAGACCTACGGACCTGCAGATCTCTCCACCTGCGGACCTCTCCACCATGGACCTGCTGACTATGGCGGACTGCGGACCCGCTGACTACGATCTGCAGACTGAAGACCTGCAGACCACAGAGTGCAGATTGCGGACCGCTGACTGCAATCCTGCGGACGGCAAGCTCAGTCCAACTGCGGACGGAAGACCGAGTCCACTTGCGGACCCCACAGTCAGCCGGGTGAATCCACCGACCTATTCCTAACCACCTGCGAACCTCATCACCCGTGATCATGCGGACCCACTGACCTCTGCACCTGCAGACCTCACCACCTGCCTTTAGCAACAAAATCTCAGCTAGAAATGGAATTAAAAATCAGATCATAACCTATAAGCTCCATCAGATGATGTCACCCACATGTGAGGACTAACATCCTGCTTGTCCTAGGAGAAACCTAATGAACAACCAAAAAATTAAATCCAAACAAATTTAATAAAATTTTACAAAACTCTACAAATACCAAAAATCAAAACATCAGAACTTGCCTACTGCTCTCGTTTCTACTTCTGAACGCGCAATCAATAAAAAAAAAAAATCCCAGTAATCAATGATATTATTATCGAACAACAACAATATTCTGCATAACTGAAACATGGCTAAATGACAAGGATAATGTACTATTAAACCAATTATTACATCCAAATTACACATCACATCTATTCCTTAACCCAAGACAAAAAGGAAAAGATGGAGGCTTATTAATAATCTGCAAAAAAGAACTCAAATTAAAACTAAAGAAAAGTGAAATCTACTCGCCCTATGAAGTAGCCATATTAAAATTAAAGCAAATTAACATTGGTTTAGTATACTGCCCTCCAGGCCATCTCCAAAAAGACTGCTCACCTTTAATCGAACTTTTCACAAAAGAATTCCTTTCTCCTGAAACAACTTTAATTTTAGGAGATTTTAATCTTCATGTAAATGAGTCTCCAAGATCCATCTCCTGTGATATGTTCCTAGAAATAATGGAAGCCTTAGGTTGGACTCAACACGTCTCTGAAGTCTCTCAGAAAACAGGTAATACTCTCATTCTCATTTTCGCAAAACCCAATAATTTGAGCATAAAGACTAAACTCACAATAATCCCATGGTCTGACCACCACCTAATCAAAGCAGACCTAATAGACAAAAAGCAAATAGTGAAAAGCCCTGAAAATATAACTACCCTAACATTCGGAAGAAAAATAAAAACTGAAACACTAACTACTACATTAGAGACAAAAATCTCAGATCTAAATCTAAACAGTTGCAATGAGGCATTCGTTTTCTGCGATAACATGATTAAGGAAATAGCAAACAAATTTAGCCCAATCCAAACAAAAAACACAAATAAAATAAATAATAATAACCATAGAAAAATGAACCCCTGGTATAATGAACAACTGAAAGAATCTAAAAAATACCTAAGAAAACTTGAAAAACATTGGCGAAAAAACCCTTCAGATGAATTACTAAGAAGATACAAATCATATCTGTCTCAGTACCGAACCCTTACAAATAAATCAAAAAATGAGTATTATACAAAATAGATACATGGAGTAATGTTCAACTCAAAACTTCTGTTCGAGACAGTCAAGAGTCTGATAAAAGACCACTCCAATTCTCAAATAATACATTCACTAAAACTTCATGCAACGACCACGCCACAACTTTAACTGAAAAAAAAACTCAGAGACTGAAACAACAAATCACCTTCACCCACTCTCCTTACAATTTGGAATACTCAATTTGACACAGTCTCGAAACTGGAAATACGCAAAATCATAACTAAACCAGAACCAGCTACTAAACCCCCTTGATCTGATACCAGCATCCTTTCTGAAACAAGTAAACCAAACAATAACCTCTACTAACCCAACGCTTGTCAAACTTGCACTTACAGAGGATACATGCCCCAAAGTTTAAAACAGGCAGTTATTAAACTAAATCTGAAGAACAAATCAGGAAGTTCCGATGAATGGGATAACTACCGTCCAATCTCTAACCTAACCGTCCTTGTGAAAATTCTCGAAAAAGCTGTTGTTTCCTAATTAGAAACTCATCTTGAAGATAGCAAGAGCCTATATCCCAACCAATTTGGATTCCGGAAGAATCGATCAACAGAAACTCTCCTACAATCCTTAACAGACTCTATACTGCAAGGCTTTGACTCTAATGAATCATACTGCCTAGTGCTGATCGACTTAACTGGAGCCTTTGACACTATTGACCATAGTATTTTATGCTACCAGCTGAGAAACATAGGGATTGATGGAAATGTACTAAGCTGGTTCACTTCATTCCTTGCAGATAGATCTTTCCAGGTAAAACTAGACAACCACATTTCTGACATATTCCAGTGTACAACTGGTGTTCCACAGGGTTCAGCGCTATCAGCAACCCTAATTAATATATACATGCTTCCGCTGTGCAAATTACTAACAGATCTAGGAATTAACTTCTTTTTATATGTGGATGATCTGCAATTCTACATCCCTCTTAAAAATACATTTGAGAAAACAGCTTCTCTCATCTCTGAATGTATGATCACAATTAATGAAAAACTTGCGCAACTGAAACTCTCTGTTGTGCCAGGAGGTAGACCCTTGGCCTAGTGCAGGATTGGTAGGCTCCCTGGTCAGACCCAGAGATTGCCTGCCACCAGGAGCCGAAGCACAATAGGAGACAAAGGGTAGCTGGAGCTTCGCCACTAGCAACCCTAGCACCCACGGGTTGAGCCCTTGGGTACCTGGGCCACCTTGTCTTAGGTGGGCCTTGCAGGATCTCCTTGATAGGAAGTTCAGGGGTGTGCCCACCATGATCAAGGGTGTGCAGTCAATACTCAGGCTGGAAGTCCTGGATGCCTGAGATGGCCAGAAGAGTGTCTCTGAATGTATAGCAAGGATCAAGGCCAGATTCAAGGAAGCGTGGTCAGCCAATGCGAGGGTCAGAACCAGTAATTAGTCCGAGGATGGTCAGGCAAAGCAGAGGTCAGTTACCAGTAGTCAGTCTGTGGGTGGTCAGCCAGGCCGAGGTCAAGTTCCAGGAGCCAGTCAGCCGAGGCCGAGTTCAGGCAGAGGTTAGTTCCAGGCAGCGTGCAGGCGTGGTCGGTAATCAGGCAGAAGGTCAGAGGCAGGCAGCGTGTAGATGTGGTCAGTAATCAGGCAGAAGGTCAGAGGCAGGCAGCGATCAAACATAGTCAAGGAAAGCCGAGGTCAGTACCGAGAAGACAGTCCGAGGTACTACCTGGGAAGACGAGGAGACAGAAGGATGCTGGAACAGGAGGATGCTGGAATGGAAGGACGCTGGAACAGGATGCTGGAACAAGACTGGAACAAAGGCTGGAACGAGACTGGAACAGAGACTGGAACGCAGAGGAAAACTAGAAATCACAAGGATCGACCCGATTGCCAAGGCAAGGAAGTGATGGCGGGGAACTTCCTTTATACTACGCTCAATCAGGGCGCGCCGAAGAGCTGGGATCCGCCTAGGGGCAGGGCCGACGCCACGGAGGACGCTGAGCCCCGCCGTGAAGCCTGGCTGGAGGATGAAGGCCCGGCAACCGCCGCTGCGGGACACTGAGGCCTAGCCGTGCTTGCCACTGCTGCAGGGGAGGACAACCCGGGATCCTGGAGGAGCTGGAGAGGTAAGCAGGTCCGTGTGCGGGTCGAGCACGGATGGGATGCGCAACACTCTCCATGAATCCAAAAAAACCCCAGAATTAATTTGGTTACGCCAAAATCCTCCAAAATCTATTCCTCCAGGTATTGATTTTGTAAATCATTATTTAATCCTAGCTACTCAAGTAAGAGATCTAGGAGTCGAAATTGACAATAATTTAACAATGAAAGCCCACATTAGCAAACTGATCAACTCTTAGATTTCAGAATAAAGGTCTACTAGAAATTCCGATTGCTAGAAACTATCTAACACAAACTAGAGACTGAGCGATATCAAATGCTGGCCCAAAGCTATGGAACTCAATGCCAGAGAATCCTCGAACAACAACAGACAACAAGAAATTTAAGAAAGACTTGAAAACTTGGCTATTCACTAATACCTACTGTTTGACTGATACATCCAATTCACCTTGACCCAGATAACCGAAATCTGTCCTGAACAATACCCCCCCCTTCACTCATCCCCTCTATAATCTGACCAAGATTGCCTTTTATGTGCCTGTTCCTTGTTCACCTGTGTACCTGCCTACCTTTGTGAGTTTTTACCCTGTATACCGTTGTGATCTAGTGATTCACAAATGGAACGACGTTATATAAAACATTCAATTAAAACTAATAAATAATACACTAAAAATGCCAGGGGTCTGGGGATGTCCTCCTCCATCTCCTCCCCCCCACCTGCTCCTCTGGTTGGACACAATTTTGCAACAGTGAGCCTTCTGTATCTCTCTCTCCTCCCATCCTAGTACTGTACAAATGTACTTTTGCATATATTGAATAAATGTGGAACATTGCATAACTACAATTCATTACCAATTAGATTAGAAAAGAAAACCCATGAGGTCCATATTTAAAAGGCTTGTCTAGCTGCGTTGACTACCTTCTTTTTAATCCAGACAAGTGTTTAGATGGTTAAAACTTACCTAGATAAATCAGAGGATAAATCTGGGGCATTCTGTGGCTGGGCTAAATTAGCCAGATAACTTAGCAAATAACACTGATATTCAGCACTATCTGGCTAAATTAACTAGATAACTTTAATTGTACCAAAGAGATATCCTAAAATTAGCCATACAAACTTATCCAGCTAATTTACGATTTAATCGTATATATTCAGTGGCAGTTTTGCCACTGAATATCTGGTTTAAGTTAACCATGTAAGTTTATCAAATTAACTTGCCCAGACAGCCTGTGACAGAATATAGACCTTCATATTTACAGCAAAAAATATGACAGACTATGTCTTGTACTTATTCACCAAGGTTTCTATGAGTCAGGCCTAAGCTACCTTCCCCATGTAGACAATTATAATGTGTCTTGATATGAAAGGAGTTATCAGTAAACTTGTGTTTATATTACATTAGAGATAAACTTCCAACAGAAGATGACCTACTCACCCTCAGTCCCTGTATCCCAGACATTCTTTCTGAGAGAGTCACAATCAGAACGACAAGGAGACATCGCTGGTAAATTTGGAGCAACGCTGCATACTACTACACCCCGTCTTGCTGTAAGTATCCTAGGAGATTCTGGGTGAAACGTGGTCATCTCTTGATGTTCTACTCCAAGACCATCAACCATCTTATCCAAGTTGTTCCTCGAATCACTCTGGAAACAGGGTGTGTAGGCCATTGGCCTCACAGGTACCTGGGGCGGCCCAACTTCTTGGTAGATATTTCTAGTGTCTCCACTGTTCCTCAGATTTTTGAACTGAATTCCATTGGTTTTATTTAGCAAAGCAGCAGTGGCTGGATCCTGCACTAGGGTGATGTTGTTGCGTGAGTAGTTTTTCCTGAATACTTTCTTGCGGAAAACTATAAACAGGATAATTAATATAAAGATCACAAACAAGACGACTGCTATTCCAATCAGCTCTTCTTTCCCAACGTAGGAATGCCCAGCTTGTATGTTGGGTACCACCACAGGTCTGAGACCACAGTACTGCCCCATATATCCAGCAGTGCAATTGCATAAGAATGAACCAAATATGTTGACACATGTTCCGCCATTTTCACACTCTTCTCTCTCACATTCATTGATATCTTCTTCACACCTTTAAAAAAACAAAATACATAGGTCTCAGAGAAAAAGATTAACCAATTACTGAATATGTTATATAACTCAAAACATGCTACGGGATAACAGTTAGTGACATTTACATTGACCTGGTAGTTTTCTCCTGCTTGATTGGGTTTCTAGCTCAACTGCAACTGGCCTCTGTTGGCCTATATTACCATGTGCTTTCATCTTTCATTCAGAACTGCCTGGCTCTGCCCCTCCCTTCCTTCCTTTTTATACCCCCTGCCCCACACTGTTTCGCCATCACAGAAACAGTCCTTAGTTAGGAGCCACAAACCACAGCTCAGGAAATCAGCTAACTTGGACCCTGTCAGGCCAGTAAGAGTCACCACTGAACAATGGTCGAGAATCCCTCCCACCCAGAGGAGGCTACGAATACTGGCTTTGCTGGGTTGGGGAGCCAAAGACCGGCTTGGGAATCAAACCCAGATCTTCCATGTGACAGTGCTGACCAGTTGCCACTAAGCCAGCAGGTCATCTCAGTTAGTGACATCTTACATAATCAGAACCCCTTGAAAAGATGGTACTTTCTCACAATCCCACTGAAATCTGCAGAAGAAAATAATCACAATATTTAAAAACAGCTACTTTAAAAGAGAAAATAAAATGAAGAAAAAAAATTACAATATACCATTATGCTAGTGATTCCCAAACCTGTCTTGTTATCAAATATCTCATGCACAACGAATATGTATGGGATATTTACATTTACTGGAGATCCAGTATATGCAAATTTATTTCATGCATCCTCATTGTGAATATCCTGAAAACTCGACTGGTTGTGGGGAACCACTGCATTTATGTAGACTTTCACAGTATTCTACTTTTCCTTACGTTACGCCTCTAAGTCCGATCCTACAGTTGCAGATGAAAGCATTTCCTATGGGATCACAGGATCCTCCATTGCGACATGGGTTTGGAAAACAGGCGGTAATCTCAGACTCACAGTTTCTGCCTAGGAACTGAGAGGGGCAGTTACACTGATAACCTGTATAGGTGCAAAAAGTAAAACAAAAAAACAACAACATTTTAAAACACCTAAACTTTTCCATAAATGATTTCAGGCTGGATATACTTAAGGATTTTTCCCATTTTGGGTCTATGAGTACACTGATTCTCTAGCTCCTCTTTCATATACCCCACTCTCCATCATCTCAGTCCTCACAACCCATTATCCCAGTCCCTCTTTCAACTACCATCCCCTCCATCAGTACTTCATACCCTACCCATCTCATTGTACACACACCTCCACCATCCCCAGCTTCACACAATGTGACCCCCATTCCAACTCCTCCCACACTGATCCGGCAGAAAGAGGAGAAGGAGACTGCACAACTATGCAGTTTAACGAAGCAGGACACGACCCAAAGCACTACCACTCTCCTCCTCCTTCTGCCGCTGGATGAATGGGGAGGTGGGGGCAGGGAGCAAGTTAAACACAACGCAGAGCCTTTGCCTCTCCCATCTGGTTTGGCTGCTCCACTTCCTGTGGTGATTCTGAAGGGAATGGCAAATTCCAAGAGAACCCAATAGATTTTGTGGCCCGATCTGCAGCCATGGAATCGCAAATGGCCTGCATATATGCTGCATCATCATGTATTATGGAGAAAATTTGAAAAAACAAGTAAGACCTAAGCAATCTGTAGTTTAATGCTAGCATAACCACTTGTGTGTACATATAAAAGATGATCTTAATTTAAATAAATCAACAGCATTAAACATATGTATACTTCTTCAAAACACAATAGGAATTAGCCTATTCTGAATTTGTGACTCATCTACTGTGGACATTTTTTAGATTTCCCTTTAATTTGTTTCACAAAAAAAAATAGTCAAATGTGTTGCAGTACAATGTTACCTCTTATGTTTCTAATGTAGTTATATGTGGAAGACCAAACTCTCAGTGGGTGTTCCCCAAAATCCAGTACATAAAATCAGACTTATATACCGTATTTTTCGCTCCATAAGACGCACTTTTTTTTCCCCAAACGTGGGGGGAAAATGTCTGTGCGCCTTATGGAGCGAATATTAAAAAAACCCCCAAAAACAAACCTAACTATGGATTTCGGATGGAATTTCAGGTAAGTAAAGACAAGGTGTATTCCTTTGTTTGTCTGTATTTTGTTATTCTTATCCCTTTCTCACATGCTCTTTTGAATGTTTTCCCATATCTGTGAGTCTTGAGTTTTTCTGTAGTGTATGCTCTTTACCTATTTTATTAATACAGTTACTTATGTCTGCTCTTTTAATGTATCTTGCTCTCTCTTTTTCTGTGATGCTGTCAATGTTGCAGTCTAGCTAGACTTTGAGCTACTTGCAAACTTAACTGACACAGGCTCTGGAAAATCAATCTTCACCCCCTCTGCCATGGTTAGTATACATTGCTTGATACCGTGTTTCCCCGAATATAAGACAGCGTCTTACTTTCTTTTTACCCCCAAAAGTCCCACTATGTCTTACTTTCAGGGTATGTCTTATATTGGAAAAAAAACCTGAGTGTTCAAAAAAAAATTATTTTTAAATACCTGTCGGAGGGCCGCGTGGGTCCAGGCGGCTGGCGGCGGGAGCCGGGTGGTCGCGTGTTAAATCTAGGCCGCGGGCGGGTGGGCGCTTGTTCCAGGCGGCGGCGGGGGGGGGGGCGGGTGGGCGCGCGGTAGTTCGAGACGGCCGGCGGGCGGTCGCGTGTTAAATCTAGGCCGGGTCGCACAGGCGCACATTCATTCACTGCCGGTGGGGGCTGCCTCGGCAGCCCCCACCGGCAGTGAATGAATGCGTGCACAGGCCCACAGCGCCTGTGCGACCCCTGCGATTCGGCGCTGGGGGCTGCCGGTGGGGGCTGCGGCAGTGAATGAATTCATTCATCCAGGCGGAGGAGCCGGCTGCTTTCGGCGCTCAAGGCAGTCACATGCTGTAACGTCACGGCATGTGACTGCCTTGAGCGCCGAAAGCAGCCAGCAGCGGCAGCCGAAAGCAGCCGGCAGCGGCGAAAGCAGCCGGCTCCTCCGCCTGGATGAATGAATTCATTCACTGCCGCAGCCCCCACCGGCAGCCCCCACCGGCAGCCCCAGCGCCGAATCGCAGGGGTCGCACAGGCGCTGTGGGCCTGTGCGCGCATTCATTCACTGCCGGTGGGGGCTGCCGAGGCAGCCCCCACCGGCAGTGAATGAATGTGCGCCTGTGCGACCCGGCCTAGATTTAACACGCGACCACCCGCCGCCCGCCGGCCGTCTCGAACTAACGCGCGTCCCCCCGCCCCCCCCCCCCCGGCCGCTGCCTGGAACAAGCGCCCACCCGCCCGCGGCCTAGATTTAACACGCGACCACCCGGCTCCCGCCGCCAGCTGCCTGGACCCACGCGGCCCTCCGACAGGTATTTAAAAATAATTTTTTTTTGAAATGACAGGTACGTCTTACTTTCGGGGGATGTGTTACATTAGCCGACCCCCCTAAAATTCCCACTACGTCTTACTATCAGGGGTGTCTTACTATCGGGGAAACACGGTAGATCGCTGTTAGTAGGCGTAGCTTGAGTGACTAGAGGAGCTCTAGTTGTCACTCCTCGAAGTACTGGAACCAGGTAGAATTGAGAGCGTCGTCTCCTGGCACAGACTGTAATACCTATCTATGTTCTAGCTAAAATAATCGAGTGCGCCTCCAATACTCTGTTCCCACTTATCTTCCAAAAATGTATTAGATAGGTATTCCCTAAATGTATATCCATGAAGGCTTGTTGGAACTTTGCTAGCTAATTTTGTATAAAAAAAATAATAATTGATTTTCCCTATTCTCACTAGAACACAGAGAAAATTTAGGGATCAATGTGAAAGAAAGTTAAAACCCCTCTTACACACTTTCCTTTCTACTCACAAGTATGGCACATTTATTCACTTTGGGGCCGATGCAATACAGTGCGCTCAGCCAAGCGCACTATTAACCCGCAGTTGAACGCGGGTTGTATTGGCGCTAACTAATTCTCTTATGCAATAAGGGGATTAGTGCCTGTACAATGCGCATCCAATGCTGAGTGAAACCAATAGCGCTCATCACATGCAAATGCATGTGAATGAGCCTATTAGCTATTCACTCCTGATGCAAGAAAAAAATGTGTGTCCAGGATGCACATTTTTGCGATCAGAAATTAACGCCTGCCCAGATCAGGCGTTAATTGCTGAGTGCTCCTTAAACCAGTACAGAAAAGCAGAAAAAAATCTGCTTTTCTGTACTGCCTCCTACTTAATATCGTTGTGATACAGTATAAACCTGAGAGTAATTCTTGATTTAAGAATAATCCTGGATACCAAGAAAGAGAATGCACAGTTAGTGGGGAAAAGAGATAGAATCTTGATTGTGATTACGATTCTGGGACAGTGCAGTGTGAACAAATTCAGCATTCTGGGAAAGTACAGTGATACAAAGAGAGCTGGCAACAGTGTTAATAGCAGAGCATTCAAAAGGAACTCTTAAAAACTCCAAGTGGTTCCCAAACAATCATCTACTTCAACAGTTAAGACAAAGGGGCCTATGCAATAATCATGCACAGAAAGTGGGCGCTGAACTGACAGCGCCCGATTTCTTAACACACCCCCAGGCGCCCCTCCTGGGGGGGTGCCATGCAATATTTAAATTAGGGGTCATGTTAGCAAGGTCACTGACAGGCACTAGGGTCACTGACAGGCACTAGGGTCACTTGCTTGCCCCTAGTGCCTCCTTGCTAACAAGAACCTGATCGGTGTCGGCTGTCCGCCGGTTAGGAAAACTGACGCCGAGTTTATCGGTACGCTAAGGATGACCTCTGCATAAATAGTTCTCAGGGTATTTTAGAGAAAGTTTTTGCCTACTTTTAGACTACGAATGTTCCCCTTCTTTGTATGGAGTTGGAGAAATACACTTTTGGGAATTTTTGACCCTAGTTAGAAACTTAGAAAGGGTCTAAATGTTTCTATCAGTGGGAAACGCAAAGTATAATTCTGCCATCCTCTTTGCAGCACCCCCTCAGCTCTAGCACACAAACTGGTGGCTAGCTTATTTACATAGATACTGGCAGGAATTCTCCACAGCGCTTCTGTGAAATGAAGTCTATTGATTGTAAAACCAGGACTGGATCAGATGAAATGGAGTCTGATTTTCTTGAAAATTTGGCTTTTAAACCCAAATTTTCTCTTCTAAATGGTACTGTGGGTCGTTTTAAAGTATGGTAGTTTACAATATTTCCTAGTGTCTCAGATCTCATCTATATTGTAAAAACTACCTCACGACACCACAATAAATTTAAGCTTTCCCATTCAAATTTCCCTCAAAATGAAAATATATAGAGGGTCCCCTAATCTCCCATTGGAGTTTCCCAATTTCTGCAGATCTTCAGATTACAGCCCCTGAAAACCATAAAACCCTTTAAAAGCACAGGGCGAGGACTTTGAGGCTTCCTTCACCATACTATCACTGCCAGTCAGGCCCCGTTTGGGTAATTTTGGGCACTCATTTAAAACAGGGTCTTCAGGGCCAATTTGGGACCCCAAACCACCGGTAGCCGCCAGAGGAGGTCTCCCCAACCTGGCTTCAATACTTATTTTCCCACAATTTTAAAATTTAGGGGAGTTCTGGGACTCTTTGCCCCTTGGGTCGGGAGACCCTCACCCGGAGCTCCTAAAATGATTTGGGAGCTTGGGCTGGTCCCCCAACCCCAGAATCACTGCTTATTTTAATGTTTTACTTTTCTATTAATTTAAATTTGCCTCTGGTCACTTCCGGTGAAGCCCACAAGCTTGCCGGGACTGGGGACCTTCCCATCTGTCTCTGATGCTAAGTATTGGTTCTCAGTGTCAGTGGCAGCATCCCCAGCATGGCCACTGGCATTGGCCCTACACTTTGGCGGCAGTCGTGAGCCTCCCTGGGTTCACCCTGACTGCGGGTGTTAGCTCCGCCTCTCCTTCCTCCTTCTTCACCGCTGGCTCCTGGGACACACAGACTACAGGCTTTCTTTTCTTGCAGTCGTGAGGCAAGGAAACCTCATGGCTGCCACGATCAGATGGTCCCTTCTTCTTAATTATAAAAAAAAGACACCCTCAGCCAATATGCACCGCCTCCAGGAGCAGCCTGGGAAACACTGTGATAGAATACCGTATTGCCTATGGCATAAGAACATAAGAAAATGTCATACTGGGTCAGACCAAGGGTCCATCAAGCCCAGCATCCTGTTTCCAACAGTGGCCAATCCAGGCCATAAGAACCTGGCAAGTACCCAAAAACTAAGTCTATTCCATGTAACCATTGCTAATGGCAGTGGCTATTCTCTAAGTGAACTTAATAGCAGGTAATGGACTTCTCCTCCAAGAACTTATCCAATCCTTTTTTAAATACAGCTATACTAACTGCACGAACCACATTCTCTGGCAACAAATTCCAGAGTTTAATTGTGCGTTGAGTAAAAAAGAACTTTCTCCGATTAGTTTTAAATGTGCCCCATGCTAACTTCATGGAGTGTCCCCTAGTCTTTCTACTATCCGAAAGAGTAAATAACCGATTCACATCTACCCGTTCTAGACCTCTCATGATTTTAAACACCTCTATCATATCCCCCCTCAGTCGTCTCTTCTCCAAGCTGAAAAGTCCTAACCTCTTTAGTCTTTCCTCATAGGGGAGTTGTTCCATTCCCCTTATCATTTTGGTAGCCCTTCTCTGGCAATATCTGGCAATATCAGGACACAGCAGCTAGTGTACTAGATTTTTAGCTGGGGCAACTTGAGTTCGATATTTATTTGTATGCAGTTGCATGAAATTAGCAAAACTGAAAGTGGGCAAGACAAAGAGGCCAGATGGTACTTCAAAGACATTCTTGCCGCACCACGGACTGTTCTGTTTAATCACGCCTTTGGAGACCGGAGTGGTTTCAGAGGGCTGGAAACAGGCAGACGTTGCCCCCTCTTCATACAAATGGTAATAGTGTGACCTCATGTGAAGAGGATGGGTAAATTAATGGAGGCACTTCAAAAGGAAAAGACAGAGAAGATCTCAAATCCCTGCAGGATCCAAGGCAGCAGAGCTTTGCCAGAAGGAGGTCATATCAAACAAATCTGATCAACTTCTAGGGTTGGGTGAATAAAGAATTAGATTAGGGCGAGCACTGAATGTGGTCTATATGGATTCAAGTAAAGCTTTTGACATTTTCCCACATAGGAGATTCCTAAATAAACTGGGCAACCTGAGTGGACTCTCGAGGTGGTTGACAGGGTTAGAAACTGGTTGGGTGACAGACATCAGAAGGCAGTGACATAGAGTTTACTTTAAGGAAAGAGGGTTTGCCAGCTCTCTGATATCAGTTCTGTTCAATATTTTTGTTAAGTGATATTGCAGAGGGATTGGTAGGAAAGGTTTGCAGATAATACTAAGACCTGCATCAGAGAGGATACTGTTGATGGGACACATTCAATCCAAACAAGAGTGTAGAGTCATGCATTTGGGGTAGGAAAATCCAAAGGAGCAGTACAAGATATGGGGTGGGATACTGATATTCACCAAGCAGGGGAGTGATTCTGGGTGATCATATCCAATGATCTTGATTGCAAAAGAGATGAATAAGGCAGAGGCAAGAGCAATGCTAAGATATTTAAGAAGAGGTAAAACCAACAGAAAAAGGAGCTGCTGAGATCTCATATGGTGTCCATTTCTAGATGCCGGATCTCCAAAAGGATATAGAGTCCAAAGAAGGGCAACAAAAATGAGACAGATTTTGCATCAAAAGCCCTATTTAAGGACCCAAATGTTAAAACCTGGAGGAGAGAGAGATCTTAAAATGCATTTAAGCCATAAAGAACACAGAAGAAGAAAGCATTTTTCAGTAGAAAAGTAGTAAGGAGGTTAATATTCAAAGCTAAACATTTAGATGAATAACTTGAGGGTTATCCATCTAAATGGCTTTGAATATTAACCTCAAGATGTCTCAATAAGAGGTTCATGAAGAGTTGATTCAGGAGCAACAACAGAAAATGCACCTTTATAAAAAGGGTGTTAGATGCACGGAATGGCTTCTCAGCGGAGATGGTGGATCCTAAATTGCAAAAACTGAAGGGAAGCAATGGGATCAAGCTGGGTCTATGGCACTGCAACAAGAAAGAGATTGTGCAGACTACAGTCGGAAGAATTGCTAGACCAGAGGCAGCATGGATTCACCAGGGGAAGATCCTATCAGACAAATCTGATTGACTTTTTTGACTGGGTAACCAAGGAATTGGATCAAGGAAGAACCCTTGATGTCATCTACTTGGACTTCAGCAAAGCTTTTGATACGGTTCCGCACAGGAGACTGGTGAATAAAATAAGAAGATTAGGAGTGCCAAGGTGGTGGCATGGATTGCAAACTGGTTGACGTACAGAAGACAATGTGTGATGGTAAATGGAACTTACTCTGAAGAGAGAGCGGTGTTGAGCGGAGTGCCGCAAGGGTCTGTGTTGGGACCAGCCCTGTTCAATATCTTTGTGAACGACATTGCGGACGGGTTAGAAGGTAAGGTTTGTCTTTTTGCGGATGACACTAAGATCTGCAACAGAGTGGACACGCCGGGAGTGAAGAGAATGAGACGGGGTTTAAGGAAACTGGAAGAGTGGTTGAAGATATGGCAGCTGAGATTCAATGCCAAGAAGTGCAGAGTCATGCATATGGGGTGTGAAAATCCGAAAGAACTGTATTCAATGGGGGGAGAAGGGCTGATGTGCACGGGGCAGGAGAGATACCTTGGAGTGATAGTGTCTAATGATCTGAAGTCGGTGAAACAATGTGACAAGGCGATAGCTAAAGCCAGAAGAATGCTGGGCTGCATAGAGAGAGGAATATCGAGTAAGAAAAGGGAAGTGATTATCCCCTTGTACAGGTCCTTGGTGAGGCCTTACCTGGAGTACTGTGTTCATTTCTGGAGACCATATCTCCGAAGGGATAGAGACAGGATGGAGGCGGTCCAGAGAAGGGCGACCAAAAAGGTGGAGGGTCTTCATCAAAAGACTTATGAGGAGAGATTGAAGAATCTAAATATGTACACCCTGGAGGAAAGGAGGAGCAGGGGTGATATGAAACAGACTTTCAGATACTTGAAAGGTTTTAATGATCCAAAGACAACGACAAACCTTTTCCATTGCAAAAAAAATCAGCAGAACCAGGGGTCACGATTTAAAACTCCAGGGAGGAAGACTCAGAACCAATGTCAGGAAGTATTTCTTCACGGAGAGGGTGGTGGATGCCTGGAATGCCCTTCTGGAGGAAGTGGTGAAGACTAAAACTGTGAAGGATTTCAAAGGGGCATGGGATAAATACTGTGGATCCATAAAGTCTAGAGGAAGTGAATGAATGGGGGTGGCTTGCGGGAATGACGGCTAATACCTGGAGATGAATATCCTTATTCAATAAACATAAACACAGTTAATGCTACTCCAACATTGCTCTATGCTTCAACGGAAAGAGGAAATGTGGAAAAAAGGATTTGCATCCACATAAATGCAGGGGACTAGCTTGCTTGTTACGGTGGTTACTACCCCAAACCAAAAATGCCTGATACTTCACTTAGAATACATATCCAGCACAGCTCACTGCTTCAATGGCAGAGGGAATGATGAAAAGAGGATTTATATTCAAACAACCAACAAGGACTGAATTGCACAGGCTGGGTAAACAAGCGTGGGAGTAGCTTGCTTATTACGGTGGTTACTACCCCAAACCAATTAGCTGGATACTTCACTTAGATGCAGCTCCAGCACTGCTATCTACGATGGCGGGGGTGGAAGGGAAATAGAGCCTAAAAAATTATTTAAAGGGACAAGAGTAACAGAAAAGTATGAAAAAAAAAGTGTGAAAGCTTGCTGGGCAGACCGGATGGTCTTCTTCTGCCGTCATTTCTATGTTTCCATATGTAGACAGGAAATAAGGCTTAGTTTTTGGGTACTTGCCAGGTTCTTATGGCCTGGATTGGCCACTGTTGAAAACAGGATGCTGGGCTTGATGGACCCTTGGTCTGACCCAGTATGGCATGTTCTTATGTTCTTAAGGCTCCTTATCTGCCTACATATTCTAAGTTAAAGGTTCCAAATACCAACGAGGACACTTCTGCAAAGATACAGGGCAATTTTCAAAAGCCATTTTACTTGTGCAAATGGTTACTTAGATGGGTAAAAGGGTTTTTTGAAAACTACCCACCCTGTATGTGGCTTATATGGGCACACTGTGGACAACTTGCTGTTTACCTACATGCTTGTGAAGGCTTTCTAGGATAGGGTTAGGCTGGGGGAAGCAATCATACGTGCAGTTATGTATTTTCAAAACTGTGGAGTAAATTTTCAAAGGGGTTTTGTGAGTAAAAATTGCATAAGTAGCATGCACTCGTGTATATGCTGTTTTATATACATTGAGAGTACGCGTGTATTTTCCATTTTACATATACATTTTGCCAGTGGAAAAAGAGGGGATGTTAGGGGCATTCTGGTAGAGCAGTGGGCTATGAACCAGGAGACCAGGGTTCAAGTCCTGCTGTCACTCCTTATGACCTTGGGCAAGTCACTTTACCCTCCATTGCCTCAGGTACAAACTTAGATTGTGAGCCCTCTGGGGATAGGGAAATACCTACAGTACGCTGAAAAAAGTGTGAAAAGCAGAATATTAAAAAAAAAAAGGATGAGTGTTAGGAGTGGGTTATATTTTGGGAAAGAGGGTGAATGTGGCCATGTATATCAACTGATTTGTGCAAGAAGAATCTTCTACCGCACTGGTTTGTACTATCGGTTTTCACTTTCACAACCGCTAAAATTATTACACTCTTGAATAGAAACAAATCATGGAGGGGGATTTTGTTTTTGTTTATTTCTAGAGAACAGTAAGAAGCATGATTCTGTCTTAAGTCAACAGATTTCTCTTCTGCGTTACCATGCTGTGAGTATAGCAATTACACTCCTGGTCTGGCAAGAAAGGATCTATCTGTCCTGAATTTATCAGTACTTATTAGAATTCAGAACAAGAGACACAAAATAGACACTGTACTGCCTTTGGCAACATGTCAGGCAGGAACTTTTCCTCTCTGTGTTTTGCTTATAAAGGTTTTGGTGAGGTGAAACTGGGGTGGGGAAATTGAAACACTACTGGTATTTATCAGGCAAAAGCATCTGACAGTGCTCCAATGAGCAGCTGAACAGTGACATCTATAGCTCAAAATATATTACAGACCTGCTCATGTATAATATCGCTCTATATTTCAATCCGGGACTCCAGACAGCACAGCCCTGCTCTGTAACCATTAATCTATGCTAACAGCCAACCAATAAACTGTTAGCCTGCTAATTACTCTGTGTTCATACAAAACAAGTCAATCTCTAGAATCAAAGCAAAAAAAATAAGAAAAGCTTGAATCAACTGGAGCAATTGCTCTTACCAAATAATAAACCATTTGACCAGGAAAGGGATGATTAGCATGTAGAGAAAACAATAATATGACTATCAGGCTAGAAAACAATAGAAAAATGACAAAAAGATGAAAAAAAATCAAGTCAACATTTAATTATTTTCAAAGTTTCCCTGTGATTTCTAAGATGTATTGTTTTTTTTTTTTCCTTTTCCCAAAAAGCATCAATCAACTAAGTTCATTCATAATCCAATTTGAAAAAAATAACTTTCTATATTGGGGTGGCCAGCTCAGATCCTCAAGAGCCACAAACGGGTCTGAGTATTCAGGACATTCACAATGAATGCACATGAGGCACTATCTGCATACAATGCAAGCAGATATTTTGCCTGCATATTTCTTGTCGGTATCTGGAAAATCCAGGCCTGTGCATGGATCTTGAGGACTGGAGTTGGGCCACCCCTGTTCTGTATCAAGTCAAAATGTAAATTCATTCTACTTTGTTAAATGTTTCTGCATTTTTGTACATTCATGAATTATCCCTCATTTTAGAAATTAATGCTTATATCTAAAGTTTCCATTTCCGAGGCAGTAATCTCTAATGAAACAGATTACTCAAAAGGAGTATGAAATTGGACTGTGGGAGGGCAGTAGCTCAATATCATTGTAACCAATGCACCTACTTGACTTGGCATTCTCATACAGCAATTAGATTTGAAATCCGGAGCAAAACTGATTCTGGAGAGGTTGTGCATGGGAAAATGATTTAACTGATTAAAGGTCAAACTTCAGTCTTAAAAAGGGAACCTGAAGGCCCAATGGTAGTGATGTACGTTCCTATGCAAGAGGCGTGGGTTAGATTCTCCCGCTCCTCAGGCTTGTAGAGACCGGGACTGCCATGGAGGCAGCATTCATAGCCCTCCAGGTGGCGGGCAGTCTCAGCAGTTGCTCGGTGACATCTACCGGCTGATTTTGGGGCCTATTTATACCGCATTCCATAAGGAACCGTGGGCCTGTGTACCTCGGGAACAGGACTGCTGCTGCGGTGGCTGTAAGAAGAGAAACCGATTGAAGATAGGGCTGAACCCCAGACGGGCATGAAGGAAGGGCTATATGGCCTGGAAGTTCAAAGGAAGAAATATTTTGCAGGGCACATAAAAAAAAAAGATTTTAACCTACAACAAGAAGTATGCCTTTTACTCCACTATTGCTTAATTAAAGCATATTTTCTACTGGTGAATATACATTGGCCTTTCCAATAATTACAAATAATGTCACTACCTAGGCTGTTATCCAAGAAACATTTCTAATGATTCCAGTCTCTCCTCATATAGTAAATTCTTTTTTTTTAGCTTAATTAAGAATGCAAAAAAAATAATAACGTTAAGAGAAACTATGTTCCCCTTGATCTACAGAGACAAATGTTATACCATAAAAGATCTTTCTGTCATCCTCAATAGGCCACAAGCTATGACCACAAGACGCTTTTCCTTATTGATTTAAATTAGGATGTGTTCACTAACCTTCTGGATGCTGTGTTCCTCATATTATCGTCAGATTTAAAATCCATTAACATTTTTGACTACATGTTGATTGATTAGGTCTAGGCAGGGCAACTTCTAAGTGTTTAGGGGTGGATTTTAAAAGCCCTGCTCGCGTAAATCCACCCGGATTTACGCGAGCAGGGCCTTGCGCGCGTAAATCCACCCGGATTTACGCGAGCAGGGCCTTGCGCGCCGGCGCGCCTATTTTCCATAGGCCTGCCGGCGCGCGCAGAGCCCCGGGACTCGCGTAAGTCCCGGGGTTTTTTGTCGGGGTCGGGGCAGATCGACGCGGCGTTTTGGGGGCGGGACGCGGTGTTTCGGGGGCGGGCCCGGGGGCGTGGTTTCGGCCCGGGGCGGTCCGGGGGCGTGGCCGCGCCCTCCGGAACCGCCCCCGGGTTGCGTCTTGGCGCGCCAGCGACCTGCTGGCGCGCGGGGATTTACTTCTCCCTCCGGGAGGCGTAAATCCCCGGACAAAGGTAGGGGGGGGGTTTAGATAGGGCCGGGGGGGGGGGGGGTGGGTTAGGTAGAGGAAGGGAGGGGAAGGTGAGGGGAGGGAACGGAGGCAGGCTGTGCGGCTCGGCGCATGCCGGCTGCCCAAAATCGGCAGCCTTGCGCGTGCCGATCCTGGATTTTAGCGGCTACACGCGTATCTACTAAAATCCAGCGTACTTTTGTTTGCGCCTGGAACGCCAACAAAAGTACGCGAACGTGCCGTTTTTAAAAATCTACCCCTTAATGAACAGATTACTTACGGGCCGATACAGTACAGTGTGCTCCAACGGAGCGTACTGTTAACCCACAATTTGACGCGCATTTTTGACGTGCTAGTGTTACCCCTTATTCAGTAAGGGGCCGAAAACGCGCGTCCAATCCCCTGAACCTAATAGCGCCTGCAACATGCAAATGCATGTTGATGGCCCTATTAGGTATTCCCGTGCGATTCAGAAAACAAAATGTGCAGCCAAGCCGCACATTTTGCTTTCAGAAATTAGCCTACCTTTGGCACCGGGAAAGTGCACAGAAAAGCAATAAAAACTGCTTTTCTGTGCACCCTCCGACTTAATATCATGGCAATATTAAGTCGGAGGTCCCAAAGGGTAAAAAAAAAAAAAAAAAATTTGAAGTGCGCCCGCATCTGTTGGGTTGAAAGCCGGATGCTCAATTTTGCCGGCGTCCGGTTTCCGAGCCCATGGCTGTCAGTGGGCTCGAGAACCGACGCCGGCAAAATTGAGCGTTGGCTGTCAAACCTGCTGACAGCTGCCGCTCCAGTCCTGTTTTTACCGCCGGGCCTCATTTAAATATAGAATCACGCGCACAGGAGAGTGGCCTGTGCGCGCGCTGGGAGAGCGGGCGCCGCTCTCCTGCGTTTTTACTGTATCGGCCCGTTACTGAGGAACATTTGCAAATATTTGTCACCCTCTTTACAGACCTGGCAACAACTTACTAGCAGGCTCATTCAATAAAGTCCGCAGGAGAGCCGGCGCTACGCGTGCCCAGGCACCTCTCCTGGGTGCGCGATTCTTTATTTAAATTCTGGCCCACGCTAATAAGGAGGCGCTAGGGACACTAGTGCATCCCTAGCGCCTCCTTATTGGCGAAAGCGGCGGCTGTCAGTGGGTCTGACAGCCGCCGCTTAATTTTACCGGTGTCGGTTGTTGAACCCGCTGAAAGCCACGGGTTCGGAAAACGGATGCTGGCAAAGTTGAGCATCCATTTTCCAACCTGCGGGCCGCGGGCAGATTTATTATTTTTTTAAATAAGTCGGAAGGTGTACAGAAAAGCTGTTTTTCTGCTTTTCTGTACACTTGCCTGGTGCCGTCTGAAATTAACTCCTGCATTTGTATGTGATGAGTGCTATTAGTTTCGGGGGGGGTTGGCCGCGCGTTTTCCATGCGCTATCACCCCTTACAGTATAAGGGGTAATAATAGCGCGTCAAAAACGTGTGGCCAAATGGGGGCTATATGCTGCGCTCGGCTGAGCGCAACGTTCTGTATCGGCCTGTAGTTTAGAGAGAAAGATTTGCCTACTCACTGCGCTTAGTTATAGAACCAGGAGCTGAATATGGAAGAAGAGGATATACTGTTCGTTGGTTAGACAGTTTCCTCGTTCTTAGTAAACTAAATTATTTAAGGTGACTTTTAAAAGCTGGGTGCGTGCCAAAACCGGGATATAGGCGCGCAGGCAGGACGTACACGTGTGCAGCTGATTTAGAAAGACGTCTGCACGCGTGCGCAGACTCCGGATATGCAAATATCTCGCAATGGGAAGAACAGGGGCAGAATGCGGATGTGGCATGGGCGGGATGTGGGCGTTCCAGGGCGGGGCCGACAGATGTGCGGGCAGGTACCTAAGCGCCTGAGCATGCGCCCAGGTATATTTTAGCACAAATTTACTTCTGCTACGGAGGAAGCATAAGTCTTAATAAAAACTATTTCCAGGCATCTGTGAGGTGTTTGAGGGGTCTGGGTTAACTGGAGGGGCGGGGGTGTGCAGGTTAAAGAACTAGGGGGGCTTGGATGACCTAGTTCTAGACTGGGCAAACTGGCGGATGAACTGGTGAAACTGGTCATGGGGTGGACATGCACCGGTTATGAAATTCCCTCACTCGACTCAAACCCCATGTTACGTGGTTGTACGTGCACACTTGCAAACTTAGGTGCGCGTATATATGCGTGCTGTGACTAGAGGTCATAGGGTGATGTCTGGCCTATAGTGGGATCTCTTCTGCAGTCTTGGTTCATCTGGGGAAGAATCCTGTGCCAGTATAAACATGTGGTCAAGGCTCTCAGGACTCTAAGGAACTGGGGTTACCATCCTCAACAAATTCTACCTTCAGGGTATTCTGACCCTTTACTGCATCCATAAGGGTGTAATGTTTCTTTATCAATATCCCCTCTAATGGTGCAGGCTCACTAAATACACCTGTAGTTGAAATCCTTCTTGCAACCTTGTAGGGCAGTACTCTTCATCTGGCTGTCCTGTCTTCAAGAGGGTTCCACTTTCAATTACCACTTCTATTGTTCTGTCCCCAGCAGTGGGTACATGTTTGTATCTGTATATACTGTAGTTTAACTGTGTTTAGTGCAATCCTTCCTGCTGAGGATTCTTGATACTGAAACACTTTTTGTAACCCATGATAAAAGTCTGTGAGCCTTTGCCTTTAAGAGGAGCCTTTGCCCTTAAGAGAAGCTCCCTCCCCCCTCCACTTTCTCTCACTATCGGAAGAGCTTGAATGCCCCTCAATCTAACTTGAGTCTTCCTAGGTGCCTTATAGGCTCAAGGGACTGCCCTTCATGCTTCCCCTGTGTCACATGGCTCTTAGGCTCGCTGCCATTGGACCTTGCCCCCCTCCTCCTAGCTTGTGGAGGCGTTTCCTTTAGCAGCTCTCTACGAAAGCTCAGATTGCCCATGCGGGCTTCAGAGCCAGCAGCGCTCTGTAAAACTTCCTGAAACGATCGAGTTTTTACCTTCTTTTTTACTGCCTTCTTCTGAAGACTAAATCAGCCTCATATCCCTCAAGCTTCCTACCTCGACCATAAACTAACTTCTGCAACTCAAGAGACCTCCTTCTCCCTCCTGCTACCTTGTCTCCAGTTACCAAAGATCTTTGCCTTGGGGCTTACGTTTGAGATGCAACAATTGTAAGTAGAATCTACCTGTACAATAAATAATTTCAAACTTAAAGAATCTTAGTCTTGAGGACTGATTGGAAAGAAGGTTTAGCTGCCTGGATGGCAAACTCGGATGTCTGCCTGACCCAGAACATCTATGTTTATTTCAGCTTCCTCTTAAAAAGGGAAAACCCCTTGAAACCACCTTTGTTTTATTTCCTTATTTAATCTTTGAAAGCACTTGATATAATCCACACTATTCTTATCAATAACAGCTTTCCACATTTAAGCATGTCTTAAACTTCAAACAGTCGCAACCTTTCATTCAGTCCCTGGGCTTCCCCAAACAATATACACATTTTATCATTTAAATGTTAGAAACAGAAAGCATTCACTAGCTAATTGCTAACTATGGTGCTAGTTTGTCTGTGGTCTCCCTGTAACTTTCTCCACTTCCAACAATCAATTAGACTAGAGCAAGGCTTCTGACTCAGTTATTTCCCTTTCAACCTACTTTGGGGTAGAAGGTAAAGCTGACAAATCTGAGGCAAGTCTTTAGTTCTCTGCAGTGGTTCAAGGCACAAACTTTCATACTACAGCTTCTCCAGCAGTGCTTCTATGGAGGGAATTAGCTACCAGTTTTCCTGCTCCTCTTAAGCTTCAAAACAGCCACACTACCATTCCTTTATCCCAGTAGCCACATTTACCCAGGCTGGTTTTAGTATCTTCACAGCAACAGACCACAATCTCTGCCTTAGTAATAGGTGTTCAGCTTTTCCTATTCCTACCACCTAATACAAGGAATGTTCTTCAACTGTGCTGTCCACTCTGTCTAACACCTTAGTTACCTCCCAGCTTCTTTTTATGACACAGTACGGTAGATTTCAACCACAGCCTAGCCTTTTAAAGTTCCTAGTATTTCCCGGCTCAGTTTAAACTGCACTTTTACTTTGTTTGTTTGACCTGCTCTCACACAGGGTCTATATACTGAATACATTTCTCAGTGCAAAAGAGCCCTGCTTCAGTGATAGAATAAAGTCTTTTGTTAAAAGCCATGGAGAGGGTTTTACTTAAGGTAAAATGCTGGCGATGCTCATGAATCAGGCTCTGCTTCATGATCATTATCAGCAGAGGGTTCCTCCTAGCTGGAGTCGCTCTTCCCGCCTTACCTCTACCAGCTTCTGGCAGTACAGCCT
Organism: Rhinatrema bivittatum; assembly: GCF_901001135.1. Taxonomy (NCBI): domain Eukaryota; kingdom Metazoa; phylum Chordata; class Amphibia; order Gymnophiona; family Rhinatrematidae; genus Rhinatrema; species Rhinatrema bivittatum. Next base: position 50,059,979 of record NC_042619.1, on the reverse strand, counting down.
CCTCTCTTACAGTGCCTAACATATCCTATAGCAACAAAACTGCCGACTCATCATGCTTCAGCCGATTGCTGCTACTTCTCTGCAGTTCTGGGCAATGTATTCCCATTGGCAGTAATCATAGCTTTTTGGGTTTTTTCCCCTCCTCCTCCAGCCTGTTTTCTCCCCCAATAGCTCCTGTCTAGCCACACTGTATGTTCTTTCTGCGCAGGGACTCACCAAAATACTAGCATATCCATCACAGCACACGAGGACTATTTTATAACACGCTCCGGTATGTGCACCGGCCGCAGGGTGTAAAATTGCCACGCATCTGGCCGCGTGCCCACACACATGCATACATGTGCGCCTGCGCCCATTTAAAAGTTACCATCCCTCTGCTTTTGCTGTGTATTTATTTTACCTCAAATTTGGAGAATATCTGTTTTCTATTTGGGAGAGTATATTTCGTTTCCTTCATTATACATTTCTGATGATATAGATATGACTTATTTTAGAAGTGCAAAGTTCATGTAGCTGAACTAGTTCCCTGTGTATTTGTTCCGACCACTCTAATTTCGTCAATGTCTATCTTTCAATTGCCTCTAAGAGCCCTAATTTGTCAAGTTAATTTTAGTAAGGGAGCCATTCCAGAGTCTTTATTAACTTTGTTGCCCCTTTCTGCCCTTTTCTAGTTCAAATGATATCTTTTTTGAGATGGGGCAACCAAAACTTCATTAAGTACTCACGGTGTGGTTGCATCATGGATTAATATAGAGGCAATTTGATATTCTCAGGTTTCTTCTCTTCCTTTCCAAATTATTCCTAACATTCACTTTGCTTTATTGACCACTTCTGCATATTGGGGCGGATTTTAAGAGCCCTGCTCGCGTAAGTCCCGGGGTTTTCCAAGGGGGGCGTGTCGGGGCGGGGCCGATTGGCGCGGCATTTTTGGGGCGTGGCCGCGCCCTCCGGAACCGCCCCCGGGTTGCGTCTAGGCGCGCCAGCAGCCTGCTAGCGTGCGGGGATTTACTTCTCCCTCTGGGAGGCGTAAATCCCCCAACAAAGGGGGATTTACGCCTCCCAGAGGGAGGCGTAAATCCCCAAAGGGGGGGGTTTAGACAGGGCCGGTGGGGTGGGTTAGGTAGAGGAAGGGAGGGGAAGGTGAGGGGAGGGCGTTAGCGAATTCCCTCCGAGGCCGCTCCGATTTCGGAGTGGCCTCGGAGGGAACGGAGGTAGGCTGTGCGGCTCGGCGCGCGCCGGCAACACGAAATCGGTAGCCTTGCGCGCGCCGATCCAGGATTTTAGCAAATACGCGCGGCTCCGTACTTTTGTTTGCGCCTGATGCGCCTACAAAAGTACGCGAGGGCGCCCTGTATGAAAATCTACCCCATTGAGCTGATAATTTCAAAGCATTATTCACAATGTCTCCAAGGGCCTTCTGACTTGTAACACCTAATTTGGAATGCAGCATTCTGTACACATAGGAGCTGATTTATTAAGTGGTCTTAACATGTTAGCGTATGTTGAACACCTGGGTGAGCACTGAATGCATGTTAAAGTATCTTTAACACATTTGCATGAATGGAAATGCATATTTTTTTCAGTATACGCAAGGTTTTGCATTAAAATGTATATGAACTGATTAATATGCAAAATAAAGCTAATTGGCTCATTTAAATGTGACATGGTTTTTGTTAGTGTTTGCATGTGTATCACACCAAACACTTAACTGGATCTCTAGTGGTATAGTTAAGCATTTGCATTAAATGCTTCATTAACTTGCAGTTATTTATATCCTAAGACATGATTTTTTGAATGTTTTGACAAAGTTATTTAACCAATCCCTCACTGATGGTCAGGTACCATCTTCCTTGAAAACAGCTTCAGTTTTTCCTGTCTTTAAGAAAAATAATTTGGCTGTAGATGATCCTTTAAGCTACAGACTTATTTTCAATTTGATTACCTTGGGGAACATATTGGGAAAAATTGTTTATAAATAATTTAAAAATTTTCTGACTAATAATAATGTTTGGACCCAAAAAACAAAGTGGAAGCCGATCCAATATTGCTGGTAAGCGAAGAGACAAAAGGTGATCGGTGTAAAAGAAGCCTTTATTAGAACTAGCCCGACTCTGGCCGAGTTTCGCTCTCACAGGAGCTGCCTCAGGGGTGAGCACAAAGGACACAGAAAAACCAAAATACCTATTCTTAATAGGTTTCTTCAATTGTGAGAGATTCAGTAGGCAGTCATCACAGTTTGTCAATCTAGACAGAGCAACTTGGTGTTAAAAATCACAGTGCTGTTGATATAGTCAACCCCGCGTATATTGTTTATTCATACGGAGCCACAAGCTGGGACCCAGGCATGATTGTAAATCTGTTGTTATGGGATAACTCCTTTCCCGTATTTAAATCATCATTCTGAACAACGGCAGGAGACTTCAGCACGTACCGAAGTGCTGAGGTCTCCTGCCGTTGTTCAGAATGATGATTTACAATCATGCCTGATTACCAGCTTGTGGCTCCGTATGAATAAACAATATACGGGGGGTTGACTATATTTGACACAAGTTGCTCTGTCTAGATTGACAAACTGTGATGACTGCCTACTGAATCTCTCACACTTGAAGAAACCTATTAAGAATAGGTATTTTGGTTTTTTTCATTGCGACTACAACCTACTTCTTCTGTGCATCTGTGTCCTTTGTGTTCACCCCTGAGGCAGCTCCTGCGAGAGCGAAACTCGGCCAGAGTCGGGCTAGTTCTAATAAAGGCTTCTTTTACACCTAATAATAATGTTTTATACCAATATCAATGTGGCTTTCAATGGAAACATAGTATGGAAACTTTACTTGTTTCCATGCAGGACTATGTTCTTTTTCAACTGGATAAGAAACTTCCAGCAATAGCTGTGTAGCTGGATATAACAGCAGTTTATGATGCAGTTCACATAAAATCCTGTTACAGCATTTAAATGATTTGGATATAAGTGGCCTTGTCTTTTGATGGTTTCAATCCTATCTGATAGATAGGAAACAACAAGTATCACTGCAAGGGTCTAGTTAAGATTGGTACATACTTCAGAGTAGGGTGTCTCAAGGGTCTATTTTATCGGCTGTCCTTTTCAATATGTACCTGTACTGGTTGAAAATTTAGAGGTTGAATTCAGGGTGTATGCCGATGACTTGCAAACATATTTTCCTGTGAAAGATTTGCTACCTGTAACAGTAGCTACGGTATCTAAATATGTTTTCATGATTAATGCTTGGATGGAGAACTATTTGTTTTTAAATTTAAAAAAACTGAAGTTCTGTGCATTTCATGTAAGATGGAAGTTCCTTGTGATTTTGTTAATTGCTCAATTTTGGTAAATGGGATATGAGGCAGTGCCCCTAGTTTTACATTATGTTCATGTGCAGGACCAGGTTAGACTCCTGGTCCACCTTAAATGCCTTAAGAAGAGAATGCTCAATAGGTAGAATCCTGCGGGGCAGGTGGGGTTCAGAGAGCTTAACCAGAGACTGGGGAATAAGAGCTGGGATCCACGAGGAGATAACCAGACCAGGCCAAGTCTCCAGGAGGAAGGCAGCTCCTGTATGCAATACTGTCCAAACAGTGAGCTGAGATGAAGCAACACACTGTAAGTAAAGAGTGTACACTGTCTGAGGAGAAGACAGTCTGTGGTTGTGCATGTGTGAAGTTATAATAAAGAGTTACTGTTTTAAGAAGGCTGAGTCAGTCTAGTTTGTCTCCAGGCTCATGAGAATCACTGCTCGTTCCCACATATGATGTCATGCGAGGGAATTTTTTCTAAGCTTTGCAATGAAAAACCCCAACCTCCAATAAAGTGTCTGTGTGGAGTGCAGAGAGCTGTGAAGTGGACCTGTGGTTCTAAACACTGTACAGAACACAGGAGGCCCATAGCTCTAAAACTGAGCACAGGGAGTGCAGGAATCCATGGTGGTTTGTGAAAGGGTGTGGCAGAAGCTGCACTGAAGACAAATGTTTCAGGAAGAGAGGAAACAGTTAGTGGGCCTGGTTGCAGGGACAGACAAGACGTTTTATGGTTGAACCGGATAAAGGGAGAAGCCCTGCTGGGAGATAGATAGGGATTTAACAGTGCGCAAGTTATTGCTGGTCAAGCAGGCTTTTATTTTTTTTTAACTTTTACGCCTTGAAAAGTGAAAGAAACACCGGTGCAGCAGGGCTGTGCTGAGCAGATTTGGCTGAGTGTGCTGTATGGGGGTGGGGGGGGGGGGGGGGGGGGGCAGGGTGTGTCTCTGAGGAAGGAAGCAAGCTACTCTGTAGTGCTAGGTGAGCAGCTAGAAAGAAAACCTGGAAGGGAGTAGCCAGGGTATGACAACACCAGAATGCAGCAGTCAGAGAGCATGATGGCAGCCTTGATCCAGACTCTCCAGGAGGGAGATAAAAGATTACAAGAAAGCCAGGCAAGGAGTCAGAAAATCTGGGATGTCGTCAACTTCTATGTAGAGTGGGGTCTCGCAGCCTTGTCCAAACGTGGAGATGCAGAGGGCCCAGGAGGTAGCACTACAGAATGGCAGCAGCTGGTCACTCAACTACAAGAAATTTCAGCAACGATGACCCAGTGGGATGAGGAACAGAAGCAAGTTGCCAGAGACAATGCTAGGCTAATGTGTGAGCTGAGAGAAACTCCTAGCCTGCCGGAAGCAAGGCTGGAGATTGGCACTACAGGGGGTCCTGAAGATGACCCTGTAGGGTGCCCAAACACTACCAGAAGTCCAGAAGGAGGTAGACATCGGTGCTACAGGAAATCATGAGGAAGACCGTGTAGGGTGCCTGGATTCAACTCCTGTGAGAAGCCCAGAGAGAGAGGGCATGGAAAGATGCCATGGCGAGCCAGGAGGGTGGCGCCATGGAGAACCTGGAGGAAGAATTCACGGAGAGCCCAGGGGGAAGTGCTATGGAGACTCCAGCGATGGAGGATACAGAGGAGCCAAGGAGGGGCCCTAAACCAGAAACTAAAAAGTATGCACAGCTGGTGATAGAGGCACCAGCACTTGTGGTTACCCAGTCGACCAAACAGGCAAAGAACTAAATTAAAGGACTGGGGATGTGCACGACGTGAACAGCACATGGAGTGGTGGTCATGATGCAGTCGAGTATAACCCTAAGAGAAGGGAACTAGGAGATCTTGGACTCTCCTGGATGGGCGCCAGGGCCTGATGGGTCCAAGCTGAGGGGAGGGGTATGTGAAGCAGTGCCCCAAGTGTTCCCCTATGTTCACGTGCAGAACCAGAGACTGGGGAATAAGAGCTGGGATACAGGTGGGAATAACCAGAACAGGTCAAGTCTCCGGGAGGAAGGCAGCTCCTGTATGCAATACTGTCCAAACACTGAGCTGAGACGAAGCAACACACTGTAATCAAAGAGTGTACACTGTCTGAGGAGAAGACAGTCTATGAAGTTATAATAAAGAGTTACTGTTTTAAGAAGCCTGGAGTCAGTCTAGTTTGACTCCAGGCCTGTGGGAATCACCGCTCATTCCCACAGGGATTAAGATCCCAGTTAATTCAGTAGTTAGGAACTTGGGGGTCTTATTTGATCCCCATTTAACTTTTAAACCACAACTACAGGCTATTTTAAAATTAGGATGTTTTAAATTAAGAACATTAAGTCACATGCACTATATTTTTGACAGAAGTGATTTTCGTACTCTAGTTTAATCCTTTGTATTATCCTCAGTTATTTCAATGCTTTATATACTGGACTCCCAAACTCTAGTATTTGTGTACCATGGATGTTACAGAACTCCGCAGCTCGACTGAAAATGAGAGGATCTCTTAGGGATCATGTCACAGCCATGTTGCCTGAATTGCACTGCAGAGCATCCAGTTTAAGATGTTAGTTTTAATCTTTAAAGCAATAAAAATCAGATGGCCCTAATTATTTAGCAAAACTTCTAAAACCCTATGTTCCAACCAGAACTTTTCGTTCCCAGGATATGGGCTATTTTATCATTCTTTCTTTCAAAACTATTCACCGTAAAGAAATTAGGAATCAAACGTTTTCTGTAATAGAGCCTGTAACAAAGAATGAATTGCCATCCTCACTGCAAGCTATTTTGGATATAAAGGTTTTCAGGAAAAAATTGAAAGCTCATTTGTTCTAGGAAGTCTTTGGTGATGCAGTCAGCAAATATGTCACATTATTATTTTAGACTGTGGTATTATGTATTATTTTTATATATTTTTAATGCAACGTGTTTTACTTTAATGTATTGTAAACTGTTTAGCTTGATTGGTTTATTGTAAGCGGGCTATAAATGTTTTCAAATAAATAAATAAATATTAATGAGCAATTTTCTAAAGGTTTTATGCATTTTAGTGAATCATACATCAGCTGAATACTGCATTGTAATGCACATGTTTAATACACTTTGATAAACAGGCCCTACAGCTGGGATTATTTTTCTGATGTGCATCACGCTGTATGCATCTATATTAAATTTCATCTGCCGTTCAGATGCCCTGTTACCCAGTCTTGCAAGGTCCTCCTGCAATTACTCATGGTCTGCTCATGTTTCAGCTATTCTGAATAATTGTGTCATCTGCAAATCTGATCCCATCATTTATTGCTTTCTTTCCCAGATCCCATCTAGTCCAGCTGTCACTGTGAAATGACTTCAGTCATGGACCATAGACACAGCTTCTTCTCAAACCCAGTGCACATGCAGCTTGAGTCTGACCAATAGGTAGCACCCTATGTTATAGCTACTTTCTTCCCAAGGACTATGAATGCTGCATCAACAGCATCTCTAGCCTTAACCAGACCAGGAACCAAGCTAACCAGGGAATTCAGATCTCTGGTGTCACTGAGCTTTGTCATCATGCCTGCTTACCAGACTGACATCCTCTGGCTCCTGGTGTTTGGCTTTTCCCCTCTTGCTGTCATCACAGGACATTATAAAAGCATGGTCCCAGTTATGGGAGGTGTGAAGCTCATCCTGCGGACTCTGTAGAAGCTGTGGAGGGGATGAGACCTTCCATATTTGTAGCCCCTTCAGCATTTTGTCATTATGTCTGCTTATCAGACCAAGGACCTGTGGTTCCCTTTGTTCAGTCTACCTCTCCCACTAATGCCATTGCAGGACATTATCAAAGCATGGTCCTGCAGTGAGCGCAGGTTACCCCTTTGGGAGGAGGATGGCGTTATTTTTTGTGGGTTTTGATGGGTTGTTAGAAATTGGTTGGGTGAGATTATTTATTCGTTGCCCCAGTAAGAGTAAGGGCGGAGGTATTATGGAGTGTTCTGGGGATATTAATGTACGCTATTTGTTTAATTTGTATGCAATTTATAAATTGCTTATTATTATGTATTTATGTAATTGATATTGTTTTCGTTACTGCACTGAACCACCCTAGATCCATTCTTTGGAAAGAGGTAGGGTATAAATAAAATACATACTCTCCAATGGATTCAATATTAAGATAAAATGTGCCCTCTGTGGATTCATGAGTCATTCTGGTCTGTTAAAATCAAGGGAGTTCACACCAAAAGTCATTATAATGAAACCATAAACTGTTTATATATATAAAAGGTTTAAGTAGGATAGACCAAAATATGCTTCTATGGCAGGGGTGGCCAACTCCGTTACACGACAGCCACAAACAAGCCAGATTTTTAGGATATTGACAATGAATATGCATGAGATAGATTTGCATACAATGGAGGCAGTGCATGCAAACCTATCTCATGTGCAGCGATATTCCATAGACTTCTATTGTGTAGCAACAGAAGCTTATTTTATGAAAGGAGTCTCTTCCACTGGACATATGCTTTTGATATACACTGATTTAGCATGTTATTTTAGGTTAGTGGTTCTCAATTCTGGTCCTTCAGCTCCCCAGGGGTTTTCAGAACACTAAAACATGCTAATTAACATGGTTTAAAGAACAAATAAATATGCATATTTATTTCGGATATCCTAAAAATCAGACTTATTGGGGAAAGGCCCAGGAACTAGAAGTACAAGCCCATTGTTTTAGGTTTTGCAAACCACCAGCTCCCTTATATTGAAAGACAAACCTCAGCAGACAAAAAGCCTATGTTACGCTCGCCGCCTGCGACATCTCCACGGTGCGGCCCTCTCACCTTTCTAAGCAACTTCCAGGCTCCAGCTCCCTGTCGCTTGCAGCAGTGGGTCGCCGGCTCCGACCTTGGGCTCCCGCCAGCGCCTCCGGCCCTGCTCCACTTCCCGGGACTTCCAGCCAGGATGCCTCCATCTGTCGGGCCTCTCCGCAGAGTTCATGGAGAGATGCCAGCAGCAGCGCCGAGCCCCTCCCTAGGCGCGCGCATCAGTAAACCTTTTAAAGGGCCCGCATGGGGAACCTGGTCGCAGACCCGGATGCTGACGTCAGATCCTTCAGCGTATAAATGCTCAGGCCTCGCACCATAGCATTGCCTTTGCAACAGGTCTCCTCGGCTCCCTGTTTGGTTCTGAGTATTCGTTGCCTCCGTGCTTCCTTGTTCCGTGTTCCTGATTGTCTCCAAGTTCCTGATTCCTCATCAGTCTCATCTGTCCTTTGATTGACCTCCTGGTGCCGACCTCTGCTACGTCCGACCTTGCCTGCCTTCTCCAAGCCTGACCTCTGCTACGTCCCACCTTGCCTGCCTTCTCCAAGCCTGACCTCTGCTACGTCCGACCATGCCTGCCTTCTTCAAGCCTGACCTTTGCTACATCCGACTTTGCCTGCCTTCTCTGTGCCTTGACCATTGCTATGCCTGACTACGCCTGCCTTCTCCATGCCCTGACCATTGCTACGGATGACCACGCTATAGACTCCTTTGTGTCCAGAGTTCTACGTTGCTTGCTATACCTTCTAATTGCCGCCAGCTCTCATTTAAATTTGACAGTGATGCCTGTGTCCCTATCCTCTGGACGTAGACTCCTAAGGCTCCGGTCTTTCTCTGCTCAAGCACCTTCAGTCAATCCTCGTTCCTTGGTGCTTGGGTTCCTATACTGGGACCAGTCTAGGATAGAACTACGCCACCTGCTGGCTGCTGTCTCTGGGCTGAACTACCTACCTTTGACGTTCAATCTCGAGGCCCGCCTAAGCCCTGCCGGCCCCAGCACCCAAAGGCTCAACCCGAGGGGAACGTCCAGTGGCCTCTAGCTTCAGCCCAATTCATCTGTGGACGGTGGGGACCCGTAGGCCCGTGCCTGCGGGTTGCGTCAACCCACCTCAGCCCAAAGATCCACCTCCAGCGCAACAGCCTATGGTAAGAAGACCTGGGAAAAATATCTGTACTTGGGCTGATGCTGAGATTAAAAGTTAAGTCCTTCTTTGCCTTAAAATAAATTTCAGGCCACACTATCAGTAAAGCCAGCCACCAGCAATCTTACCGTTATGAAAAGTAGGCTGCAATTTGTGGCTTTTCCTAGTCTTGGACACCGAATACAGTTCTACTTCACTCAATTTTAATTGCAAGTTCAGTTAAAATAAGAAATGTGGTTTGCAGAGTTCTTACATAAGGTAAGAGGCTGACTATGACATGCTGCACTGGAGTAGGTCATATAACTACTGATGTACATGCAGTGTGTACAGTTCATTACTAATGGAAGTCCTTCATTTACAGCCTGTGCTGAAGATCCTGACAAAAGAAACCCCAACAAAAACCCTCCTACTAGATTGATTTCTAAAACAGAGACAGTTGAAATCCCACAGAGGATCTGGCTCCACTTGCGGCTGTATTAAAAACCTTATAAAATTCCTGGTGTCTGTATTTCAGCAGCGCGTTGGTGTACATTAACAGGAGGGCGGGCATCGTCATGTTTAGAGTTATGAATCCCACATGCAGATCTGCTCTTTGCGAGCACAGTCTGACAGTTATTGATAAATTATAGCTCTGTACACAAGATTTATTACCCCAAAAATTAATAAATAAAAGATTTCCGTGTCCTGCTATTTCTACCACTTACAAGTAGTTTTGCTCTAGAAACAACCAATGAAGCAATTCATTCTGCTTTTTCTTCCCCAGCTTTGTCTGTTGGAGGATGCTGACCTACTTTATTGAAATGTGGCTGGAGAACTCGTTTCTCGAAAGTCACTACACCTATTCACAACCATGCCTTCATTTTCCTGAACGTCACTGGTTCTTTTGCTCTACTTCCTCAGATTGTCACTTTCTCTTTTTTTTTTTCAGGATACCTTTTCTTAATTGTTTTCTACACTGTCATTTTACTGAAAAGCCCTACAAAGCACAGTCAACGTGCTACGGCAGATTCCCCCTTTCTTTCAACACTAGTATTTTGGGTGGCTGCTAATTATTTGTTTTCACTGCTAGTCGACACTGTTGACGCCTTGCAATTCTAAATGATTTGGAGGTTCTTTTTTTTTGCTTGGAGGAAAATGGTTCTATTGGGAGCACAGACAGATATTTAACAGAGAGGAAAAGTCCCCAGACAGACTGCCAGAGCACTAAACATTCTGGATGGCGGACTCAAATACAAATACAGATTTTGTAAGACTGATTACCCTTAATTGACATTTCGAGAATCAATGAATCCAGTATGAGAATAGAAACTGGAGAAGGGGGTGGAATAAGGCAGACTGGATTCACTCATTGATCAAATGAAAATAGATTTCCTACAAAAGATTCAGATGCAATACAGGAAGGGGAAGCTTCGGAGTCTACACTGGAAGTTTTAAAGGCACAAGGTGATTCACATTAAAACATAAATCAACTCACTTTAGGGGCGAATAATCCATGGATTTAATGTTGGTAAAGGTGTTTCGAAACTCCCCCGCCCTCCCCCCCATGCATGAAGGTAAAAGTACACACAATAGTTCTTTGTGGATGGGGAAAAAGGTGCAGTGTTAGGACAGGGGGCGTGAAAGCGTGCACATAGGTTTCATTTTGATGTGCGAAGTACGCATATGAAAAGAACTCCTGTGAGGAAGACAAAAAGAACTCCAGGGTTAGAATAATCTAGCAAAACTGGAAGGAAGCCTTAAAAGCATGTAAAAAGGCATTTGGATCAACGGTGTGGAGGTGTGAATTTGACAGCACTAGGAAATAAGTCCTGGAAAGACAAATTGTCTAGACAAATGCAAAAAAATGCTTAGAGGGCACCAACAAGCATGAAAAGGAATGTGTTGTACAACTGAAGAGAGTTTCTTCAGAAGGGACCATCTTACAGCAAGGATATTGGATTAGCAACCTGAAAATGGACAAGGAGAGAAACAATGCCCCAGGAGGGCTACTTGTGGCTGGAACAGGCTGCTTGATGGAGATCCTGCACTGGGGGTTTCCCAAACTGCGGATCAGGATCCCAAATGCAGTCACAAAAGTTTCCACTGGGGGTCAATTAAATAGCAATGCTCTTCAGGTGCCAGCAGCAGCATTAGTAGGGGAAGTCAGTGTGGGGCCTATGAGCCAGCACACACAGGAAGCCTTGCACGTGGAGGGATCGGGGGCCTACTGTAGGGCCTGTGAGCTTTTGCTGGATCCGAGGCTCCACGCTGACTTTCATTACCAAAGCTGCTGCCACTTGCAGCTCACAGTCGGGCCTAGAACCAGCCATGAGGGGAGTTGAGGGCTCATAGTATGTGTAGGCTGGTGGAGATTGCCATTGCTCCTCTCTCCTCACCTACCATAGATAAAAATGTTGCCCCTCTCATCAGCCTATTTTCTCTTCCCACCAGTTGTCATCCACCATTGGCCTGGGTCCATAGGTATATGCTGCCACTGACCCTGGCCAGAGGGAATTTTAGAAAGCCTCTTTGAAGGTAGGAATCAAATGTAGGTTCGAGGGCTGGATTATTTACAGAAGGATTAGCTGTGGATGGTGAAAGAGAGAGAATGACAGAAGATTGAGTGGGAGGATGTAAGAGGAGCTGGTGGGATGTGAAGAAAGGGTTGGAAGGAAAGAGGTGAGGCTGAGAGGTAAGGAAGAGTGGATGGGAAGTAAGAGTGAGGAGGGAAGGGGTATAGGATAACAGGAAAGGGATTACAGAGGATCTGTTGGCAGTTATAAGAAGAGCTTGGGAATGAGACAGGATATGGAGGTGGGCTGTGTGGACGTGAAAAAGGCTGGAAGGGGTGAGGGATAGACAGGGGATTGGTGAAAGGAGCTGGGGGATAAGGGGGTTGGCTGGAGGGAAGGAGGTTTAAGAGGAAGTCCGTTGGAGGGGATGGAGGTTGAGAGAGGATGAGATGGTAGACATTGAGAGAGGGGATCAGAGTGGCGTGATATTTGGGATGGGGGGCGTTCTCCTGCTAAATTGTTTTGGTAGTCATTTGGGCTTATGTGAATGGAGTCACATCGGCTAAATGTTGGAGAAGCCCTCTCCTACATCAATATATGGATGCATTCCCGATGAGATGGTTGTCCTTCCTTTAATACTTTGCTGTGTGGGAAACAAATCTTTCAAATAAATAAATAAATAAATAAGTGCAATTTAAAAAATCTGAAACTGTAACTGGAGGTGAAAATTATATATGGGCATAAGGATCTATAGGCAGTGTAATGGCACTAATATAATGCTTTTAGTCAACCTCCCTTTACTGCAGAATGTTCTGTAATATTCTCATAGAAGGCGCATTTTGTAAATCCCGAATTACAAACATCTACCATGCTTTTCTGGCATTAGTTGTGAAACAATTTTCGAAGGCAAACAAAGCTCAGAAAAATGAAAGCAAGGGACTTACCACCAGATGGCACGCTAGTACAGCTTCCTCCGTTCTGGCAAGGATTCCTCTCGCAGGCATCGGGATATAAAACACAGCCCAGTTTTAATTCAGTCAGGCCAACTACTTCTGCAAAGCTGCTCCTCTTGTTCTGAAGAGGCAGCTCGTTGTTATTCAGGACAACCGAATCCAGGCATCCCTGGAAGCCGCCCAAGACCTGCGTGGCCCTTTTGTCAGTCAGGCTTCGGACATTCTCCACTTGCACCTGAGCTCCAAAATAGACAGAGCTATCCGTGCTCAGGGCCTGGAAGTAGAGTGGGGCCTTGCGACGCTCCACATAGCTGTCGTCCAGCGACAAGCTCGTGAAATTCCGATTCAGTTCCAAGAAGATAGAGTGCCAGTTTCCATCATTGACGCCTCTGCCAGAAATTCCCAAGATTCCAGGGCCACTAGCACAGTCCAGCTGGAACCACAGCTTGCCATCTACAATCTGTGAAGGGCAAAACATAAGAAACACATGGTTTAGTTATAGACCTTAAAAACAAAAAAAAAAGTGTTTTCAGATAGATATATATATAGATACACATATATTAATTCTCCCTGCTTGTCCGGTTAATCATCCTTCCGGATTTGGACTTACCTTTGCACAGCACTGTGTACGCTATTTGAGCAACTTAAATTAAAATGTGTGTGTGTTCTGCCCAAAGTGAACAGGACGCACATTTCTTTTTCAGGTAAAGTGTATTTTTTTAAAAAAGGCAAGGGACCTATAAAAACCTACCCCTACCCCAGCCTGGAAATCTAGGCACATGCAAGAGTAGTCGGGGGTCCCCCGTATACCATATGTCCTTCAAATAAACCACTTTATCCTTTATATTTCTAAAAATATTATCATATTGGGTCCTTCCTAAGCTTATGACCGTGGTACAACTATACACATATTACTCCATTCCATGAACGTCCCCCCCCTGCCATCAGGTCTGGGAATACTGGCTACCATGAAAACGATCTTCATATATTTTTTTTTTCACAGTGGTATTGATTCATCCAAATTTGTGACGTAGAAAGAAATTTGCAGAAAAATATTTTGCAACTTTAGTGAATAAAAATCGCATCCAATGCTTAAAAAAAGGCACCTCAGGAACAACCCTCATATGTGAAGGGACCCTCCTGAAGTCACAAATATCTAAAACTGGATGGAAGGCACTTAACATATTTTCAGTGAGATGTAAGCTCTTAATAAGATCAGCGAGCCAAAAATGCTTGTGCACGTGTCAATCACTGCGATGCCTCCTTTAAATACACTCAAAACTACAAACACAGCCCAAGTCAATGTTTCATTCCTGGTAAAAAAAAAAACAACAACAAAAAAAAAAAACCCGACATGGCTCTAAAAAGGAGACACATATGAATGCGACGCCGGGCCAGACCAAGGTCCGTGGAGCCTAACATCTTGTCTCTGACAGTGGCCGCTTCAGGTCACAAGTACCTGCCAGGTCCCAAAAAAGTAGAACCGTTTCTTGATGTTCACTCCCTGGCCAGGTCTGGATTTGTCAAAAGGCATAACAGGCCTGCGCCCAGGGTGGAAAAATCCTGGTGGGGGGGGGGGGGGGGCAGGCTGGCTGACGATTTGCTGCCTTTCACTGTGCAGAGAACAACCCTCTGTTTCCTAATCCCACGCAGGGCGCAGGGAGCAGGAGAGAAGAAGGAGTGAGCTTGCAATAGATACAGCAAAAAGGGAACCATTCTGGGAGATTAGGAGCGTCTGAGAGGTGGTCATTGATGGGTGGGAAGAGAGGCTGGGAGATGAGAGAGGGATCGGCTGGGCAGTGTAAATCTGTGTGTGTGTGTGTGTGTGTGTGGTGGGGGGAAGATGGGTAGGGGGCAGGGTTTGTGTGTATGTGAGAGAGAAGGGATTGATGCCAAGTGCGTAAGTGTGTGGGTGGGATAGAGAGGAGCAGGACACTTCCCTCCTCTCCTCCCCACCCACTGTAATTCAGATCCTCTCTCCTTTGATCTTGGATTCTATCCCCAAAATGCTGGAACCACTCTTCCTTCCTTCCTTCCTCTCCCTTCTGCCCAGATCCTAGAACCCACTCCCTCCTTCCTTTCCCCAGCCCAGATTTGTAATTTTCTTCATCTCCCATCCTCCCCATCCCTAATCCTCTTTCCTTCTCACACTCCTCCCCCTTTCTCCTCACCCCATGTCTGATCCTCCTCCTTTCCTCTTCCCGTCCCTGAAGTCTCCTCCCTGTATTGATACTTGAGATCACTTTTCTTCATCCAATAAAAAATAAAATGAATGATACTAATAAATATATTGTAAAGCTAATTTATTTGTATAAAGCAATATAAAAGATCAAAATGCCTGCCAATTTGCTTCAGAATTTTTAAATTTTTGCCACAGAATCTACCCCCGAGCTGCCACAGGAAATTAAGGGACTTTGCCTCAGACCTCCTGCTCCCTGTTGTCCAACCTTGGGGAGGGTGGGAGGAGGGGCGAGCAGAGGGGGTAACAGAGGTCAACAGTGCCTAGGGGCACCAAAATCCTACATCCATCTCTGTCCCTGGCTAATAATTGTTTATGGATTTTCCTTCCAGGAACTTAAGCAAACTTATTTTCAACCCCGCGCTGCTCGTCACCTTGATTGACCACGTCCTCTGGCAACAGATTCCATAGCTTGATTGTGTACAGAGTAAAAAAATATCTTGCTTTAAATCTGCCAGTTGCTACTTTCATGAAGTGTCCTCTTGTTTTAGTATTATTTAAAAGGGGAAATAATTCAGAGAACTACAATAGCAAGGACAAAAGATAACAATTGAAGAATGAGTAATAAATTGAGAGAATGTAAGTATCTTAAGACAACATACTATTATGTGAGAATTTTGCATCATAATTCCTGTACTAATAACCTAATGTCCTAGACCTTTAGTTAATATGTATTAGAACATCTCAGTAGATTTATATTAATCCCTGTTGTGTTGATTTATAGAATTAACGTTATTTTTGTAAACTGTTGTGATCTTCATTTGGAACGACGGGATATAAAATGTCTAAATAAATAAGTATCTGTTCCACCCACTTATGATTTTATAAAGTTCTATCATATCTGCAAGCTGAAGAGCCCTAACCTGTTGAGCCTTTCTTCATAAGAGAGCCATCCCATCCCCTTATTAATTTAACAGGTTTATATTCCGCAACGCCCAATAAATTATTGTTTAATGCGGTTTAAAAACAACACTCATAAAACTAGTGACTTTATCATTCATCTGTACTTTTCTAATTTTACTATGTCTGTTTATGAGATGGTGCTACCGGAGCTGCATGCAATCCTCAAAGTGTGGTGCCACCATGGATTGATACAGAGGTATTATGATATTCTCCATTTTATTCTCCATTCCTCTCCAAATATTTTCTAACGTTCCATTTGCTTTTTTTTTGGAGCACTGCCACACGCTGAGCTGAGGATTTCAAAGTATTGTCCACAAGGATTCTGAGGCCCTTTTTCTGGGTTTTAACAGGAAGCCCAGCATTTCACTCTGTGCTTTACTCTGTACCTGTCCAGACTAAATTACATCTTCATTTAGATGCTCAGTATCCTATTCTTGCAAGGTCCTACTGCAATCCTCACAATGTGCTGCTGTTTTAACGACTCCGAATAATTTTGCATCATCTGCAAATTTGATGGTCTTATTTATTACTTCCTTTTCTAGGTTATAAATGAATTTTCAAAAACATTTATATGCATAAAACTCGGTTTCTATGTGAAAAAGTATATGTAGAAGAGATTCCGTACATAAAGCATTCCAGGGGGAGAGTTGAGGGCAGGGATAACATTTACATGCATGCTTTTGAATTTTGAAAGTACGGGCGTAAATTTGCCTGCACACATGCGCACCTACTAACAAGCAGGTGCAAACTGTGCGCGTATGTTGTGCACCTTTCCGTGTGTTCCTGCAAATTTTCAAAGCAGACATTCATACATAGTAATGGTTCAACCCTCAAGTTCTTTTCGTAAGATTTAACCACAAATTTTTTGCAGCAAACCAATTCTCAAGTTCTGAACCACCCCACCAGCAGACGCAGCTTCTGCTATCCGCGCTCCCTTGGGAAGTTAAACACAATGCTATAATGATTAGATTTATGCAGAAATGCAAAAAGGAAGATGAAGAAAAAAATGTCTTATCCTCTTTACATAATTTTTCCTTGCCTAACCAGCTGCGCTGTACTTCAAGGAGGAACAAGACCTTCACAAACATATGTACGCTTTTATTACAGTGAAGAAGACAACGCAGGTTGTCTTGACAGCTCAGCACGGACTATAGAGAGGAATGCATAACAGGAAGAGCAGGATGAGAGTGAAGGGATACTTATCATAGAGTCAGACATCCTCAGCTTTCAACACATCTCAGCCTGAAACAGGCAATACTGCAGGAAAGGCACATTACAAACTGGTTAACTACAACATATATATATATATATATAATATATATATATCACTTACATGATACTGATGAAAAACCTGAAATAAAGAGCTTTAATATAAATGTTTTCTATATTAAAAATTCTAAGGGGCTCCAGGCTACACATAGCCACATTCACCTGGAGTTGCAGGTGGTGGGGCCACTAACGCAGGTTTCCGGGAGAAAGAGAGGAGTGGTGGCCAGCAGCAGAAGAAAAAAAAAAAAGGAGTGACAGCAGGAAAAGGGCTGGTGAGGTTGCCAGACCACCATCAGTGACAGGAAGCAGCTATGGTGAGAGGGGAGGAGGGAGCAGGAGTGGAGGCAGGATCAACTGTGGGGCCAGCCTCAGAAAGGCTGACGGGGTTTCTCAGGTCCCACCAGTGGAAGGAGGCGACCCAGAGAGGGAGAAGAAAGTGAGACAGAAGAAGAGAGCATTGGGTTGAAGGGGCAAGGCCAGATAAGTGAACCAGCGTTGGATGGGAAGGGAGAGGAGAAGAAGGAAAAGACTGGCGTGCAAAGGGAGACAGGGAAAGAGTGCAGGTACACACACACACACCTCACATCCCCTTCCACATTAATGCACCAAACCCTTACCCCAAAACCCCACATGGATCCCATCATCCACGACACACACATCCCACATATACTGTCACTCCAGTACACATATCCTACACACACCTTTCCCTTATACACACATCTTACAATGCACCATCACCATCAACCCCAACACACACACACACATCCCATTCACACACAGTGACCCCCCACACTCTCTCATCCTATACACAGCCAGACACCAACCCTCCCCCATCACACACATACACCACCACCACCTCTGACACATACTCAAAACATCACCAGATCTGGCACACGTACTACTGCCTCCCCCCCATAGCCAGGGGTGAGGAGAAGGGAGGAAATTGGAGAGTTTGAGGTAGAAAGAGTGTCTCCAGCCATATAGACCCCTGACGCCCAGCCCCTCCTATACCACTCACACCCCCCACCCCCCAACACTTATACCTCTAACTACCCCACACACTAACAGTGAACAGAGGGGAAAGAGTGGGTGCACCCCTTCACCTCCACTCACATTCTGCACCTCGCAAACTCCCCCCCCCCATGCACACATCACCCCAAACTATACTATCACCTCCTCCTCCTCATACAAACTGTTGCATCCATCGGTCCTCGACGGCTTCACCCCGTTTGCCTCACCTTATTCACGGCTCCTCCCGCTTACCTGGGCAAGATGGCTACCACCGCGTCTACAAGCCGACCTCTCTGGCGTCCCCAGAACGGCTATGGTGCAGCCTCCCGCTATTGCTCCTCCCAGATTCCTACTCGGGTGTGCGTGCAACCCACATCTTTGTACCACCCTTGGCGCGAACCTCGAGGGCGTTCCCTCATGCTGACGTCACGCCATCCGGGTATATTACCTTCACTCATTTGCTAGCTCCCCGAGTTAGCAAGGACTCAAATCTGTTCTTGTCTACGCTACTCTGCCGCTTCCGTGCTGCCGCAGGAAGCTCTCTCTCTCTGACCTTCAGGGTATATGCTAACCTGGGTACCCACTTCTCGGGGGCCCTCTGCTTTATTTCAGGTGCCTTACAGGGAACAGGTACTCTCTCCTCGAGGGCCTGCTCTCCCTGCCTCGGTGCCTGTACCTTCTACAACTGACCTGGTGGAATCGCATATCAACAGCAAACACCTACTGAGTATAACAGTCTATCTCATCCACAGTATCTCCTCGCTGGGAGATCTACTGCGGAACCTCCTGACGTCATCAAGGAGAGAAGGGCTCCCTCTGCCGAGGTCCCTGAGATTGCAACTACGAGACTGCCTCACTACTGCCACCTCTGGTGATTTACTTCAAGCTGTGCAATAAAAGAACTCTTGTGTTTGTGTAGTACGAGTCTAGCCCAGTGCTGTGGCTCCTCATGGGGCTCCTCCCCATGGGTGTGGTCACCTCCACAGCACCCAAGGATCCACAAACACACATAATTACAACACATACATACATATGGGTGTTGAAAGGGGGAGAGAATGCTCTTACCCATACAGACATACCCCTTATATACAGGGGAGGGGAACAAAGTGCACACAGACATCTCATTTACACCACTAGCTCTCCCTCTCCCCCTCCCTCCATCCCACCTACACCATCAGCTACCTCCTCCTCCCCATACATACAAACACACACACAGGTGAGAAGATGTGGACAAAGTGAAGAGGCAGAAAAAATGCCCCAGTCATATAAACCCACCCTCCAAGACTCCCCCTTCTTCTCCTCGCACATCTCATCCACATCCCCCTATGCCATACATATTTGGGAGGCGTAGGAAAGGGCTACAAAGTGGAAAGAGGAAAGTATGCACTCACCCGGCCACTCCTCCTTCCATGTTACCACCACCTACTGACGCTCCCCCTCAATTCCACCCCCTACACAAAGGTGAGGAAAGAGGACTGCCGTCCATGCAAGCCCATGGTGGCCGGGGCATGGGGATAAAGTTGAGAGAACAAGGGGGGCCACATGGAGAGTGTGAGGGGGGAAAATAAACACACACATACCACTACCCCGTCGCCCAAACACTCATACAGGGGAGAGGAAGGGAACAGCTACAAAGTGAAGAATGTGAAGGGGAGGGGAGGAGGACATGGTATATACGCATCTCTCCTACACCACTAACCCCCTCCCTCCTCCCCTCCCACACATTCCCCCATCCCCCTCCTCCCCCCCCCACACAGGGGAGAGGAGAGGGGGACAAAGCAGAGAGAGGTGGAAAAAGTGCCCATATCCATAATGCCCCCCCCCACACCTCGTCTCCACCATTTCCCCCCACCCTTGCATACACGTGGTGGGGGCGAAAGAGAGGGTATAAAGCGGAGCGTGTGAGGGGGAAACTGTGTGCAACACACCCTGTCCCACACCACCACTCATCCTCCCCTCCACACCATCACCACCTACCTACACTGCCCCCAACCCTACCCCCACTCCCTCCACACCCACCTATAGAGGTGAGGAGATGGAGAAACAGTATCCCTACCCATACACCATTGGGGATAGGAGAAGGCTACAAAGTGGAGAATGAGTGAGTGAGTGAGTGAGTGAGTGGGGAACAAAGTGGAAAGGGCAAGGGGGGATATGGGTATCGAATGGAGATTACGAAGGGGAAAGAGTGTACTACCCCCACACCTAAACTACTACCCTCCCCCCCTACACACATAGGGGCAAAGTGAAGAATGCAAGAGGAAAAGGTTGCCCCCAGCTGTACATGCATACATCCCCCACTCACTGCCCACACCACATAACCACCACCCTCTCACCCCTTCTACACACATTCCCCCACTGGTGGGGTTGGTGAGTGAAGCAAGCAGGGACGCAGCCCTTAGTGTTTTGTATATTTCTGGTGGGCGTTGTTACTTTTCATGTAACCAATTACCAAGACAACAAACAAAAACACACAACTAGTGAGGCATAATAGCCTGAGAATTTGAGATAATGCTCTGTATCAATGTTTCACAAACCAGCCCTGGAGATACACGAAGCTTGCTTTTCTGGATAGCCACAATGAATATGCATGAGGTTAATTTGCATACACTGGTCTCCAATGTATATAATTTGATCTCATGCATATCTATAGCTTGCAAATCACAGTAGGCAGGTGTGCCTCTAGGAGGGGACTGGGAACCATGGTTCTATATCTATTAAAATTTAATATATAAACACATCACAAACATCATAAGATACAAAATACATGCAATCTAGGATAACCAGATCTATTGATCTACTGTACAAATTGCTTTCTTGCCATTTCATTTTGATGATTTATGATTTTAATTAAGCAGCAGTTCTTTAAGCCTGATGTGTGCAGATTCTACTAATTGATCTGAGTGTGCATCAAAAGTCAAATATACTTGTTTAAGTATAGATATTTGGAAAAGCTATGTTGTCTTTTAAAGATCTCATATCTGAGAGTGCCAAGACCCCCAAGTAATCCAAGAAGAAAACAATTGCCTGGCATAGACATGTACCCATACAGAATAACTGTCATTGCACAAAGGAGGATAATCTCTCTTTTGAATTGCATGGAAAACCAGGGCACTAATATGGATTCAGATTCTATCCCTGCTTCATAATAAAGTTCTTTTGGCTATTTCATTCCTTGTATGTAATAGTGCATCCCAGTAGATCAAAATTCTACAGAGAGCTCATTATCTCAGGGGCAGATATATCCCTGCAATAAATCTATTTTATTGTGTGCAATTGTTTATATGTATTGCTCGAACAAGGTAGGGATAATACTACAGCAGGTATTTTTTTCAAGACAAATTGTACGGTCTTTATAGAGTCGGACCCAAAAAACAAAGCGGTAGCCGATCCAGTGAGCTGTGTAACAGTGACGACAATAGGAATCGGATGATAACAAGCCCTTTATTAAAACGCCCGACTCTGGCCGAGTTTCGCTCCCTTGCACAGAGCTGCCTCAGGGGCAATTCATTTACCAGGCTTGATTTGATCAATGCAGAAAATATCGTATTGATTGTATGGTCTCTAGCGTGGAAGTTATAGAAGCCTTCTTAACCAGCGTTACCATTGTGCATGCAGAGCTTGAGATCAATGCGCTCAGAATATAAGTTGTCATGTACAGAACGTTTTGACTTCTAAGCAGCTATTACGTAGCAATACTATGCTGATTAGAGAAAGTCTATTCGAGTGAGAACACATCGGCACCGAAGGTACAATCAATACGATATTTTCTGCATTGATCAAATCAAGTCCTGGTAAAATGAATTGCCCCTGAGGCAGCTCTGTGCAAGGGAGCGAAACTCGGCCAGAGTCGGGCGTTTTAATAAAGGGCTTGTTATCATCCGATTCCTATTGTCGTCACTGTTACACGGTCTTTATAGAGTGCCACATTGTATACACTTTCTTTTATTTTATTTGTTTTAAAAGATTTGTAACTCAAAACCTGCAAAGTTTGGTGCGGGTTATAATTAACCTACCTAAAAACTCAGATGATACAACATATATTTTAAGACATGAGCGTGATCTATCAGTAGATTAACAAACACGATGAAGAGAGTCTGAGAAGATCGTCGTCTCAGTGATGGTAAATAGATGATGATCAATCGATACCAACTATTTAGATCAGGAGCCAGGATAAGTCCGACCAAGATGTCACCGACAGTGTACTTCTATAGCCTGTTTGAGTTAACCTGCCAAATCAAAGGTGGTTTTTTTAAAAAAAGAAAAAGTTTTTAAAGCCTTTCCAGACACCTGCGGGTCAGTCATGATGTGGAGCTGTTTGGTTCACATCAACAGTTCCAGAATAAAGGACCAGTGACGGAGAATGACCACGAGATGAGCAAGTCGCGCGGAAGGTTGCTTCTAGAACAGGCCCTGGTGAGCAGATCTTAAGGACCTGGAAGGCCCTAAAAATACTTAAAATGGAGCTGATCCAGGTTGTGGAGACATTATGTAGGAGCATCGCCAATGAACGGGAAGCCAGTGAAGCGAGCAAAGCATTGGTGTAATATGGTCTCTTACACTGGCTCCTGTTAGGATACACGGGCAGTAGAGTTTTGGACAATTTGAAGGTCCCTTAAAGAGTTTTTACTATAATTCGTTGCATGCTGGTCTCCCTGCAATCTAAAGCAGGACATATAAGGGCCTGTAGGACAGGTTCTACTTAATTATTATCAAGTGATAGGATTTGACAAGGCAAAAAAGGGATGAAATCACTTCAACAAGTTCCATGCAAATTAAGAAACAGTTCATTTGTTTTGGACTTTACTATAATACCTCCCGGGCAAGTGTTGTTTGAAATGAATTTTAGAGAGTCAATTTTCTGGGCCATGGATTTAGAGATATTTTGGGTGAAAATGATGTGGGTTTTTTTTTGTTTTATTGCAGTGCAACTTGGCAGTCATTTTTCTCTTACCGATAAACGTTTGTTCGCAATTATAATGCTCAGATCCTTTAATAATTTGTTATGAACTCTTCCACTGATGCTCTGTGTGACCCTGGGAAAGCAACTTTATATCCCTCTGATTCATAGTGCCGAACTGTAATTAAAGTTTGATTTGTGGAGCCGGTAGGAGAAGGTGACTGACAGATGTGATGAAGATTATATTGATTTCCCCCCACCCGGCCCTGTAATGGTGGGTGAAAAGTCTGAAACCTACTGCACAGAAATCCATGTACATTTATGAAATCCTATGACTGCAATGTACTCTGAGGTGCTATTCTGGACGGCAGGCGCTATTTATGTTACAATGCATGGAAAAGCTTGTACAAGGAGCTGGGAAATGATATGATATGATGTGCTTTATCAAGGGATCACAACTTAAACAAGAGTGATGACATCATTCCTGCCTGCTGTATATATATATATTTTTTTTTTTCCCTCAAAATAATGAAGCTATAAAAATAAAAGAAGAAAATGACAAGACCGCCCCCCCATAGCTTAGTATACTAGTTGTATCTTCTGTTTTCCCAGTTCTATGTAACCCGGTTCCATGTAATGCCTGTTGCAATTTTGTGTTACACTGTAAACCGAAATGATATGTATCTTGCCACATGAATGTCGGTATAGAAAAGTTCAAAATAAATAAATACTGTATAAATGGGCTACAATAACCTTTCAGGTTTCTGAAGATTTTTACATAAGAAAACAAAGATAACTTTGGCGTCCTGAATTGTGTGTCTTCAGAACCCACCAATGCCATCACAGCGTGTTATATATGGTGATCATCCTTTATATTTAGTAATCAATTAATCAGCATAATTCAGGTAACACCTGTGTTTGTCATGGATGCACTCACCACGGGACGCCGCCTTTGGGATGTGGCGTGGTTGTAGACGAACCCATAAGGCCCATGCCGACTACTGGTAGACACATCCCTCCTGGGACTGGAGCTGGTAAGTACCCGTTACCAGTCCTGTTCCCCACAGGTTGAGCCCTTGGGAGCCATGGGCTGGTAGGGCTTAGTCAGGTGCCCCATAAGGTGTGGTCAGATGAAGTCAGGATACAGGCAGAGGTCAGGACAGGCAGTGAGTAGGCAGGATCCGGGTCCAGGCCAAGGTCATGGGCAGGCAGCGAGAATCAGTATCTGGGTCCGGGCCAAGGTCGGGGCAAGCAGAAGTTCAGAGGAATAGGCGGAGTCTGTAGAAGAGGTCGAACCAGGTGGCAGGAATGAAACATAGAAATGACAGCAGTCTGCCCAGCAAGCTTATGGTAGCATCAAAGGTATCAGGCTTATTGGTTAAGGGTAGTAATAGCCGCATCAGCAAGTTACACCATTCTTATTTGTTTTCCCAGACCTTACAATTTAGTGTCCTTGTTGGTTGCTGTCTGAATCTGATTCCCCCTTTTTTTCTTTTTCCCCTATCATTAAAGCAGAGAGCAATATTGGAGCAAAGAACTTTATTGGCGTTGTATCAACAGTATGAAGGCTTATTGGTTAAGGATAGTAACTGCCACACCAGCAAGTTACCGCCATGCGCTCTTTTCCTCATTTCCATCCTTTAGTCTTTAGGGATCCACAGTGTTTACCTCATACCGCTTTGAAATCTTTCACCATCTTTGACTTTACCAACTCCTCCGGAAGGGAATTCCAGACATCTACCACCCTCTCTGTGAAGAAATATTTCCTGACATTGGTTCTGAGTCTTCCTCCCTGGAGTTTCATTTCGTGACCCCTAGTTCTACTAATTTCTTTCAAATGAAGAAGGTTTGTCGAATGTGCATCAATAAAACCTTTCAGTTATCTGAAGGTATGTATCAGATCTCCCCTGCATCTCCTCCCCTCCGGGGTGTACATATTTAGGTCCTTCAACCTCTCCTCATAAGTCATTTGATGGAGACCACCAACCATTTTGGTCACCCTTCTCTGGACCGCCTCCATCCTGTCTCTGACCTTTTTGAGATACGATCTCCAGAACTGAACACAATACTTCAGGTGAGGCCTCACCATGGACGTGTACAAGGGCATTATCACCTCCTTTTTCTTACTGGTTATTCCTTTCGCTATGCAGCCCAGGCGACAGGCAAGAGAATAGTCAGTATCCATAGCAGAGGTGAGAACCGGGAATCAGGCCAAGACAAGGCAAGGTGAATAGGGTAAGGCAACAGAAAGGCAGGGCAAGGCAGGAACAAGACAAGAAGGCATAGCAGGGCAGCAGGATAGCAGGACAGGACAATGAGGCAAGGCAAGACAATGAGGCACAGAGATAGCAACAAGCATTGCGAGGCAGGAGGACTTGTTGCTGAGGCTGAATTGCTGAACAGCTGTACCTTAAATCCCCTGGGATGGCTGACATCATAGGAAAGCGCCGGAGGACAGTTCCTGCTGCGGGGCCTTTTATATGTGTTGTGTGGTACGCGTGCACCTAGGGAGGCCCAGAGTAGGAGCAGCATGACTGCATTCTAGGCGTGTTGGTGTGGAAGGAGCATGATTTTGGGAAGGGGCCAGTGGCGTCCCATGGTGAGGGCAGCCAGTCATGGGGATGTCCCGTGGCCGGCTATACATTAGTGTTGCTTCCATACAGCTTTTCAAAGTCTAGTGTCTTTTCTATAGTACTGATTCTCAGTTACATTATAAGTAAGATATGCCATAGTGGGTCAGATCAAGGGTCCATCAAGCCCAGTATCCTGTTTCCAACAGTGGCCAATCCAAGTCACAAGTACCTGGCTGGTACCCAAACATTAAATAAATCTCAATGGCAGTTTATGAATTTTTCCTCTAGGAACTTATCCAAACCTTTTTTAAACCCAGTTATACTAACTGCTGTAATCACATCCTCTGGCAATGAATTCCAGAGCTTAACTATATGCTGAATGAAAAAGAATTTTCTTCGATTTGTTTTAAATGAGCTACTTGCTAACTTCACGTCTGAATTCAAAGTAGAATTAAAGGTCAAGAAACAATTTGTAGGTGAGACCTTTATAATGAACTAATTTAATTCACCTGGTTAGTCCAATAAAAAGGTGTCACCCTCCGCTTGTTTGTTGATCCTTAATTCTACATATTTAAGTAAACCAAACTAATGTGGCTGAGGGTGCTATGGATGTGCTTGCCCCCATTGAGAATCCGGAGTTTTCTCTTTTCTGCAAGGTTCTTCTGATTCAATTGCAACCAGAGCAACTCTGCTGGTTACTTTCACAGAGAAGGCGGTGGTACTCAGGCAGTATTTCAAGGATAAGAATGAATTGTTTTGTAGGCAAAAGATTCAGGTGTCCCCTGATGTTGCTAAAGAGACTGAAATGAGAAGAAAGTTATTCTTGCATTTAAAGCAATGTAATAGATTTGGGTGCTTCCTTTTTTTTGAAGATCTCATGTAAATGTATCATTGATTATTAGGGGAAGAAGTTTATTTTTGATAATCCTGCTCACTTGGAAATTTTTCTTGTTCTTAACGCTGGGTATTTGTCAAGGTGTCGGTAGGATATAGAGTGACATTGATAGGATCTTGTAATGCAGGATGCGAAAGACTTTAGGAAGAGGGTAAAAACATTTTTTTCCAAGAAGCATATGGTATTAATGAGATGTGTTAATTTTACATAACGGTTATGTAATATATGGGTGTTGTTTGTTATATAGAGTTTAGAGTTATGTTAAACTAATTTCTTTCGCTCTTAATTCTCCAGTACTGTAAATCCCCGTTCATTGTAACTTTCTTCTATTTAATTGGTTACCCCTGGTTACGCTGTAAACCGGTACGATAAGACCTTCGTCTTGAGCATCGGTATATTAAAAGAATTTAAATAAATAAATAAAGTTGATAGTTATGTATTATGAATGTACTTATGTGATCCTCCTTGGGCAAATTTTAAATTTGAAAGTTGCGGAATGTAGGCAATTTCAAATAAATAAATAAATAAATAGATGCATGACACCGCTCTCTTATTTCTTGATTGCTGAGTTTTCTTTTTTGGGGACTGGTAATGATCAACAAAATGGAATTTTCTTTGTGTGTGATTTTCTTTTTCTAATTTATTACTTTTTGGGTATCATGTTTCTTAATTTTAATCCCTGTTTTTAGATTAAAATGTTAATAAAGATATATATATATCAACGGTGTGGCTGTGCTGCTGAATATATCTTGCTATCCTAAAGTTAGCTGGACAAATATATCTGGCTAACTTTAGATCAGGTCTACAGAGTGACCAGAATTAGGTGGTGAACTCAACTCCTCACCCTTAATCCCCATTCCCTTCCCACTGTTTAGCCGGATAAGTATTTATCTAGTTAAGTGATGGCCGCTGACTGTGGCCAAATATTTAAAATATATGCCACTGAGCCAGATGAGTCAGAACTTATTCAGCTAAGTGGCACTGAATATGGACCCGAGTGGATCCAAACAAACATTCAACTTTCAAATCATGTTATATTCTACAAGATTCTGCACTGGGAAACATACCTTGCATAATTTCAAAATTAGAGAATTCTGACAAAACATTTCAGTAAGATCAATAGGAACAGAGTAACCCAATGCATAGTAGTGTAATGTTATATGTAGATGCTGTATATCATCAGCGACCCAGTGGTTTGAATCATCATTGATGCGTTAGACATATATAAAGAACTGTCAACTCTCCGGCACTTCTGAGACAATACCCAATCTAGGCAAGAATCTTCCAGATGAGAATGCTTGGAGGAAGGAAGGAACGTTTCCTATGAGCAATATTTCATGGAAAACAAAATGCAGTCTGACAAAATGAAGCTGCAGGTCACGTCCCACGAGCAAATCACAAACTGAAGGAAACATCCACAAAGGCTTGCTCTTATTAACTGAATGCTTTACTAGGTTTCTGAAGATAAATAATTGATCTACAAGTACAGTGTCTGATGATCATTCACAACTTGTGAGCAGGTCATCAGCAATTCATCTTAATCCGGGAATATTTACTCTGCCAATGTAATTTCCTCCCTCGAGGAGGCCCAGAAAACCTCTCAGACTAAGTACAAAAGGGATAAATGTTATTAATGATGTGGCTTTGTTTGCCAGTTATGAGTTACCAGGTGAGGTTTTCAAATAACATGGGGACATGCAAAATTAGCACCCCCTTTTTAAAGGCACACCAAACCATCATACCTATAGAAAATACAGAAGTCTGTGTTATTTAGAAGAATCCTAGCCATGATATAACTTTGCATTTTATTCTAATTCTTTTCCTTGAAGAGCAGAACAAGTTGAACAACTATTACAAATTACATTAGCACACTAGCATGGCAAAAAACATTTGGATCTCATTCCATGTTTGCATATTAACACAAGCAGTATAATGATTCTTTTGGGACCAACTCAGTCGTAGACAGTCCATCTGTAGTTGCATCCTGCGGATGCCTACTAAACTATCCAGGGAAATATTTAGGCAGTGGTATTACATTTCATAAGCATTTCTTTGAGGCAGTATGTCTAATTAAAACATTACTTGCTCCAAGTTGGGTCACACCTGGGATTGATTCCAAGCTCTGATCTTATGTAGCATACAGGATCCTGTACTGAATAAACTGAAACACTGAAAAATCACTTACTCAAGCCATACAAGGTAATGCGCTGTCAGCACTGAATTTATACAGGCTTAGACAGTTAAACAGCTATGTTTATTGTACAAAGGAACCGTTAGGCTATTTTAATCACGCTGATCTTCTGCGCCATGTAGGGACTCTTATTGGAAAGTCCCTGAAAGATAATGTTCTAATCTCGTTAAAAGTTTGCAACCTTTTTTTAATTTCACTAACAGATGTTAAGAGGGAGCATGCAGCAATCTCCATATGCACCGAAATTACACCGTGAAAAAGGCAAAGATATGTATGTTTAGCTTTACTGCCTCCTTTTTCCCCTTCCCACTATGAACAGAAACTGGGAGACAGTGAATTGGTGTTAAGGCTGTGATTTAGTCTTCAATGAATGCTTTTTATAAGTCAATTGATTAGCTCTAGTTTTTTTAAATGCAGTAGACATTAGGGGTAGGCACAGACATCGTTTTTCATTTTATTTTTCATTTGTTGTTTGTTTCTATTGTATTTTTTTTGTTTCTTAAAAATGAAAAAAATCCAAATGAAATAAAAAAAAAACCCACAACAATTGTACAAAATGGCAGGGCCGCATAAAAAAAGAAAAACCCCCCACAAACACTTCCGACTGCCCCTCCACTGGACCCTCTTGTTTCTTGAAAATTTCTTCACTACGCAGAAGGATTTCCCAGTTGCTCCTGCCCTGCCGGAGCACATAAGATTTTTCTTTTTACTATTTTTAAATATAAAACAAAGGCATTTATACTTTTAAGTTAGTAGAAAAGTCATCATTAAATGGGTGCCAGAATGTAACCTGAATCTTTTCTTCACTCCCTTCACCCACCACCCCACCAAATTCCAACCCTGTCTCTCACTCCCTTTCTCCTCCCCTTCTTTTAATTTCATCCTCCGTTTCTCCAGACAGCCTCCATCTTCTCCAATGGCATCTGTCACATGCCTTGGGAAGTCAGGGCCTGGACTCTGGCAGCTGCGCTGATGAAATCTATCGGCACCGCTCCCGTTTCCCAGCAGCCGCACCACCGAGGGTGATGGCTCTGTTCCTCCAGGACGAGCCCAGGCTCTTTGCTAAGCAGCATCGCCCATTTTCCTGGCACAACTGTCTCCTCTGACTCCCGGGACCTGTGCTCTTTGGGGCGGATTTTAAAAGGGTTACGCGTGTAATATACGCACGTAACCCTTTTAAACCCACTCCTGTGCGCGCCGAGCCTATTTTGCATAGACCCGGCGACGCGCGCAAGCCCCGGGATGTGCATATGTCCCGGGGCTTGAAAAAAGGGACAAGGGCGGGACCGAGGCCTCTGGCACAGTGGCTGTGTCAGGGGATCGTGCGACGGCACTTGGCCGGCACGCGCAACCTACGCCTGCCCAGAGACAGGTGTAAATAAGAAAACAAAGGTAGTGGGGAGATTTAGGTAGGGCTGGGGGACGGGTTAGATAGGGGAAGGGAGGGGAACGTGCGGGGGGGGGGGGTGGAATGTAAGTATGAATTTCTCATTGGAGTGGGGGGTGGTGGATTGGGTCTGCAGGCCCACAAGGGTTTTTATTTTTCCTCTACTGAAGCAGCTATGTTTTAATATAGCTGGTTCCGGGTAAAATCATCCGGGTATACTTATGTCCTACTGAATATACTTTCCTAAAATTATCTAGGTACATGTACCCTGATAACTTTAACCTAATGGGCTACATTAAAACATAGCTGGTTAGGTCTGAACGTTATCTAGGTACTTACACATGATCATTTTCGGTGAATATATTCCGTAGGAGACACTGTCCCGCTGAATAACAATGACAATTTATCTGGTTAACTTTAGCTGGATAACTTGTCTGCTTACCGTTTTTACAATTATTGACCTCTTATTATTTAGAAAGACAAGGTAAATGCCAAACAAGACAGGATGCCAGTTAGTGTAATAATACGACGGCAGGGAAGGCTAACAGCAGGCTTGGGTTTCACCAGCAGAAAAAAACTAATACTGAGATGGTACAGGTCACTAGGGCAAATGCAACTGCATTCGGTTTTGGGCGCTACACCTTTGTAAAGGCATTGGTATGGCGGAAGTAGTTCAGAGAAGGGCTACCAAAACCGTAATGGGCCTGCAATGCAAACCCTACACAGAGGGGCTGTAGGACAAAAAGATAAGAGGAGATATGATAGCAACCAAAAGTCAAATATTTAGTTGGCTTCCATAAAGTAGGATGAAACATTTTCCATTAAAAAAAAAGTTCAAATACAAAGGATCATGATGTGGAGTTAAGGAAGAAAGGCTGAGAGGAAACCCTTCTTTACTGAAGGGGTGGTTGATGTCTGGAATAGCCCTACCAGCAGCAGTAGTAGCAATCGGCTGGGAGATATTCTCAACACAGAGGGAGGGCGGGTAAGGATGTGCAAAGGCGAGGGCCGCAGCTAGAACAAGACTGTATGGCTGAGAGCTGCCTTCAGATAGAACAACGAAGGCAGGGCCAAACCGGCAGACTGGGTGGGTTGTCTGCCGCTATCTGTGCATGTTATGTAGGACCCTCTCACTTTGGATCCATCGGCTTTTTTTCTCTTTTGAATCAGTCCTGTGCACATCCTCCTCAATACGCTCACATTTTCACAATGTTTAATTCTATTTACTGTACTGTATATGCAGCGGTTGCAGAATGACTGAATAACATGTTACAAAATACAGGGTAGAGGTTTAATTATCTGTAATTGCTTAAAATGCCAATTTTATGTAAGGGTTTCATTGAAAAGTGCTAATTTATCCACAAAAGGCTTTGACCCACTTTGAAGAGTTATTGTCTAGGGCAGACGTACAACCAGTCATTATCCAGCTGTAACACACATCACAGGGGTAATAAATGATACAGGGAAGGGGTGGCCCAAATAAAGCTCCCATTCCCTTTTCAGCTCACTCAGCAAAGCTCTGGTGTCCTCATGAAGACAGCTGTAGGGCATTCCAGGGAAGCCTTCTGCATATCTAACAAGATCTGAGACCAGGTTAGCAATGGCTATTATAAGGGCATAAATGCTATTCTACAGCACTACACAGAAACTTTGCAAGTAAATACAAGCCACGTAAGGATAGAGCGGTGGCAACACACCCCCTCCCTCCCTGCCGAGGTCATCAGATCAACCCTTTCATATTTTACTTCGAAGATGGTGGCAAAGGTGCCAGCTTGTAATGCATTCAGATGAACGCTGCATATGCTGCTGCCTCTTTTCAGAAAGACTATTCTCGCTCAGAGCCACGATAAGGCTGGCAGGCACCAGGTGCCTCTGATCTCATAAGCTGAAACCTTTGTGCCAAACTAGAGCAGGGAATGAGAGGAACAAGAGGAGGACTCAAGGGCGTAAGGGGGCTACCCAAAAAAATAAATTACACCAGTTTCCTGCATAAAAGCCCTTAAGAAACCATAACATAATCACAATATTATTTAGCAGCAGAGTAATAGCAATATGCGATTGTATAGCCTTTCATGCAGATGAGATACCCGATGTGATATTCTACTTCGGTTCTTTTGAAAGACATGCATAACCACCTCTGAGGTAGATGGCATGGATGCACATTTCTGACACCTGCCTGTACAAAAGCTTCCAAATGAGACTGGGGAGAATGAGCACGATTATTATCCCTCCCCACACTGAAGCACGGGATGCCAGTCTTTCTCAAGGTCACAGAGAAATTATTGGGCTAATGCACTAACAGGTTAAACGCCTGCACTATCGATCACAAACGGTTAAAGCTTGTAAACTAGCTTGCCATTATGTTAATGCAAAATCTGTGCTGAGGCAATGAGATGCAAAAGTATGCAAAGTAGCTTACTACCTCTTAGCGCAGTGAAAAAACACGCACGTTAAAATGTGCAAAACGCATCACGGACAAATTAATGCAAAAGCATTAACCACACTTTGGGGAAGTATACTTACATTTTTGCATTGCCGTCTTGCATGTACACTTGTACTTTATCGTCTGTGGTAATGCATGCCATTGCTTGCATCTGCCATTGCTTGCATGTATGATCAACACTGTGTTTATGCGCACAAATGGCTGATGATAATGCAGTTTAGTACTTCATAGTGTCAGAAAAGACCCTTAAACTCAAACCCTATGAACCCAGGATTACGCCTGACTCCTAGTTCAGTGATTCCATCTCTTCACTCGACCAGAGCAGGGATGTTCAGGGGAAAAAGGTTATAGGGTGGATTTTAAATGGCTCTCGCACGCCGGTGCACCTATTTTGCATAGGCCGCCGGCGCACGCAGAGCCCCGGGACGCGCGTAAGTCCCGGGGCTTCGTAAAAGGGGCGGGGAGGGGGCGTGTCGGGGGCGTTCCCGAAATGACGTGGTGTTTCGGGGGAGTGATGCGGCGTTTCGGGGGCGGGCCCGGGGTCGGGTGATGGCGCGCCAGCAGCCTGCTGGCGCGCGCAGATTTACGTCTGCTTTTAGCAGGCGTAAATCTGCCAACAAAGGTAAGGGGGAGTTTAGATAAGGCTGGGGGGTGGGTTAGGTAGGGGAAGGGAGGGGAAGGTGGGGGGAGGGCGAAGGAAAGTTCCCTCCGAGACCGCTCCGAAATCGGAGCGGCCTCGGAGGGAACAGGCAGCACGCGCTGGGCTCGGCGCGCGCAGGTTGCACAAATGTGCACCACTTGCGCGCGCCGACCCCGGATTTTATAAGATACGCGCGGCTACGCGCGTATCTTATAAAATCCAGCGTACGTTTGTTCACGCCTGGTGCGCGAACAAAAGTACGCGATCGCGCAAATTTTTAAAATCTACCCCTATGTGTTTGGTTTGCTTGCTCATTTTTATTATTTTTTGGGTTTCTAATTTTAGCTTTGTTTTGTTTCTTCTACAGGTAAGATGCATTTTTATACAAATCTGCATTCGCCTAGGCATATACAATTTTAGCATATAAATGTGATTTTATGAGCATAAAATAAAATGTATGCACAAAATACAATCAAACAAAACAAGTGCACATGGTTAGACCAGAGCCCCGCACTTCTTCTCATCTGAGTAGTGCCTTATGAGGGTGTGGATACATTTAGGATGGCGAGGCAAAGCTGAGCTGTTTTGAGTTTCAGAATCAGAACAAGGACATGTGGAGGAGATGGGCTTATTGTGGATAATATGCATCTGTTATTAGGTGACAGAAAATTGTGAACAAATAGCCACAGTCTCTAAAAAAAACCAAAACAAACAAAAAACAGGAACAAAACAGAAAATACGTTTTCACTTTCTTCATGATGATGATATGGTAGAAACCGTAACTGCATATATTGCAAGTAGAATATTAAGATGTGTATAAATCTGATGCTCCTTAAACTGTAACGTACTCCACCAGTGCTAGTCTCTGTGTGAGAGCTCCATCCTATGAAGCTTGGGTACTGATCTCTCTCTGTGGTGAGGGGGATTCCCTTGCATGCTTGTAACTGCCATGGATTCCTTCAGAGTCTCTGATGACTTCTTCTGTTTATGCGCCTGGCTTGTCAATTTCCGAGAGCTTTAGGGACATTTCACTCTGTGGGAATATCAGTCTGAGCACCCTCCTCTCTGTGTGACAGACTCTTCTGTAGGACTGGGTCTGCTAGCTCTCCCTTGTGTGCAACTGACACTGCTCTTTCTATGGGACTGGGTCTGCAAGCTCTACT
This sequence comes from Rhinatrema bivittatum, assembly GCF_901001135.1. Classification (NCBI taxonomy): domain Eukaryota; kingdom Metazoa; phylum Chordata; class Amphibia; order Gymnophiona; family Rhinatrematidae; genus Rhinatrema; species Rhinatrema bivittatum. The sequence continues at coordinate 50,025,684 of NC_042619.1, read as the reverse complement.
TTGTGTACGACTGACACTGCTCTTTTTGTGGGACTGGGTCTGCAAACTCTCCCTTGTGTGCGACTGAAACTGCTTTTTCCGTGGTACTGGGTCTGCAAGCTCTCCTTTGCGTGCGACTGACACTGCTCTTTCCGTAGGACTGGGTCTGCAAGCTCTACTTTGTGTACAACTGACACTGCTCTTTCTGTGGGACTGGGTTTGCAAACTCTCCCTTGTGTGTGACAAACTGCTTTTTCCATGGTACTGGGTCTGTAAGCTCTCCTTTGCGTGCGACTGACACTGCTCTTTCCGTGGGACTAGGTCTGTAAACTCTCCCTTGTGTGTGACTGACACTGCTCTTTCCGTGGGACTGGGTCTGCAAACTCTCCCTTGTGTGCGACCTACACTGCTCTTTCCGTGGTTCTGGGTCTGCAAACTCTCCCTTGTGTGCAACTGACACTGCTTTTTTCGTGGGACTAGGTCTGCAAACTCTCTCTTGTGTGCGACTGACACTGCTCTTTCCGTGGGACTAGGTCTGTAAACTCTCCCTTGTGTGTGACTGACACTGCTCTTTTCGTGGGAATGGGTCTGTAAACTCTCCCTTGTGTGCAACTGACACTGCTTTTTTCGTGGGACTAGGTCTGCAAACTCTCCCTTGTGTGCAACTGACACTGCTTTTTTCGTGGGACTAGGTCTGCAAACTCTCTCTTGTGTGTGACTGAAACTGCTTTTTCTGTGGGACTGGGTCTGCAAACTCTCCCTTGTGTGCGACTGACACTGCTCTTTCCGTGGGACTGGGTGTGCAAACTGCAAACTCTCCCTTATGTGCGACTGACACTGCTCTTTCCGTAGGACTGGGTCTGCAAGCTCTCTCTTCTGTGCGACTGACACTGCTCTTTTTGTGGGACTGGGTCTGCAAACTCTCCCTTGTGTGCGACTGACACTGCTCTTTCCGTGGGACTGGGTGTGCAAACTGCAAACTCTCCCTTATGTGCGACTGACACTGCTCTTTCCGTGGGACTGGGTGTGCAAACTGCAAACTCTCTCTTATGTGCGACTGACACTGCTCTTTCCGTGGGACTGGGTCTGCAAGCTCTCCTTTGCATGTGACTGACACTGCTCTTTTCGTGGGACTGGGTCTGCAAACTCTCTCTTGTGTGCGACTGACACTGCTCTTTTTGTGGGACTGGGTCTGCAAACTCTCCTTTGCGTGCGACTGCCACTGCTCTTTCCGTGGGACTGGGTCTGAGAGCTCCCCTCATGTGTGATTAGCATTTCTCTTTTTGCAGGACTGTTGGTATCTGAGAGCTCTCTTTTCTCTTTGACTAATTTTCTGCTCTTCGATACTTTGCAGATTAGTCATCTCCTTCCTTGATTTAACCTAGTGTTAATCCTCGAGAGCAGTAACCCAGGAGCTGAAATGCTGTAAGGAATCAGAGCCAGTTTTTGTAATGGTAGGGTCCAGGGCTCGTAGACATACACGACTCAGCATCTTCAGCCCTAACAAGGGTTGGTTAGAAAAGCAAATCCTGCCCAAACAATAGAAGTTCCTTGCTTTTGTTAATCCAAATCTATTTATTAAATTAGCTATCGAGCAAAGATTTGCCAGGTCAAGCTGCGAGTTAAAATCATGCATGTGAGGAATGGCTTTATCTCCTTACCTTGAGAATTATACAGGGATTGGCTCGGGTGTACATGATAATGCCATTGCTTTGTAGGGTTCGGAGGCGCAGGGCCAATATGAACTCATCCCTCTTACTATTCTCAGAAATCCGGTATTTGATGTAGCTATTTCCAGCAAAACTAAGGGACGTGTGCCCTGCAAGAAGCATCATAAAGTGATAAACGCTCATTTTACATTCACTGTAAATTCAATAATAATGCAAAAGACAAGCAGCAAGCCCACAGCAGGTAAGTGAGATTCATTAACTTTTTCCTTGGAGCTGACAATTTTTTTTTTAAATTGCGCATTTTCTATTCTTTACTTCTGAGCGCTGGTTCTCTACTGCATTCAGGGTCACATTTTCCTGAGCACCCTCCCAATACTTGAATATTGCACAGCTAAGTGACCTGGGCAAACAGAAAACGAAAATAATAAAGTGAGCACAGTGGAACAAGTGTGACCTCCACCAGTCCTTGGTGCCTCTCTTTTACTGCCTTCTTGTTATGCAGGAGTAAAACTTGGTTCCTGTTCAAATTTACTTTAAAAGAGAACTGCACACAACAACATCTCTTCTATATTTTAATGCTGAAAGGCTTTAAGCTGCTCTGCTGTAATTTCCCGGAATCCCTGGGGGCTGTCATGTTATCCATTGCATCACAAATTACCTCACCACTGCATGCCAGCAGTTCATGGTCAGTAATGGTGTCAGAAGTGGCATCACATGTCCTGCACGAACCGACCAGGTCTCAGTCCCAAAACATGTGTTCCTGTTGTGGAACTGACTGTGTTACTTATTGATGTAATTATTGTAATTGTGTAACCTTTGGGGCAGATTTTAAATACTTGCGCAGGCGCGAACAAAAGTACGATGGATTTTATAAGATACGCGCGTATCTTATAAAATCCGGGGTCGGCGCGCGCAAGGGGGTGCACATTTGTGCAACCTGCGCGCGCCGAGCCCAGAGTGCGCTGCCTGTTCCCTCCGAGGCCGCTTCGATTTCGGAGCGGCCTCGGAGGGAACTTTCCTTCGCCCTCCCCCCACCTTCCCCTCCCTTCCCCTACCTAACCCACCCCCCCAGCCCTATCTAAACCCCCCTTAACTTTGCGCGCGTCGGCCGGCTGCCCCACTCCTTGGTCCGGTCCCGGGGGCTGTTCCGGAGGCCGCGGCCACGCCCCCGGAACGCCCCCGGGCCGAAACCACGCCCACGTCGCCACCCCCGAAACGCCGCGCCCCGCCCCCGAAACACCGCATCATCCCGCCACGCCCCTGCCACACCCCTGACAGGAAGCCCCGGGACTTACGCGCGTCCCGGGGCTCTGCTCGCGCCGGCGGCCTATGCAAAATAGGCGCGCCGGCGCGCGAGGGCCCTGCGCGCGTAAATCCAGAAGGATTTACGCGCGCAGGGGTTTTAAAATCCGCCCCTTTTTTTTTAAACTACTGTTGTAATGTTGCACTTTGGCCTATTGGAAAAGGTGCTGCCAAATACAATTTTACTGTATTGTGTTATATCCAGGTGTGGCAATTTGCTACACACATCAGCACATGACTGCTCCCAAGTTTGAGGGAATTATAGGGGACTTGCTTAAATAATTTAAAAACAATCAATTAGCAACATTTTTTCTATAGATAATTCTCAAACTATAACGTTTATTATTATTATTATTATGAAAACACATACGGGACATTTGGTTTACTTTTAGCACAGACGTACTGAGGTCTGTACTGAGTAAGCCGGCTAACCTTACACTGACCCGGATAAGTATTCTGCTGGATATACCTGGATCAAACTTTAGGACAGGTGTTTATCCAACCAAAATGTACCAGGTTTCCTTTTGTCCAAGAAGTGCTGACATCCGGCACTGCCCAGACAAAGTGAAACCACACCCCAGGAAAGCCCCTCAGCACCATCTCTTCTTATTCAAGCAAAATTTAGGAAGGCGACAAGTTGCCCAGGTACAATGTAGCCAGGGAGCGGGCAAAAGATTCAAATCTTGGGTTTGGTCCGGCTAACTTCAAAAATTAGCTGGGACAAGTCCTTTGAATATCGACCTCACTGGTACTACATAAACTTTGGTTTAGAACAGGGATCAGAGCAGGTTACTAAGGACTTCAGTTTCCCATTCTGTGTCTATGGGGTGAAAAAAAAAAACCCTTAGCAAATCCAGGCACTAAGAGCCTGGAAAGTCAAGTTCAGTGCCTCCGTCTTCCACACATTCCATGGCCTCAAGCAAGTCACTTATCCACTTGTGCTCGTTCTGCACAGCAAGGTGCCGGTGGAAGGAATACCGTAACCACGTAAAATGACTTAGAAAGTGCTGTGCACAGCAGTGTTACTTTATGCATTGTAATTATTATTATTAATCTGCACCTGAGCAATCTCCAAGTTTTCCCGGTGGGCACTGACAGATAAATGGTCTTCGGCTCAGCTCATATCCCACGCATTGCATATCCTCAGGACACGGCTTCTCCATGCAAGGATCTGCAGACCCAGGGCAAAGTCCTCCTGTAATGAGTGAAATAATCTGTTAGACAGGAATGTACAATACAGAGCTCTATATATATGTAATGCATGGAATAAAAGCAATCCAGATAAAGAGAAAGTCACTAGCAGTTTGAGAAATCAATCGGGCTCCCAGTTTTTAACATTAAGCTTCAGAGTTTAGCACCAACCTAAAGACAAATGGAGACCAAATGCACCGAGTGAGTCAACGGGTCATATTAGTAGATGGTTAGTTAAGAATATGAACCAGAGAAGGATTCTTGCCATAGTCTATGTTGAGAAAATATATTTTAGGAATTTGGACATAAATAGCACAGAGGGCATGACCTAGTGGTTAGAACAACATGTACAGAATGAGGAGATGAGGGTTCAAATCCTGCTTCTCCCATTGGCACTTCTTCTAATGTTGGACAAGTCACTTCATTTTATTTCACACCGCCATAAGCAATCACTCTGACTGTAAGCCATGGCTTACCGAACCTGTCCTGGTGGCTCCCCACCAGTCAGGGTTTCAGGATATCTATGATGAATATGCAGAAGATAAATTTACATATACTGGGTCTCCAATGCATGCCGATTTGTCTCATGCTTACTCATTGCTGATACCCTGAAAACCCCATTGACTATAGGGTCATGAGGACAGGTTTGGGAAGACCTTGTTGTAAGTACTTTAGAGCAGGGAGTTACACCTGTCTGTAATTTGTTGTAATGCTCCCTGCATTATATAAATGCTGAAAGAAATGGATTATTCTCTCTATTCCCTTGCTGCTTTTATGTGCATCTGCTGTGTCACTGCAATCACGTTCTTAATCATCTCTGACATTAGAAAAAGTTAACAGATATTTGTAATTTACCTAATTTCCTTCTCTCTAAATATAGTTTTCTGATATATGGTCTCCTGATCATTTAATATTTTAAATTCTTTCACACAGAGGGAAAAAAAATATACTGTGAGCTATTCCATTCAAGCTAAGTCATTTTCTTCAATGGTAATTGTCCCCGAGCAGTAATGTTTACAATGCAATGTGTAATCAAGCACTTAACACAGGGCACGCGACTGCCGTTATGAAACAGACCTCTCTGCCACTAATGCACTTTTGCAGAAATCATGCATGACTCAATTTACTAGAGGTATTTTCTGAAAACAGAAAAATTACTGTTTTCAGAAGTGACATGGCTGACACACAAATTCTGACGTGGTTTTTTTTTTTCCCCCTCTTAGGGAGGTGGTAAAACCCGCCTGCTTCAGCAACGATCTTTAGATCATCATGTCTCCAGCGTACCCGCTGGCAGGGGGTTAAACCCTTATCCCCACCTTTCCAAATTCACCAGCATTGAACGTCAGCCAAAAATCCAAACAGGGCCTGCCCTTAGCACACACCGCACTTGTTCTTGGCCAAAAATGCCAAACTCTGAAGAGCCACTAAGGGGGTAATTTTATAACCGCCCACATAAATTGATTATGCCAATTTTCAAAACAAATTTGAGAGGAAGGAGGAGGTTGCATCTTCAGTCTCCGGCAGGAGGCGGATCTGTGCTTGACCCCAGTCGAGGAGAGTAAGACAGAGACAGCACCGCAGTAAGTGGGTAGGTTAGGGGGGGAGGGGGGAGAGAGCAAAGGAGGAACGTGAGAGGCCTGGATGGGGGGGGGGGAATGAAGGAAAGAGAGTGGGCAGCTGAGAAGAGGATGGTATGGGGTGGAGAGGGTAGGGGAAGGTGGTGGTGGTGGTGGGGATGAATATATTGGTTATATATATAAACATCGAGGCTCCATGCAACGGTGGTGAATCCGGAAGATAAAGAGCTTTGGGTTTTTAAGGGCTCTGTCTTCCGAACATTTTTCTATTTATTCGAGTAAAACTATTTGCTGCTGATAAAATACACACATTGCTTTGGATAAACGTCTTCCGAGCTGCTGTTACATGAATCTCTCTGGCAGACGATCCTGCTGAGATTTGGGAAGGTGCACGTTTTCAAGACCTTTCTACCTTTGATTACATCTCTGGCTTTAAGCACAATAAATTAGCTCCTGGCTTTGTTATCAATCACTGCTCCGTTTTGGCTGATTCCAGCTCCGGATATACAATTCAGATTCATCAGGCCAAGGAAAGAATCTGATGGACAGATTAGGCACCTTGACAGCAGTGTTATGTTTTTTAAGACATTAACTTTTTTTACTCCAACTCTACTGTTATTGTGGCTTTAGGGAACGGTGCAAAGTGCTGAAGGTTAGAAGAACTTTGCTGGATGTATGTATATATATGTTTCTGAGAGTTGAAAGCTTTTTTGGACATATACAGAATATGTTTTCTTTTTTCAGTGATATCAATAGCCCCTGATGAAGATACCGAAACACCCGTGGTGTCGGGCGTCGCAGAGCTGTTGTTTTACGCTCTTGCGCTACGCAAAAGGATAAGAGTCTTTCTAAGCTTTGTTTGGTGTTGGAGCAATACATATGCGTTTAAAAAAGAAAGGAAAAAAGGAAAAAAAAAGACATATATGCGCTCAATGTAGCATTAAAATATTTTTTGAGAAACATATTTAAAAACAAGGAAAAAAGTGGCTTACCCTGCTTGTATAGAGTGTTAATAAACCCCGTGATTAAATACATAGAGCAGATTCTATTGTTACACTTTATTAATAAGTGAACAAACTGAAAAAAAAACCAAAAACGCTTTTTGCATTCACACTATCTGCTCATCTGTGAGGGTTTCACACCTATTTTCATTGTACAAGTGGCCTTTTCTGCTTACATGTGGTTAGTTGCATTATTATAGATTCATTTACCACATAGTTATCAGTATTGCGCCTTGGATGTAGGTATCCAGCACATTCCAACCTTTTCCGAAAGAGGATTTCCTGCGTCTACCAACAAGTTGTCGAGGGATTTACTGGGTTTATTTCATGTTTCGGTTTCTCTGCATACAGTACCAAGTTGCAGTCTTGAGACATACGGAGGTGGAAACGGATGCTTAGGAAGCCTTGTTACGTGTGCATTTAGCAAAAAGCTTGCTGGCTTTAAGACACAATGCACCAAATGGACCAAGCATTTTTCCCCAGACAGAGAGGAGTGAATTTTCAAAGGGTTTCTGTGTGCACAAATAGCCCGCTCACGCATAAGTAGCCCGCTCGTGTGTACAAGCTATTTTAGAAATGTTGGGAGCACGCACGTGTGCTGGGTTTTGCGCACATTTTACCGGGAGCAGCCTGGACACGCTCTGGGGCGGGATTCAGAAATAGTTTGGAACAGATGAGCCTACACATCACTGAGAACTTATTCGTACACCTTTACAGCTGCTTCCTGACTGCGTGAACGAAACTGGACTTGTCTGCAGTTTTTTGGGCGGGAGGTCTGGGTGAGCTGCTGGGGGCTCAGGGTGAAGTACCAGAGGGTCAGGGAGAACTGGACAAGGACTGGGCGAAGTGGCGGAGCGAAGGGCGAAGCTAAGCACGCAAGCAACCGGTATGGGCTGCACTTTCAAGGCTTTATGCATGGTAAATAAAGGGGCTTTGGAAGATTGCCCAGATATATGCTAATTTTACACGCGATACTCCTTTGAAAATTCAGTCCTCCCCGTGCCTACTTTATGAAACAGCTACCCCTGTATTTCCTTCTAGGTGTTTATTGGCGCAGCGTCATAGTTATTTCAAGAGTAAAATACACACGAACGTGTTTTAAAATGGGTAGAGAACGTATACGTTTCCTTGCATTAGAAATGTGTGTGTGCTGAAACATATGTGCCTACTTTCGGAGCAGAAATTCGCGGTATTTTATAAACCGTGCGGCTCCCGCCACACAGTTCAGCATTAATCTCTGTGCATCCACTTCCGTGCACAAATGCTGCACCATGGATAGATCTGAAAACTGGATTCACAGAGGGCAATAATCGTCAAAGGGATTTCCATGGCTGAAAGGGGCACCCCCGCCCCACCATCGAAAATTGCCCTCCCCCTCTGCGAGGAAAACGGGTGGCACTGGAGGCAGGGCCAGGCCGCTAGAAGTATGCATGGGATTTTCAGTTTTTACATCCCTCCTACCTACTTCCTAGTTGTTTTCCCTGCACGCTCTGCACCTGCGTCTTATGTGTGTGTGTAAGGGGGGGGGAGGATGCGGCAGGGAGTTTCCCTTTCAAAATCCCCTTGCAGGTCCACAGGTCCCAAGCGCAACCTCTGCGGCCCACTGAAAACTGCCCACAGAAATGGGGAAAATCGTTCAGCGCATTTGGCTCACAATCCTCAAAGGCTTAGTTCAACATTTTTACACTAATCATTTCCAAACTAATATTTCTTCATAACTGACCAAGAAGTCCAGACGTCAGATAACCCCCTGAACACACGGCTGCAGATCTGCTTGGGTGAACGTCTTCACGGATATATATTCTAATTCTTTTGCCCTCCAACCCCCTCAGGTTTCTGAACATACTTTGGACGTTACACTTTCAGCTGTGCGACGAACAATCTGCAGGCCCTGCACAGGAGCTGCCTAGCTGAATGCAGAGAGATCTCCACGGTGCAGTCCAAAAAGAGCTCAGAGGGAAAGAAACAAACAGGCCCTGGTACCTGTTAACCCTGAGAGTATGGAGGGGAATTTATTCAAATGAAGGATTATTTTTCACCCCCCCAAGAGCGCATCTACTGCACATCTACGGTGACTACGTCAACGCTACCAATTTGGATTGTCCATCCTTGAAATTCTCCACTAAACTATTCCTTCCCATTTCTTTTCTAACATACTGTACTTGGCTTTTGGAGAAGAAAAAGATCTGGCCAAACTGCGTTCACTGACGGCGGCTGGTTTCAATTTCTGTTGGCAGAAGTCTAGCAAGATGCTTCTGCTTTGATAGAAGTGAGTCATTATTAGTCAAATGCTACAAACCAGCTCCCTCATTTTAATAAAATATGCATTTGCTGCTTTGCTGTGCTGCCGTCTGAGGGGGAATTATGCAAAGTTAGGTTACGCGTGCTGGGTGGACTGGCAGGAAACCGTTTCCAGGAAGCTGCAGCATACCCTGGGCTCTGTGCAAATTAGACCCCTGAATGTAAACCAGGGCACCGGCACCACGTGTCAGAATAATTACTCCACCAAAGGGCGACCAACATGTTTGGTGACGTGGAAGCCCCCTTCATAATAAATGTACTGTGAAAAATGTTAGGGCCATCATAATGACCAGGGATTATATCGCTTCATTTCCTTACATAATTAACAGTAGGGAATTAATAAGAAGACTCGTCCCCCCACTCTTTCCCACACCTACGCATACACTATAACTATAAAATCAGAGATGAATGAATACCCACAGGCCTGCAGGCCAATTTTAAAAGGGAAACTCTCTTTAAAATCCACCACAACCAGTACAGCAGGGATTTTTTTTTCCACACACATACTTTGCAAATACAAAATGAAATCTTTGTGTGTACCTCAGTCGGCACACCCAGGGCCCACACCTAACCTTGACCCTGTTGACAGCGTGTGTGCCTTTCCAGGCAGAGGGTGGAGGACAGCTTTCAAAGGGAGAGGGAGTCTTTCATGGGTTCCCTCACTGAAATCCCTTTGAAAATTGCCCCCAATTGAAACTTAAACTAGGTTGCACACAAAACTTAAGGGAGCCTACATTCTGGAACATGTGTACACGTGTGTGCACGACTATGTGAATCTACCCCCCCCCCCCCCAAAAAAAAATACCCATGTCAGATTTCTTTTCGCTGCCTGAAAACGCCTGAAATTTTGGTGTGGATGGGATGCAAAATGAAAAAATTATTCAGTAGCATAATCGCGTGTGCATTTTCGTGGAATATCTGAATCCTCCCAGAGTTTCCACTGCCATAATCCTCTTAGACCCCCTCACTCCTGCTGAAAATTTGCTGTGGGCTGGCTGTAAACTCTGAGTTATTATGTGGTGTGACTGCTTGTGTGTGCTTGTGGAATACGTGGATCTACCTCTGGCATGTAGCAGACATTGGTGTGAATCGCAGGAATAACAAAAAGGTTATTAAGGGTCGACAATTTCATGTGCATCTTCGCATAATGGGGCAGATTTTCAAAGGGTTACGTGCGTAAGATACGCGCGTAACCCCCGAAAAGCTGCCCCTTCCACCCCCTGCGCGCGCCGAGCCTATCTTGCATAGGCTCGACGCGCGCAAGCCCTGGGATGCGCGTAAGTCATGGGGCTTTCCTGAGGGGGCATGTCGCGGCCGGCGCATCATCGGGGGCGTTCCGGGGAGGGGCCGCGGGTGTGGTTCCGGCCCAGGGGTGTTCCGGGGGTGTGGCCGCGGCCTCCGGACCAGCCCCCGGGCCGGAACATGGCACGCCGGCAGCTGGCTGGCGTGCGCAATTTACGCCTGCCTCAGGCAGGCGTAACTTGTAAAATAAAGGTGGGGGGGGGAAATTAGTTAGGGCTGGGGGGTGGGTTAGATAGGGGAAGGGAGGGGAAGGTGGGGGGCCGGAAGGAAAGTTCCCTCTGAGGCCGCTCTGATTTCAGAGCGGCCTCGGAGGGAACGGAGGATGGCTGCATGGCTCGGCGTGCGCAGGCTGCCGATTTTGCGCAGCCTTGCGCGCGCCGACCCTGTATTTTATAACATGCACGTGGCAGTGTGCGCATGTTATAAAATCGGGAGTAGATTTGTTCGCGCTGGGTTGCGCGAACAAATCTACTCCCGCGCGCACCTTTTAAAATCTACCCCAATATGTAGATCTGGAAAAAAAAATGCCCATGTCTGTGCCCTCGCCAATGACATGCCCTAAAAGTTTGGCATTGACAGGAAATTGAATGGGAAAGTTATTAGTGGGAGACAAACTACACGCACAAGCACACGCACACGCACACACACACAAACACAGGGTTATTACACAAGCCTCCCTTCCTTTGGAGGGCTTTCAGACTTGTCAGTGCCTCAGAACATATTTTAGTTCAATATCAATTTGCTACCAAAAATTGCATGCTTTGGGGCAGAGCAGATTTGCCGTTTGATTTGATTCAATGATCATGCTATAATTTTTTTTAAACTGATCAAATCTCCGTGTCCACCTGCTCAGTGATAGATGTTGGCTGATGTCGCCCCTAGACACGTTTCCTGTCAGTGCCACGCTGCTCCTTCTAATTGCACACATCCTCTGAACCTTCCCTTCTTGTCTCCCCAAAGCCTCTGTTCCAGCCATGCAATTTTTAAACCACATTAGGGGCCTGATTTTCAAAAGCATCTATATGCTTAAAATTGGGTTTTACATGTGCAAATGCACTTTACCCGTGTAAGTGGCCTTTGGAAAATTGCTACAATACACGCCAATGAATTGTCCATAGTTTTACCTGCGTTAAGGGCACTTAGGGTTCGATTTTAAAAGCAGCGCATGCACGTTCATGTGTGTGCGGTTCCCGGCGTGCGCACATGGATGTGCCGATTTTATCGCATGCGCACGGCAATGCGCACGTTATAAAATGCGATATCCGCATGCGCGGGTGGCCTGTGACTTGCGTGGGGGGAAGAATTTTCTATAGTACGCGCGGCGAAGTAATCTTGCCTTTGCCCAGTTCCCTCCCAGTCTGCTCCAATTAAGGATCGGACTGGGAGGGAACTTTCCTTTAACCTACCCTTCCTCCCTTTTCCCTTCTCCTCCCTGACCCTTAAACTAACCCTAACTAACCCATTTTATTTTTTTTATTGCAATACTTACTGCTCCTCTGGAGCAGAAGTACCTTCCACTCACTGGCTGGGTGCTGGTGCGCGCTTCCCCGGGACAGCATCTAATGGCGCTGACCTGGCCTGCCCCCGCTCTGCCCAGACCACACACCCCGGCCCGTCCCTTCTGCACGTACTGGGGGTTATACGTGTGGCTGGACCTGTTCTAAAATGCACGCAAGGCTTGGCCACGCATGTAACCTCTGGATTTTACTTGCGCAGGGGTTTTAAAATCAGGGCCATTAATGTGGCTAAATGACTTTTGAAAATTGCTACGACAGTATGTTACATTGATATGTGTAACTCCTTTGAAAATACAACTGTGGGTTCTGGCTTAGTTCCCAGGCTTACTGTAATCAAGTCGCTGGGATGGAGGATCACTGGAGCCGAAGTCAGTGGCAGTAGCAGAAGGGCGCAAATCGAATTTTGAGGTCCAGGGCAGGACTGTCAATTTGCAGGTGGGTAGGGGGCAAGGAATTTGCTGCGCTCAAATGTTTGCCGCCGTAGATACAGTCTTAGAAAACCTCTATATAAATCCAGGTGTGCACTTGCTGAGAAAAATAGATGCCCTTTAGGGTACATAAATAGGGTGTGTGCACGGACCCCCAAATTTGTGACTAGTCCTTAGAAACAAACTGGCTAGCTGTTTATATTTTGAAGGAACTACAAAATGCTTCCACATTTCTAGAGACCAGGAGATTCATCTGTCAGCATAACGTAAAGCAACATTCCTTTTGTTTTAATCACATCCCCTCACTAACCTTGTAAAAAAAAAAAAAAAAAAGTGAAAAAAAAATCAAAACTAGCAAAAACAGATCCAGTTCATTAGTCCCCTCGCACTGGAAAATAATGGCTGTTTATGAAGCCCACCCTGCATCCCTCCCACTTTTTAAATTTTTTAAAAATATTTTTGGCTCAGCTTTATCTCAGCAACTGAAATCAAAATCATGTACAGCAGAACAACTGATTGCCCTGATTACATGCCCGTCAATCTTCTGTCAGGCGACCCGGGACACTTAGATCAAAAGGTTCGATGGCTGTAAATGATTCCTACCTAAGCCTGAAGAAAACAGATCCAGCCCTTGCTCATCTGGTGCACAGGAGCTCTTTAACAAAGCAAACTGAGATATGCTTCCCTCATAATTTGTTGTATGGCAATAAAAATATCAGAATCAGACATTTAGACTGTAGAGACTTAATTCTCAGGTGAATTAAGTCAGTGAACCAACCGTGAGTAAATCTGTGATTCCTCTATTTCGGAAACCACTCAAGAACAGTTTAGAACATTATGTGCTAGTGCTATAAAGCTGAGAGCATTTTTTTTGAAAAGCAATTTTTTTTCCAACTCTTGATTTTGCTAACATATCCCATGTCTAAATCTCCCATGACTTACTGTATGGCTCCAGATTTGCATTTGTGAAAATATTTGTGCAGGGAGCTCACTTACCGTTGCAGGAGCACCGCACGTTTCGGTAGAAACGCGGGCACACAAAACTAATCCGCGCTGTGCTGTAGCTCATCAAGGAGTGTGAATCGATAGAGAGGGTTTGCTCACAGTGCTGCTCCTGGCAGTCCAGTCCAGAGCAATTCTTATCCAAGATAGCAGAGACCCGGACCACATTCTCCAAATGTCTCCTCGCGTTTGAAAGCTTCTGGATCAAATAGGCAGGCTTGTAGAACCCGCCACTGTGAATCTGTACTGCAAACAACATGTCGAGCTGGTTGGTGCCCACTATGGGCTGAATGCTAATAATATGAAGGCTGTCTTGTTTTTGAGTAAGGACAGCGTTCCGAAGGGTGCGTCGGAACCCATGCATATGGATACCAACAAAATCTTCCGGGGAAATATTCTCAAAGCGGATAGTGACTGCATTCTGCAGCATTTCCTGAATCAGCTGCTCCACATGAACAGTCACATCCACTGGCACTTGGAAACGGCCATCACTGACAGAGACATTCAGGACGTATTTACCACTGTCTAGTCCTCCCAGAGCAATGATTTTTCCGTCATGGCCATTGATCTTGTACAGACTTTTCTGCTCCGACTTCAGTGTGTAGGTGAGTACATCATACACATCCTGATCCGTGGCATGAATCTTCCCAATGACCCCCCCAGGGAAGTCATCTTCCATGGTGACAATGAAAATCTCCAGGGGAATGGCTGAGGGCTTATGGACGCTTTCTTCAATCACTCGGACCTGGATGTTCGACTGCGATGCCAGCTGAGGCTTTCCGGAGTCCTTTGCCTGAAAGATTGAACCACAGAAACACAATAAAACAAAGTGCCATGAGGACTTTTATTTTTATCCTTCCTGAAAAGGCTAGATAAAAGTCATTCACTATTCTCTAAGAAAAGCCACCTTCCAAAAAACACATCCTCTTGGCAGTTTTGCATATTATGGTAGAAATAGAGCTCATTTATTCAATCAGAAGCCAGAAAGTGCTGGGGGAGAGGGGTTAATAGTATTTTTCTTAATCCCTGCCTTCTGGATTTCTACAGTTTAGAGCACTTAAATCTTGCTCTGAACATGGTCATGCCTGCTGCCACTTCCTCCCTCAATTCATTCTGGTTTGGCTTTTAAAACGTAATTGTGTAATTTATATTTTTTCATTTTTACATCTGATACAGTAATATTAACTCCCTTCTTTATAATTCCCTGAACAGGATTAGGAATATTATAATTTTATAGTGCTACCAGGTGTGTGCAGCACTTTACAGAGTCGCAGAATAGACAGTCCCTGCTTCTTCGAGCTTGCAATCCAGTCAAGACAAGATGACAGCCAGACACACAAATAAGGGCTCTCAAATACCGGTAACAGCGAGGACAGCAAGGCCATGACTGAGAAGAATAAAGGTACAGGGGGATTAACTGATGGAGGAAGGGGAAGCCATGACTCGTCTTCTTTTCTTGCTTATCCATGGTTTTTTATGAATTATGAATGTTTTATATAATCTACCTTGAAATGCGATGTGTGCAGGCAATCAAGCCTTTTACATAAACAAACAAATAAATACATTAAGTAAAGCTGTCAGGAATTATCGATTTATCTAACCGATTTATAGGTAAAAAGCTCCTGCCTCATGAAAGATCTTGGTTTTCATCTCCTCACGGATAAAGTGATGCAGTTACTGTATTAGTCCATTTGAATGTGTGGGAATAAATGTCAATAGAAGGCGATTTTGTTCTATTACACTAACAACACATTTCTTGGCTAGCTTTCAGGAGCTACACTTTGTTTATCAGGTCAAAACAATTTTGTTTAGATCTGATGAAGAGAGCATAGTTCCCAAAAGTTTGTCAAGAAAAGCATTAATCATCATCATCATTGTTTATTTGCGTCACACATTTTCACCATACGAGTTCAAAGCGTATTAAATAAAAATTATAAGGAACTAGGACATCAGTTCTTTATTTATTTATTTATTTATTTAATATATATTTCTATACCGGACTTCATGAATAAAATTCACATCAGGCCGGTTTACATGAAACTTGGGATTAACAAGTGTAACCAAACAAGAAGGCCGAAGCAAGCAAAGTTACATATAACAGGGACATAGAACTTGGGGGCTATAGTAGCCAGGAAGTAGGCAGATCGGAAATTAACAACATATAAATAATATGAGACAGGTTAAGAGATTAGTGAACATCCCATTCCTTGGGCTGAGTCCGATGTGCTGAGTCCGACGTGAAATTTTGACTTAGGGGAAGGCTTGGAGGAAAAGCCTTTAGTAAGTTACTGTTAATTAACGTCCAATTAAAAGATACCACCTTATATTTTATTGTTTATTGACCCTTATTTCTGCAAATCTAGCATGTGGAGATATTGATTTCTTCATATTACATAGAAATATGATGGCAGAAAAACACCATATGGCCCATCAACTCTGCCCATCAGTCCAATTTATCTAGCCCTAACAATTCCCATTGCTCCCTCAGATATCCCCTGAATTTATCCCATCCACTAGGAGGTCGTTCCATGCATCCACCACCCTCTCTGTAAAGAAATATTTCCTAAGATTACTCCTGAATCTACCCCCTTTCACCCTCATCTCATGACCCCTTTGTTCTAGAGCCTCCTTTCCATTGAAGAAGACTTACCCCCTATGTATGGAAACCTTTGAGATATTTGACTGTATCATATCCCACCTATCTCTCCTTTCCTCTAGGGTATACATGTTTAGATCTTTAAGTCTATCCCCATATGTTTTAGAGTAAAGACCACTGACCATTTTAGTAGTCACCCTCTGGACTGATTCCTACTGCTTTATATCCTTTTGAAGGTGCGGGCTGCAGAACTACATAGTATTCCAAGTGAGGTCTCAACAGGGGCAATATCACCTCCCTTTTCCTGCTGACCACTCTTCTCCCCCTTACAGCCAAGCATTTTTCTGGCTTTTGCTGTTGCATTATCTACCTTTTTGGCCACTTTAAACATAGAAATGACCGCAGAAAAGGACCAAATGGTCCATCCAGCCTGCCCAGTAAGCTTATGGTAGTATATGCTGCACCGTGCAGGTTACCCCCAGCTTATCAACTTCCCAGACCATAAAAGTCAGGGCCCTCTCGTTGGCTGCAGTTTGAATCCAATTCCCCATTACCCCCATACTTATCAGTTTCTCACACCATAAAAGCCAGGGCTCTCGTTGGTAGCCGTCTGAATCAAATTCCCCGAAGCATCTTGCCGTTGAAGCAGAGAGCAATCTTTGAGCTACATAAAAATATCAGGCGTATTGGTTTAGGGTAGTAACCGCCACATCAGCAAGTTACCTCCATGTGTATTTGTTTCCCCAGACTGTAAAGGTCGGGGCCCTCGTTGGTTACTATACGAATCAAATTCTCCTTTTCTCACTGCTGTTGAAGCAGAGAGAAATATTTGAGTTGCATCAAAGTATCAGGCTAATTGATTTAGGGTAGTAACTACTGTATCAGCAAGTTACCCCCATGCACTCTTTTCTTTATTTCCATCCTTTAGCCTTTAGGGATCCACAGTATTTATCCTATTACCTTTTGAATTCTTTCACTGTTTTTGTTTTCACCACCTCCTTCGGAAGGGCATTGGTTCTGAGACGTGCTCCCTGGAGTTTCATTTCGTGACCCTTAGTTGTACTGATTTCTTTCCAATGGAAAAGGTTTGACATTTGTACATCATTAAAATCTTTCAGGTTATCTGAAGGTCTGTATCATATCTCCCCCTGCGTCTCCTTTCTTCCAGGGTTTACATATTCAGATCCTTCAGTCTCTCTTCATAGGTTTTCTGATACTGACCTCACATCATTTTGTTAGCCCTTCTCTGGACCGTCTCCATCTTGTCTCTATCCCTTTCAAGATAAAGGCTCCAGAATTGAACACATTACTCCAGGTGAGGCCTCACCAAGGTCAGGTACAAGAGCATCACCACCTCTATTTTCCTACTGGCTATTCCTATCTCTATGCAGCCTAGCATTCTTTTGGCTTTAGCTATCACCTTGTCACATTGCTTCGCCATCTTGGACCGTGCACATCAGCCTTTCCTGCCTTCATGTACAGCTCTTTTAGATTACCGCATCCCAGATGCATGACTCTGCACTTCTTGGCACTGAATTCCAGCTGCCAAATCTTCAACCATTCTTCAGTCTTTCATAAATCACTTTTCATTCTCTCTACTTCTTCAGGTGTGACCACTCTGTTGCAGAGCTTGGTATCATCCGCAAATAGACAAAATTTACCTTCTATCCCTTCTGCAATGTTGCTCACAAAGATATTGAACAGAACTGGTCCCAATATCGATTCCTGTGGCATTCTGCTTATCACAGCTCTCGCTGCAGAGTAGGTTCCAGTTACCATTGCACGCTGTCTCCTATCAGTCAACCAGTTTGTAATCTCAGCCACACTTTGGCACTCACTCCAATGCTTCTCATTTTGTTCACAAGCACCCTATACAGGACGGTATGAAAAGCTTTGATGAAATCCAAGCTTTCCTCGATCCAAATCTCTAGACACCCAATCAAAAAAAGAAAACAATCAGATTTGTTTGACAGGACCCTCCCCTGGTAAATCCATGCTGCCTCGGGTCAAGATACAATCATCCCCAGATCCTGCACTTCTTTGGAGCTTAGAAGAATTTCACCTCCAATACTGTACCTCTCTCTTGGGTTTTTGCAGCCTAAGTGCATTACTCTTAATTTTATAGCATTAAATCTTAGCTGCCAGTATCTAAACCATTCCTCGAGCTTTGTTAGAACCCTCCTCATGTTTTCTACACCTTCCTGGCTGTTTACCCTGTTGCAGATTTTGGTATCGTTGGCAAAAAGACAAACCTTTCCTGATAATGCTTCTGCTATGTTGCTCACGACAATGTTGAAAAGAACCAGTACCAGTACTCATCCCTGAGGCACACCGCTAGTAACGCCACCCTCCTCAGAGTAAACTCCATTTACCACTACCCCTTGTTGCCTCCCACTCAGCCAGTTTATAACACAGTCAGTCACTCTAAGTTCCATATGAAGCGCGTTCAATTTCTTTATGTCTTCTGTGCGGACCCGTGCAATTAGTGGTGCAACTGGAGGACTGCTGAAAAAACAGAGTACGATTACATTTGACCTCAGACAGCGTTCAGTCACCTCTTGGGCTTATTACAGTAGAAGTCTTGCCTTGCTACATACCAGACAAAATGCATGGCCTGGACTGGGTGCCTTACAAGATGCAAACAATCTTATATATTTTATACCTGCTTCAACTTCTTTGATACCTGCTTAAACACACCCATCTTCTCCTGGATAGGAGAAACTTGGCAGTAGGACGTTATCTAAAGTTGGGAATGAATGAGGGTGATGGGGATAGAACTAGAAGTTTCACTGCTAAGCTTTTTTTTTTTTTAATTTTAGGTTACTCACCTAACTTCCTAAAGTGCAAACTCCCCTCAACCTTCTCAGTTTTGCTTCCTACATCTCTTCTTCCTCCCCCAAATAGATGGAGGCAATTTTTAGAAATGGTCACACTGATGCAAAAGTTCACGGGTACATTTTACTTGTAGGCTTTGCGCCAATTTCCAAAGGGAAAATAAGAGCCTATAACTGCCCTGGGCAGAAACACCTGTAGAGTTCTGTACAGAAAATAATGCATGTAGATTTGAAAAGGTCATCTACCCATGTCATCTCTCTCCTTCAAAATGAACACATCCCCTGGGAATGCCCACTCCTTTCCCAGGTAAAAAAATCCATACATACACACTTATACCTGGTCAAGGGGTGAGCGATTTTCCCACGTAATAAGTGGCTTCTGAAGAATGCCCTTCTCATGCCTACAGCGCATGAGCCACATTACAGCGGTGGACTGTAGCGCAAGCTGAAATTTGAAAATGTTGACCTGAACCCCGTGCTGCACTCTGTGGTGCCAGTTGCCAGCCTTTCCCTGCTTCAGGGGCTCAGGGTGCCATGTTTGATGCACCTTAAGCTGGCGCAAGGTTGGAGAGTTCTAGGGGCCGTTGCTGCTCTTGGACCAACTGGAAAGAAGTAGATTGCAGTAGTAACTGTCCAATGGTCCAACCAAGCGAAAGGGGTACCGGAAACTCCAAACCTGAATAGGGAAGAAATGAATGGGACTGGAAGTCCCAGTTTTAATTTCAAATTTGTTAGTCTTGTTCTAATCACGGAGGATGCTTATAACCCCTGCATCATTATTTTGTTTTCTTTCCCTTGTTCATTGGTGAGCGTCTCACTCCTCTCCTTTATTGCTTGGATTCACTTTCCTTGCTCAGAGAGCAGCGAGGAACTACCCTCCCCCCTCCCCCCCAGCTTTACTTATTGTATTTAACTGAGAAGATAGCTCTTTCAAGAGCAGGCAGTCTGGAAGTGGGGAAGGAACAAAGCTTACTTTTCTGCAATTTACATTCATCATTGTATACCTATAGGTATTCTCTATAGGGAATACCTATAGGGACGTAATCCATCAGTCTGAAACAGTGCGATGTAATCCATCAACCTGAGACACTGGGACGTGGGACGCAATTTATCAGCTGCAAATATTGAGATGTAATTTATTTCCAACCTTACATTTAGTTTTTTTTTGTAGCATTGTATTTTACAAATTTGTTACACTGCTTATTCCTTGAAGTTTAATCACACTAACTTTTAGTGAAACAGTGTTATATCGTATTTAAGTGATACAATTTGCTCTCTTCTCAAACAGCAGCTCTACTTTGAGCCCTTTGCTGTTTAATTCGATATTTATGTTTTCAGAGTACGGTGTGACTTTCAGATTGCATTTTGTAGCTGTGTTTGCAAGTATGAGTGCATGTGTGTGAATGATTTTTATCACAGAGTTAGCTCTCAGATGTTTGTGTCAGATAATATATGTATTTTCAATTTCATTGTATATTTGACATTAAACTTTTCTGATACATTTTAATAAGTTTGTTTGCATTAATTGCTTATTGAATTTAGAAGATGAATTTTGTATATTGTTATGATTCCCTCAAGTATTAGGAGACACCTATAGGTATGCCATCTCTTGACTAAGCTGCAAAGGCAGCGTTAGAAACATAACAAACACCTGTATATTCCCAGGTGGGCCAAAACCTTAATTGGTGCATTGCAAATATTTTGTCCTTTGGCTTCACACTTGACAGAATAAAAGAAGCCTTAGGTAAACTTGATGAAGCAAAGATAAACACTTTTGCGCAAACAGAAAATACCTGTACGGAAAGTAGATATTCGGTTGCAACGGTGAGCTTGAAGGTAACTGCGGATCTTAAAACTCCATCCTGGTCCAGCACAAACGCCTCCTCTTCATTTCCGTACAGAATGGTGAAGGCGAAAGGAGGGCCGTTGTGGAACGAGTCTTTGTCCGTCACTACCAGCTGCACAATACTGGTCCCCACAGGTTTATTCTCCTTAAAAGACAAAATAAAACAAAACCCAAAAATGAACAAAAAAATAAGGTCTGAGGACAACCCTTGGTACTGTTAGGGGACACTTAATCTCACTGTTTTTGTAATACCTCAACCCGATGCTCTTTCAGGTAGGCTTCTTGGGGGGTGGGTGGGACGGGACGGGACTTTAAAACAGCCTGCAGTTTGCAAACTACATGGGTGGTGTTAATGCACACATATCACTCAAATTTTCAAAGCTAAACCGTGCAGGTAATTCACATAAAAATTCACATAAAGTAGGTGCATTAAAACTGACCCCGCACTTTGTACCTCCTTTTTTTGTGTGAGCAGCCGAGAGAGAGGGAAAATAGTGCATGTGCTTTTTTTTTTCTTTTAAATGATTATGCATGTGCGCTATTTGCTTCCCCCCTCCCCCTCCCTAAACACAAACAAAGGAACAACCCCTTATTTAATGCGGCTAGAAGCAGGTAACGCTGGGAACCCCGGGAGTATTTTATCAGACCTGAGACAGGGCGATTTACAGATTGGCCACATTACCCTTGTAAATGGCTCTGGAACTTGCCTTTCTCATACACTGGTGCTGTCTTCACCCTTTGCAGATTTGGTGTGCGGTGTGTGCATAAATTTATGCACATACCCGGATTATGTATGCAAGCTTATCCACACAGCAGGAAAGGCGTTCCTAGAGGCGGAGTTTGGGCCGGGGGTTGGGATTTGCACGCAGGCTTTTACTGTCGAAATGTATTGTGCATTGATTCTGCTGGGAAACGTTATCTGCTCAAATAGCAGGGAACATTTCCCCCTTGGAAAACTAATATAAAGTCTCCAGAGAAAAAAGGTACCTGCAGACTTTAACCTTCCCTTCAATATCTTAAGACTAGTCCCCTTAGTGCTTGCAGCTCTGGTCTTCCAAATTACAAAATGCAACATAATTCTTGGTAAGAGATAAGAATGTGCTAGCTCCAGAAGTGGAAGGATCACACTAGAGAGGAGGACAGCGGGAAGGGCATCTTGGGCGACTGACTCCACAGGTCCAGAGAAGCACAGCAGCACCGAGTTCTGGAATTGTATTTTTTTTGTGGTTTTGCAAGTCTGCACTCTGCGGCCGATATTCAGTGCCATTTTGTCAGGCTTAAGGTCTGACTTAGCCGAATCTTTGTGAATCCTTGCTGGCTGACTGCCTCCAAGTTATCTGGCTAAGTAGTTAAGCCGAATAAAACTTACCCTGCCTGGCAACTTGGGGGAACTGCGGGGCATTTCGGGTAGAGCTAAGTTAACCTGATTAAGTTCTCAAGCTAATTATGATATTCAGAGTTAGCTGGATAACTTGCCTGGTTATCTCTGAGTAGTAGAGCAGTTCAAACTTAGCCACATAAAGTTATCTGGCTATCTTTAAGATAGTTGGGTATGATTAGTGGTGCCACCACACTGTTGAATATCCTGACAAAGTTAACCAGATAGGTTTATTTGACTAATTTTGCTGGCTGGATAGAGGCTGAAAATAGATCCCTCTGCATTTTGATATTAGATTTTTTGTATTTACACTGTGTCTCAAGTAAAAAAAAAAAAAAAAATATATATATATATATATGTATATATATTCTGATACGCAGGACTTCTTATGAGCTAAATTCACAACCCCTTCCTTTGCCTCCTCTGCACGTCCCAAGTCTTGAATAAATGCAGTAAAAAAAAAAAAAAAAAAAAGCTGAAAAACTTGAGATAATTGTATTAAGAGCTGAACTCAATAATGCCAAATTTGTTCACCTGAAACAAAAAGCAGAACCCAAACGTGCAAGCCAGTGCAAGACTCTGGACACATTTATTCTGACCGTAGGGAAGACGGCCATGCACCCCTTTCTAAACAAAATCTTTTACCCATATGTGCTAATGCCCTGAGAGAACACCTCTTGTGGCCACAGTCCCGAAATGTTATTACAGGCTAGTTGTTTGCTTTTGCCAGATGACACCGCAGTGGGCTCTTTCCATACAAATTTAACCATGACATTTTAAACCTTCAGCAGCCTGTAAATATTCATCACCAGAACCTGCAGCTATGTGGAAATAGGTTGCGTCAAGATGAAGTGGAAATGTGAGCTCTCTTACCAGGATATTAAACTTTTCCGTTTGCCCTTCATATGCTAACATTCTGACATGGTGAGATTTGCTTATGTATACGATTTTCAGGCACATTTTCCAGCAGAGATTAACTTTGTGTGTGCCTTTAAACATTCTGCTAAGAACAACTGACCTTTGGACATGGAATGACTTGGAATGCTTTTTAACTGCAGAGCAATTTGTGGAAAATAACTCCCCAGCACCTAAGTCAGTGCTTCCCAACCCAATCCTCGGGAAACACCTAGCCGGTCAGGATTTCAGGATATCCACAGTGAATCTGCACGAGATAGATTTGCATTGTCCTATGTAAACCAAATTTGTCATACCAGAAATCAGTGGATAAGATGGCACTCAACCCACAATCAAAACCAAAATAAAATGTCAAAAAAAAAAAATGCTGTACTAAAGGCAGATCAATTAGTTGGCCGATATACAAGAGACACCTACTTGGATGACAGCAGTGTAGTTGGCTGGCGTAAAGACGGGGGCATTATCGTTTACATCAGATATGTCTACGTTGACGGTCACAGTCGATGACAAGGGAGGCATGCCGCTGTCCTTGGCTTCAACCTGCAGCGAATATCCTGACACCTAGGAAAATTTAAAAAAATAAATGCAGAACAGAATTTTAAAAAAAGGTTTTCTTTATATTTGTCCTTTCATGCAAACCTTATAAACCCCATGGTTTCCCCATCTAACCTCCATGTATTAAATTTAACATTACCTCTACTCTCAGATACAGGGGACAAGTTTCTTTGAGCTGACAAAGCAGGTTGCAGCTGTCTTGGGAACCATATCTGATGATTAACTAGGTCAGCTCTTATTTAATTTTGTAAAAAATGTGGTTTCTTTATTGTTGCTGCATTCATTCTTTACACACATTGTATTCCTTTACATACATCAATGCGATGCTCTGGTTAAAACTTTTCCCTGCTTATCATCATCCTCTGCAATAAGCAAATCTCTTCGCTATCAGTTATACAAGTTAGACTGCCTTCGAGAGATTGCTCCTTATCCCATATTTTGTTTTGTTTTTACCAGTAGTTGAGGTGTACAGCCAAGTCAACCTGCTGCCCATGCTAGGGAACCTGCAACATTCCTGTTATTTCTGAGAAGGTACTAAAGTGCTGGTCGACCTTCCTACCTTTTCGAGAGATCTTGAAATAGCTGTACCGCCGCTCAGTGCAGCTACTTAATTCCCCCTGCTGCAATGTAGTTTGACGACTCCCTTTTTTGGACTCTCTACTATTCTGGGTATGCATTTCCACAGTTAAAGCAAAACCTAGCTCCTCACCCTGCCTTCTTGCACCAGTTTCTTCTGTATTTATTCCAGACATGCTTGAATTCTGTTATGGTTTCAGTTGCTAACATTTCTGTTAGTAGACTATATTATAAGCATCCACTACCCACTCAAGAAATAATTATTTCCTGGTATTTCCTCAGATTATATCCCAATCCCAGCTTCATATTCTGTCCCCTTGTCCTTGACTTTCTTCTTTTATGGAAAATGCTACTTAAAACTTTATTGGTAAGAAATATAAGACAAGATTTCACATATATAACTGTAACCACCAATATTAGCCATTCTTTACATACATACTGTTAATGAGGAGTAATTTATATCAATTAATTGCACAATTGCACAGTTCCATCGATTAGTTGCACAGTTTTCATACCCTCTGTAAACATTATTCTGAGAATGTTGACTATTTGATATACTGGATTGTGAAACTACTCCATAAGCCAGGTTTATGGAGCATGTCTCTGATAAACACACAGTGGAAACATTTTTAATAAACTTTGCACTGATGAGTAGTTTGTGGTGCATAAGGCAAAACTACTATTTATACTGTCTCCCATCTAAATGGCTCCCAGTGTCATTTATTGTGACTGAAGCTGCAGGGATCTGTGCTTCGACCAATGCTTTTTAATATATTTATAAATGATCGGGAAAGGGGAACAATGATTGAGGTGATCAAATTTGCAGATGACACAAAATTATTAAGAGTTGTTAAATGACAAGTGGATTGTGATAAACTGAAAGAGGACCTTGCGAGACTGGAAGATTGGGCATCCAAATGGCAGATGAAATTTAAAGTGGACAATGCAAAGTGATTCACACAGGGAAAAGTAACCAATGTTGTATACGATATTAGGTTCCATATTAGGAGTTACCACTCAGGAAAAAGTTCTGGGCATCAGAGTGGACAATACATTGAAATTGTTGGCTCAGTGTGCTGCAGCAG